>NW_028274823.1:28550000-28872500 GCF_037043125.1 Eumetopias jubatus | reverse complement strand
GTGGGCCTGGCGGGCCCAGCATATGTCTGCACAGAGACCTACCAATTAGGCTTTGTTCAGCGCTGGAATGGGGGACTTTGGGGAAGGGGTGGCTCGACAGAAACCTCTCCAGTCAGTCCCCAGGGGCATGGAGGCCCTTCTGCCTGGCACTGCCCAGATGCCACCAGCCACACCCCACCCACGCCGACAAACTGGTAAACTGAACACTGGGAGCCACCCTATTTGGATAGCACACCGACCCCTGGTGGTGAAATGGAGATACATACAATCACATGGTGATTCAGGGATACACACACACACACACACACACACACACACACACACACACACACACACAAACACACACACCCCATCCTGGACAGGAATAGACACAGAGACACAGCAAGCTCTGGTGGCCAGAGTGAGACATTCGTAAATATCGGGAAATAAAATATAAACTATGAGGCCCTAAACCACACACAGTTACAGGGACGCACACACACACACACACGTGTCCAAAATACACCCCCTTCTGTCTGGAGCGAGAGATCTATAATTGCACAGAATTAGTCGCATATGTACACATTTCAAGGCTGCAAACCCGCATGTAGCACCTACTAAGTGCCACGCCCTGTACTGGGCAGTGGGGGCACAATGAAGAAGACCCTGTTCCAGATCCTTCAGAAGTCAGTCTAGTGGGAAACGAGGGGCAGAGAGAGCCACGTGCCCCAGGGAATGACAAACCCCCGGCAGCGGGACAGAGGGAGTCTCAGAGGAGCGCGCGAAGACCGGAATCAGCTTCTTGGAGGCGGCGACATTTACACTGACCCCTCTTGGTATGTTTGTTTCGTTTACATTTACTCTTAGGCATAAATGCAGTCAACAGCATGAATATTGGGAGGAAAGTGCTCCAGGGGTGGGGTGGGATAGTGGGTAGACAGAAGTTCAGCTTGACCGTGGGGTACAAGAAGGGCCTCCATGTAGGCTGCATAGGTGGGGACTCCAGTGTGAGTGGTGCCCCAGAGTTGTGCGGCTCATCGCCTGTATAACCCTGGGCAGTGACCAGCAGAAAATGACCATGTGGTGATGTGGCGACTACGGGAGAGCTGAGGTTAGTGGCTGGGGGAGTCAAAGCAGGGAAGGCCTTGAATGTGAGCATAAGAAACTTGTACTCTGTTCCGCCAAAGGTAAGAGATTGCACGAGGGCTTGAGGAGTGTAAAGTGATCCAAGGGGGGCTTTCTAAAGCCTGGTCTCGTGGCGGTGGAGAGATGGCTCAGAGGAGAGGGAAGGGAGGCCTGGGATTTGAGGCCACACATCTGAGTCACTAGGGGAGATTTACCAATCATCCCGGCCAGAGCTCCACCACAGAGGGTGTGATCTCTTGGTGCGGGTGAGGTGGGGGTCAGGATTGGCCGGTATGCAGGTTTTGTGGGGGTGCCGTCCCAGGTGGTCCCGGCTTGGACAGGGTGGGAGGAACAGAGGGCTGATGGAAAAGGAGCCGACCCAAGAAACGGGCACAGCGCGCCACCTAATGGCCAGAGCCTAGAGTTGCAAGCTCACGGGGACCCCACTTAGCACTCAGAGTTGAGCATGATGACACAGAGTTTAGCCCAAAGGCCCTTAGCTGCCCCCCAACATGCACCCCATCTGCAGCTCTGCTGTCAACCAGGCCTTGGTAAAGGGATGCATGAATCACTGTGCCTCAGTCTCCAGGTGATACACACATGCCTTATGTAGACACACACAGGTTGATCACACAGATGACACAAACCTATGCACCCCACAGACACACAAATGTACACATCACACAAACAACACAGCCCCACCCCGACCAGGCTGAGGGCATGGGGGGATCACAAACGACTTCCTGGAGCCCCTCAGCTTGTCCTTGCATGCGAGCTCACATGTGCAGTGACGCCAGCACCCCACGGGGACCCCAGCACAGGAACCCTGGGGGCTCTGAGGCGGGAGGAGAGCAGAGGGCCTTCCCACCCCCCTGGAGGATCAGACCCCAGACCTGTGCCTCCCACAACCTCCCCAACATCCAGGCCACAAGGACTCCCTCACATCTAACTTGTGCCCCACCCTGGAGCCCTACTTCCTGTTTGAAGTAGAAGGAAACAGAACAACAGTGCAGACATTGGGGGAGGCTTGGGGGGTGTGGGGGCTGACAAAGGATTACTTACTCAGGTAACAGGGGAAGGGGCCTGGCATGAGGCCGGGCCTGGGGGCTGACTCAGGGGGTCAGGGGAGAAGGCTGGGGTTTAGAGGAGAGCTCAGGCAGTGACCGCAGAGACTCATGTGGCCCCACTCATCACCTGTCCGGCTCCTTCTCTCCTTAGCTGAAACATCATCTCCTCAAGGAGGCCCTCCTAGACCACACCACCTAATTTGTACCTCTTGGGTTATTTTCTCCTATTCTTTTCTTTCACAGCATTTCACACAATTTGCCGCTATGGGTGTTTAGGTTCTAGTTATTGTATGTCCCTCTCCTGTCTGTGAGCTCAGTGTGTGTGTGTGTGTGTGACAGGAACAGGAGTGACTTCCGCTTTTCCCAACCTCTGGCCTCAGGGCCTCAAGCCCAGATACTGACCAGAGACAGTGGCCTGAATGAATGAGGGGCTGGGTGACTGGGTGACAACGTGCTGGAGTTGGGGCAGGCTGGAAGCTCACCCGGGAGCAGTGACGGGTGACTGCCAGCACCTCGTCGTCAGTCAGCAGCCGTCGGGCCAAGTCCTGAATAAGGGGCCGTTGGCTCTCCCAGGCTTGCACCTGCTCATCCATGTTGGGCAGCTGGCTGGAGGGGCTCCTGGACCTAGCAGAGAGCAGGGTCGGGCCCCTCTCCCGCTCTGCAGGGAAGGAGCAAAGGCATATGATGAAGGAGCCAGGAGCCATCAGGGGAGGAGGCAGGGGCTTCTCTCAATGGGGTCAGACCCCAGAACAGGTCAGCTGAGAGGCCTAGGTGCCACTGACAGAATCCCAGCCTAACCCAGAATCTCCCCACCAACATCTCCCATAGCAATCTGCCCAACAAGGAAACTCCAATCCAGACCCTTTGGCCCCCAACACAGACCCCCTATACTGGGCTGTTCCTTAATGGTGTCCTAGCCCAGGGCCCCCTGGGCCCCCCAAACATTCACTGTCATAGTACTCAATGGGGTCCTGGCACAGGCTCCCTCACCTCCCCAAAATCTGTCTTTGGGAGCCCCATTGAGTACCCAGTCCTCAAAAATGCGCCCCAGTATCTGTCTGCAGCCCTGTCTCTCCTGGTAAGCTTAGTCCAATTCTTTTCCCTGCCCCCAATTTGCACCCAATCCCCCATGCATGACCCCAACTGAGTTTAGCCCAAAGACCCTTAGCTGCCCCTCAACATGCACCCCATCTGCAGCTCTGCTGTCAACCAGGCCTTGCTAAAGAGATGCATGAATTACCGCGTCTCAGTCTCCAGGTGACAAACTTCTGCACAGGCCCCACTGCCCCTGCTATGAAGAAGAAAGGCTCAGCTGCAGGCCCTGGCTCCCAGTCTGAACATGGGGCTTGGGAGGGCTCAGGGATGGCTGGATCACTAGCTGGAATGAAGAGTTTAGGCTGGAGGGAGGTGGAATGGAGAGGCAAGAGGCCAGGCCACGAAGGTCTTGTAAGGCCATGCCCAACTAGGGACTTCATTCATAGGCAGTGGGGAGCCAGTGAAGGTTTTGGATCAAGAGAGGGTGCAGTGTGAGTTCTGCTTGGGGAGATTCATTTAGAAGCAAACATATGGAGGGAGGAACCCCAAGAACGAAGCTTGGGGGAACACCTACCTTCAGGGGACAGAGAAAAAAAGAGGAGCCTTTGGAGGAGAGAGAGGAGTGGCCAGAGGGATAGAATGAGCATCAGGTGAGAGCAGGGCCCTGGGGCCTGTGGAAAAAAGAGGTGGGTTGAGGAAATGGGGCTGACCTGGCCTAAGCTGAAGAGATTGTCTCTCCCATGGGACTCTCACCTTGGCCCCCCAGAAGGGGCAGGGTCAAGCTCCTCATCCTCTGGTCATTTTTGCCTACCCAACATCCCCTCTCCCCCTGCAAACAGCACCCCAATTTCACCTGGGGCTCTCCATTCTCAGTCCATGGGCTCCAGAGTGGGCCCATGACCCAGGCTGGCCCAGGAAGGCACCACTGGCCTTTCCCGGGCACAGCCATCTGTTGGGCATGTGACCCAGCTGGGCCAGTGAGAGCCTGGAACTTCAGCTGGAACTCTTGAAGAAGCTCTCCTGTCCCTGGGTTGCTAAGCGAGAGGGGCCATCTTCCCTCTGGGTGGGCAAAGCCTGCATGATAATGAAGCCAACCCAGGGGAAAGGGAAACTAAAGACGAAGGGGGCAGGTGTCTGATGAGATTGTTCAAACCTTTAGACACACTCAAATCAGTAGCTGAGCCAAGGAGTGTTTTTTAAAGCTAATTTGAATTGGGTTTCTGTTACGTGCAACCCTGAGAGTCTTAACTCATCCACTCTTGGTCCAGTCTTGGAGCCTCACCTGAGAGACGAGAGGCCTCTCTGAGGGTCCATAGGAAGCCCCTGACATAAGTGAAGCCTGCCCAGGCCTTTCTGCTTGGGCCCTGATCTAGAACTGGCCTTACTCAGGGATGGTGCTAGAACTGCGTAGGGCCTGTGGAGCTCTGGCCAGGGGAGGTGAAGCCAAATGTTCCAGGAGAGGAGTGCCCTACCCACCTCAGCACCAGCACAGAGATCTGACCCAAGCCCTTCAACTTCCTTGCTAGGCTGTGGCTCTATCAGTTTTCCTTTCTGTAAAGTGGGGTATGAGACACTTTAACGATGACCACTACATTTTCTGAGTACCTTCTGTATGCCAATGTCCTTAAGTGATTTACATACATCCATTCACTTATTCCTCACCATTCCTTTTTTTTTTTTTAAAGATTTTATTCATTTATTTGAGAGAGAGAATGAGATAGATAGAGAGAGCACAAGAGGGGGGAGTCAGAGGGAGGAGCAGACTCCCCGCTGAGCAGGGAGCCCGATGCGGGACTCGATCCCGGGACTCCAGGATCATGACCTGAGCCGAAGGCAGTCGCTTAACCAACTGAGCCACCCACCCAGGCTCCTTATTCCTCACCATTCCTAAAGAAACAGGTATCATTACTCTCACTTTACTCACGAGGAAACAGGCTTATGGGGGCAAGTGGTTCCTCCCAGCCAGTAAAAGGCAGTGTGGGATTTAAACCCAGAGCCGCTGGATGCCAAAGTGGGCTGTACCTCCTTCCTCCCTGTCTCATTGGCCGGTGCTTACCTTTCTCCACGTCTAGGCGAGGGCAGGGCTTGGCTGGGCTCCCTCCGTCCAGCGTCCAGGCCTCTCTGTGCCCGTGCCCTGCCAGCCACCCCTGCCGCCCGCCCTTGAAGAAGAGGTTCATCAGTGTCTTGGAGCGCTGCAGGGCCCCCTTTTCCCTGGAGGACCCCAACTTCTCCTTCTTCCGCTGCTTCTTCTCCTCTGCAGACATGAGGGAGCACCCGGGGGGTTAGAGCAGTTGGCAAAGGGAAGGCCGAGGGGGAGAGGGGTGTCAGGAGGGCCAGAGAGGAGGGCCAGTAAGGGGCAGATAGGACCTCTAGCCTTGTGGGGAGGTGGGGGTGGAGATAGGTGGGCTTCTTCCTTTGACTTTCCACCTCTCCCCCGCCCACAGCGCCAGCTCGGTGAGGACCCTCCAAGAGGGCCGGGGTGTGTGTGTCTGTGTGTGTGTGTAGGGTGGTGGGGATGGATTAGGGCTGGTGTGGGGCCCAAAGCCGACAGGAGCTGGGACTGGATCTGAGGGTAGGTTTGGGGCCCAGGGCCAGTTTAAAATGGGGCCCAGAGCAGCGTCTGAGTGCATTATGGGGCTGGAACGGAGGCCGAGTCAAGGCCTAGAGCCAAGGGAGGTTTGGGGCCCAGGACTGGGCGTGAGGCAGGTGTTGGACCCGGAGCTTTGGAGAGAACATCGGCCGCCCCTTCCCTACATACCCCACAAGGTCAGGTGGCTCTGGGACCTCGTGATGGGGGGCCGGGGTCGGCTCAGGGCCAGCAGCAGAGCAGTCTTAGGGGACTCGGAGAGCACAGAATCCAGGCGGCGGGCAGGCCGGGGGCCGTCGGAGCGGATGGCTGTGTCCCTGAGGATGACGGTGGGCCTCACGCTGCACCAGGTCTCCACGCGGCCGCCCACGTCCGGCTCCGTCTGCATGGCTGTGTCCGCCCGCCCCCAGCCTGGACCCTGACTGCACGGCTCCTCAGGCCCCAGGCCGACGTCTAGGCGCTGGGAGGGCAGGGAGCCCTCGGCCGAGCTGCAGGGGGCGCTGGAGGCATAGGAGGAGCCGCTCGAGCTGCTCTCCGAGGCGGGGGACAGCTGCCGCAGTGCCCCGTTGCTCACTGCAGGCAGTGGGGAAGGCAGGGGCATCTCAGGGGAAGGCCACTGGCTTCAGGGCCCTGCCAGGGTCGCACACCACCTTGGGTGTGGGGGTGGGTGAGTGTCAGCTAGCAGCCAAGGCTGGAAGCGGGGGGCTCTGGGGAACCAGCTGCTCAGCAGTCCTGCCACTGACTTGTTGAGAGACCTTAGGCAAGTCACTTCTCCTCCACTCACCGCCCTGCCTCCCGACCCCGGGACTCCAGAGCCAAGGGGAGCTGGGAACTGAACCTGCAGCTTCTCAGAGGGGAAATTGCTCTGGGCGGTGGGGAAGTCCCAAGCAGGTGTTGCCTCTCCTGCCCCATTATTCCTCAGAGGCTCCCACGCACCCTCGGGCCTCAGCCCTTTCCCTCCAATGCAGGGGCCTGAGCCACTTACATCGGTCCAGCCAGCAGTACTCAGAAACCATCTCTTTGTAGGCAGGGTACCGGCCAGTCTCCTGGGAAGAGTGTGGCGGGCACAGGAGGGTGGGGGGGGGAGTAGGTGAGAAGGGGGAGGGACGGGACAAGAGTAAACTTTTCAACCCCATCTCTCTCCTCCAAGTTCATCACGCTCGAGACAAATGGGCCGCTTTATGTCGGAACTTGCCAAATTCCTCTACACCTCAGGGCCTTGCACTTGCTGCTCCTTCTGTCTGGATTCTCTTCCTTCCACTCACCTCCTGGCTAGCTCCTTCTCCCTCTTCAGGTGTCACCTCCCCAGGGAGACCTGCCCCGACCCCCGGGGCTAAAAGGGCCTTCCTAAATTACCCCTCCCAACTCTCTGTTAATTTCCTTACGGCGTTTGTCAGTCAGCGTGCACCCTGTTTGTCTGTCTCCCCCCCACCCCCACCCCGGAGCAGACACCTCATCTGTCTTGTAGCCCCAGCACCCGGCATAGGCATTGTCACGTAGGACATACTCAAAAATGTTGAATGAATGAACGAGGGGCAGAGTGGGAGAGAGGAGGGGTGTTCGGGGTCATGCGAGAGGAAGGAAAGGGAGAAACGGGATGGGGGGATTATGGGATGGGAAATCAAGGGGGCAGAAGCAGGGGAATGGTGGAGGAGGCCCTGAAGGACGAGGGGGGTGAAGGGTTGGGAAGGGAGGAGAGCGGAGCCGGGGCCGGGAGTGGGTCCTAGCGGAGAGCGAGCCGTCACCTCCCCTGCAGCCAGAGTGAGAAGGACCTGATCCTCAGGCAAGTGTGAGACCCACATGAATCATGAATGCAGGTGCCTCCCCTGAAATCCGATCTCTGGCCTCAGCCTAGCCGCCCTTGCCCTGTGCCCAGGTCCTGCCCAAAGCCGCAGCTACCGCCCCACCCTCAGGGCGGGACGTTTTCTCCTTTCAACCCTGGGCCTCTGTCACTCATCCGAAGGGGCACTGCCCTGGGTGTCTGGGCAGCAGGACTGGAAGCAGGCCCTACTACTAGCCAGCCGAGGAAGGGACCGTGGTTCCTGAGTGACTCTGCCTCTCTCAGCCTCAGTTTTTTCTTCTGTGAACTAGGGATGAGCACAATGCCTGCCCTCTCAAATGGCTGTGGAAAAGTCATAAGTTGTAGGGCAATGGGCATTAAACTCTAGAGAGGTCTGGGAAGTTTCTCCTATAGTCTGGCCTCTCCCTGACACCCACAGTCCTGCCCACCTTGATAGTCAACATGATGTGCGTTTGGCCCTTCAGCACCTCCACGGCCTGGCTGTGGCTGATGTCGTCGAACCTGACACCGTTGGCCGCCAGGACCTGGTCCCCCACCTTGATGCCATTCTCTTCAGCCAGCCCACCATGATCCACTCTGGGGTCAGACAGGAGGCAGTCTGAGAGGCCACCTGGCCTGCCCTCCCTCACCCTAGACCAGACTCTTCCCTCGGATACAGGGATGCCCCAGCCAAACTCCTTGACCCTCCTCCTGGAGCCCCCACCCCTCTCCAGACCCCACCCCTGACCTAGGCCCTCCTTTGGACATGTAGTTGGCTGAGGCTCACTTGCTGACCCGTCCCCATCGCACGCCCGGCCCCAGCCCTCACTTGGACACATAGATGCCCAGGCCAAACTCCTTGCCCCCGCGGATGTTGAAGCCCAGACAGAAGTCATCTGACGTGGTGTACAGGTGGACGATGCGCCGCACCCCGTCCTCCGAGCCGCTGTCGGATGGCGTCGAGCTACACTTCTCCACTACCAGCCGCCGATTCACCACATCCACCCTGGGACAACAGCAAGGGGCCGTCAGTCTGGGCCCTGCCACCCCGTCCACTACCACCCACCCCCTTTCCTCCCAGCATCTCGGACAACTGCACAGGTAAGGGGAGGTTGCCTTGGGGGACTCCCCAGTCCTGAGACCTTCTGTGGGATGTAGACTTCATCAAATTTGGGAAACCACCCCAATCTCCTCTTTTTATGGAGCGGCTCCATTGGGCCAGGACCCATTTCGAATCCCCACAGGAACCCTGAGGGAGAGGTGCTGTTACTATGCCCAGGCTCCCAGGAGCAGCATCTTTGGGGACAGGGCCGCCGGCGTCTGGGATAGAGTTGGGAGGAGAGCTGGGAGAGAGACATGGCCTTCTTTCATTTCAATGTCAGGTCTTAGGATTGCTGTGCTTCCAGCGCCAAGGGGACAGAGAGAGCAGAAGCCATACATAGCTGAGTCTCATGCAGAGCCCTGTGCCCTCAGCGTCTCCTGCCGTGGGCTAGAAGGGGTAGATGGGGGGGGTAGACGGGGTGGGGCAAGGTCAGGGCCGGGACCAGGCGTTCTCACCACGTGGTCTTCTCCTTGGAGAATTTGATGCCCGGCACGCGGCCCATGCGCCTCACCATCATGTGCAGGCGGCTGCTGCCCGTCAGCACTTTCACGGCACTGCCCATGGTGGTGCTCTCCAGGCTCAGCCCATTCGCCTCCGTGATCTTGTCCCCCACGCACAGGCCAGCCCGCTCTGCGCCAGGGGAGGGGGCCGGCTGCCATGGGCCCCTTGGGACAAGGCCCCCCGGGGCAAAGCTAAGCCTTCCCCACTACACAAGGCCCCCTGGGGTAAAACTTCTTCCACGAGACTGGGGATCCCCAGGTGAGGTCTCGGTATTCCTTATTAGACTAGGGACTTGTCCATGAGCCCACTCTACCCTGGGAGGGGGCCTCATTTCCCCATTGGATCAGGCCCTCCAAAGCTGAGGACCCTTGCCTGCCATCGTTGATAATAGGCCCCCAGAGCCCCAGCAAGGTGGGGGCTCCTCTCCTAAGCCAGCACCCACTCCTGGGGGCCCTGCTCACCTGCACTGCTCCCCTCCTCCACCTTGCTGACGAAGATGCCCAGGCCATGCTCAGAGCCACCCCGCACACTGAAACCCAGTCTCCCGGCTGGGCTCTTCTCCACCCGGACAGCATGGATGATGTCGCTTTCATCACTGTTGGCTGTGTGGGGGTGGGGGTGGGGAGGGACACAGGCATGACTCCCATGTCCATTCTGGGCACAGAAGGCCCCTGGGTTTCCCAGTTTGGGTTAGGTTGCTCGGCACATATACCTGAGGCCCTATGGCCTAAGGGCAGCCGATTTCTGAGTTCCCTGTTGGGGATTTTGAGAGTATGGGTCAGCAAGAGAGTATGGGAACAGGCAGGGCAGCACTCCACATTACAAGATGTTGTTCTCCTTCCCTTATTATATAGGGGTGTGTGTGTGTGTGTGTGTGTGTGTGTGTGTGTGTGTGTGTGTGTGTGTATGTTTCTAATACTTACTAAGCTTCTCATGCCCACAGGCCTGGGATAGGACAAATTCCTAAAAACCCTGCCACTCTGAGGGTCAGATGGATAGAAAATAGTTTCAAGATTCCATTCTATAGGGCATAGTTGAGCAAGTTTGGGCTCTTCAGCTTGAGCAGAAAGGAGTATGCTTGCTCTATCTTCAAACAGTCAAAGAGCTATTCTGTGAAAGGCATTAGATGTTCTTGTCTGTGTAACCCAGAGGGCAGAACCAAGCCCACATAGTGGAGTTAGATGGAGGCCAATTTAGTAAGGAAAAACTTTCTAAAACCTTCAGCCGTCGGACAATGGAATGAGGTTTCCGGGAGACATAGTGAGTTCCCCATCTTTGGTGGCATACAAGCCGGCACTTGATAAATCCCTGTCTGGGATATTGTGGAAGGATCTCTGAGGCCCCTTCTATCTCTTAGACTCTGTGATTCTGGAGGTAAGGGCTCTAGGAGCTACTTGACTATATGAGGAGAGAAAACCCAAAACACCACTCTGCTACAGTATATGCCCAGAGCCCAGAGTGGTCCTCTCCATCAGTGCTGGGGAAAGTCAGAGAAGCAGGGTCCCTAGGAGCTGCAGCTGATAGGGAAGGTGTTTGGGAGGACAAGATGGGTAGAATTTCAATGGGTTGGAGCAGATAGGAAGGGCACTGATGAGGAAGGGGAGAGAGTGAGCAAGGCTCTGAGATGGGTCCTTGAGAAGGCCTTTGGTTAGAAAAGTTAAGAAGACTGGAGAGAGAAGCTGGGTCCCAGGTGAGAAGGTGAGATTTCTTCTTGGACAAGGCTTACTCCAGAGATATTTGAGAGGGAGAAATCTCTCTCTCTCTCTCTCTCTCTCTCTCTCTCTCTCTCTCTCTCTCACACACACACACACACACTTCTGTTTGATCTAAGAGCAATCAGGTTACAGTGCATGACCAGAGCAGCTCAGGAAGAAATCTCCAAGGGCAGCCTGTGAGTAGGGATGGAGCAGGACAGAGTTGTGGGACATCCTGAGGCTTCCTGGCTGATTCTGTCTGTACACATCTCAACCCAGCCAACAAGTCTGTTGCTCTCCTGTCCCCCAAGCCTCTTTCTTCTCAGTCCTTCCCTGGGGCCTTCCTAGGGCCCTGGGCCAGGGAGATGCCGATCTGGGGTTTTGAGCATAGGAGCGTGGGGCCTCTGAGGATGGAAATTTTCTACCTCTACTGCCCTACCCCGGGCCACCAACCTCCCCCTCCAGAAGCTCACAGCCTCCTCACTGTCTCTCCACTTCCATTCTGCCTCCTTTAGGCCATTCTTTACACAGTGGCCAGAGTCAGCTTTTATAGTAGATCATGCCTGCTTATTAAAAACTTCAGTGCCTGCTCCTTCTTCTAGAAGGAACTCCACAGTCCCCTATGCCCAGTAAGACCCTCCGTGGGCTTTCCTCTGCCCATCTCTCTCCCTTCGCCTCTCACCGCCATCCCAGCCTCACTGAGCTTTGGCCACACTGACCTCTCTCCTTTTCCTCTCACGGGCTAATCATTTCAGTGTTCCCTCAATCTGTGATACTCTTGCCCAGACCTTCATAAAGCCAGCTCCCAATCTGCAGTCCCTCCTGGCTCAGACACCACTTTCTCTCAGAAGCCTTCCTGGACTACCCTCCCTGAAGTCCCTTCCCTCTTCCCAGGTGGCCTCTATTAGAGTGGTTCTCAAAGTGTGCCCCCCAGACCACCCGTGCAGCAACACTCAGGAACTTATTAAAAATGTGTATTCTTGGGGCGCCTGGGTGGCTCAGTTGGTTAAGCAACTGACTCTTGATTTCGGCTCAGGTCATGATCTTGGGGTCCTGGGATGGAGTCCTGCAGCGGGCTCTGAGCTCAGCGTGGAGTCTGCTTGTCCCTCTCCCTCTGCCCCTCCCCCTGCTCTCTCTCAAATAAATAAATCTTTTTGGAAAAAAGTGTATTCTTGGGGCACCTGGCTGGCTCAGTCGGTAGAGCATATGACTCTTGATTTCAGGGTTGTGAGTTTGAGCCCCACATTGGGTGTAGAGATTACTCAAAAATAAAATCTTAAAAAAAAAAAGTCTATAAAAAAATGTTATTCTTGGGCGTCACTGCAGATGTCCTGAATCAGAAGCTCTGGGTGTGGGACTCAGCAGCTTGTCTTTTTATAAGCCCCGCTGCCGCCAGGCAATTCTGATGTATTCCCACGTGTGCGAACCACTACTCTATTGTACCATCCAAATTAATACCTCCAGGATTCTTACCATCCTTTCTCATTATTGGCTTACTCACATATTATTTATTGTCTGTCTCCTTTAGCTAGATTGTAAGTTCAGTCATGGTAGGGACTTTGTAATTCTTTTCTGCCAATATATCTCCAGTATGTTGCACAGCACGTGATATCTGGCAAGGATTTTTTGAATAAGTAAAAGAATAAATGGATGAAGGAGAGTGAGGAGGAAGGTCTGGTTTGGATAAGAGAAGACATTTTCTCTGGGACCAGCTGAGTTTCAGGAGCTGGTGGGAAGTCATGGGGGTGATGTGGGTCCCAGTTTCTCCCTCCCCACTGGGTCTCCCTTATCAGTTCCTTTAGGCCTCTGGAATGGTCTAAATAGTAACAAGGGGGAGAGGTTCCAGGATGCGGCAAGTGGGGAGATATTTGTGCTCAGGCAGAGGGGAAGATTCTGGGCTCAGAGGCTCCCAGCCCAGACAGGGTAGAGGCCAGCTGGTGGAAGCCATGCCCTGGGCCTCCCCTTGCTAGGAGATGCTGCTCCCCTGGCTGCACTAGGGCTCTAGGGCGAAGCAGCAGGACAGAGCAATCCTGGAACTTCTTCTGCAAGAGGATCTTCAGAGGGAGCGTGTACAGAGCCATCGCATCATAGCTGGGGCATGGTCTCTGTGGCTGCGTGAGGGGGACGTATAAGTTCTTTTAATACAATGGGACCCAAAAGGGCCATGCCCCAGTGCCTTCCCTATCCTCTACCGTGTCTCCTAGCTCCTCTGAGGACTTCTGCTTCATGACCTGAATGACAGTGGTGACTCTCAGCAGTGCCCTGCTGCTCACCCAGGGGGGAGACCCAGCATGGTAGATGATGGGAGTGAGCATGCTGGGCCACTGGTTCAGGAAAGCCTGCTCCCTGAGCAACCCAGCGGCCTGGGGAGGGGACCTGAGATGCCCAGCTGGGTCAGAGGGGAGGAGCAGGGTCTGAAAAGTCCACTCTGGGATCCAGCCAGGGGAGTTCTGCTGGCTGAGAAACAGAATGGGAACTGGAGATATTTATGGCATCTGGCCCACAGAAAGCCCAGCCCCAGGGGGGGCGCCCACTCCCCCCGCCCCCCACTGGCACTCAAGGTCCTGCCTTGCTCACTGGCTCTTTGTCGCCTCACACCTGTCACTGCAGCCAAGCTGTCTCCTAATTGCACTCCGCCCCCCCCCACCCTGTGTTCTTGGTTTCCACTTCCAGCCTTGTCTGGGATACCTCCACCCCAGCACCAGCTGTTCTCATTGCTCTGTCTCGAAGCGCTACTACACTGTAAGTTTCTGGACGATGAAGATTGACCCTCCTTTTTCTCCAGGCCCCTGCAGGACCTAACCAGGGCTGGTATAGAACAGGTGTGCAATGTAACAGTATTAAACAACAATATAAGATCAGGTAGCCCCCTCCTTCAGGGCCCAGGCCTGGGGCTCCCTTCCTGACCCTCAACCCTCCTTCTTTCCCTCCCTCTTTGGAACATTTGCTACTCTACCTCTTTCCTTTCTTCTGCATCTGAAACCTTTTTTAAAAAAATATTTATTTAGGGGCGCCTGGGTGGCTCAGTTGGTTGGGCAACTGCCTTCGGCTCAGGTCATGATCCTGGGGTCCCGGGATCGAGCCCCACATCGGGCTCCCTGCTCGGCGGGGAGTCTGCTTCTCCCTCTGACCCTCCCCCTCTCATGCTCTCTCTTTCACATAAATAAATAAAATCTTTAAAAAATATATTTATTTACTTATTGTAAGTAATCTCTACACCCAGTGTGGGGTTTGTCTCATGACCTGAGCCAGGCACCCCTGCACCTGAAGGCTTTAATTCTGTCTCCCCAACTGGGCACTGACTCTTCACAGCCCAGCACAGAGCTGGTCACACAACGGGTTGGTTGATGGAGTATATCCTTCTCCATCCTGCTCCCCCCAACCAGCAGGGCAGACACAAAGGGAATGGAGAAAGACAGAGTCCATAGGACGGAGAAGCCAATTGGATACCCTGACTTGCTTGGCTTGGGGGCTAGCATATCACACACACCTGTCCCTGCCTCCATACTCCTATCTCCCACCTCAGAGCTCTCTACAGTCCTGCAACCCTAAAGCATTGGCCTGAACAGGAGGAAAGGGCTGATGAGGGGGAGCTATGGCAAAACAGGGGCCCTCCATGCCCCACAGCCCCAAGACTCCCATCTCTCGAGTTCCTCCTCCCAGCTGGCCCTACCCCCACCCTTAGCGCCAGGCCTAAGCTGGGCCCCGCCCCCACCTTCGATGGGGGAGTTGATGAGGATGACGCGGCCCATGGGTGAGGAGGCTCGGATTCCGCGGGGGGGCCCGTTCAGCAGCCGCTGCTGCTTCTTCAGCAGGTATCGCATTGCGGAGCCCGAGTCGCTGCCCAGGTGGCCGCGGGAGGAGAGGGAGCTCAGAGAGCCCGAGCTGAGTTGTCTGAGGCCCAGTGGGTCGAAGCCCACCGCAAAACCCTGCGCCATCGAGCTAGCCTGGGGCGGCTCCCTACAAGTCCAGAAGGAACCTGCTAGCCCTTGCGAAAAGGGCCCCGCGTGCTCCGGGCTCCATGAGCCTTCTGGGCGGAACTGGGGTCTCAGTGACTGGGAGCCCCCACCTCTGCAGATTCTCAGGAGTGTGCGCTCCGGGCCTGTGGATGGAGAGCAGGGGTTGGGACAAGGGTGTAAATGCTGCCCTGCTGCCCCCCAGGACTTCCACCCCCGCCCTGATTTGAAACCCTGTCCTCCCTTGCCTTAGGCCCCTCACCTCTCCCACCCCTGGCCCAGTCCAGGCACCATCGTGGACTTTCGGAATCATTTATACAAGGCCAGTGGGAGCCTCTCCTTCACCCTTCACTCCGGCTCTCAGCCGAGTCATCTACCCCAGTGTCCAGTCCTGGGTATAGTGGAGATGGATTCTTGCGGGCCATAGGGCTTCAAATGGTGTAAGAGAAATTGGGTCCGGGACAATTCCCTGCACGCCTCTCCTTGCGTATGTGGGTAGGCGGCTCGGATCTCTAGGGCAGGGCTTCAGAACCTGGGACAGCTGCAGCCAAGGGTCCCAGAGATCCCCTGGTCCCAGGCTGCTGTCCCCTCCGTCCCCCCTCCTCTCCCGTCTAAAGAGGTTGCCTGAACCTCTCCCAGGCTTTGGCGGAGGACCTGCTGGCTACAGTCCCACACAGCGCGCACAAAACCCGGAGCCAAGCCCCTCAGAGCAGCTCTTGGACTCCGCACGCAGCATCCCACCCTCGGGTCGGTCCTCTCGGCCCCCACCTCTCGAGCTTGGCTCCCCTCACCTGCTTGCTGGTGCGGCAGCAGCTCCGGCGGGCGCGAGCGCTCGCCGCGGGCGGGGGGAGCCTCGCCCACGCTCCGCCCCGGCTGCTGGAAGAGGGCCGGTCTGCGTAGCCGCGGGCTCCCATTGGCTGCGAGGTCCGCCAGTCACTGCCTCCGTCCCCTCCCTTGAGCGCGCCGGACTGCCGTTTGTCACCTAGGCTGAGGCCGCTAAGTGCTGCCCGCTGCAGTTCGAGTTCTGATGCCCCACCCCGCCCCCCACGAACTTAGGGTTTGGGTCACGCCTCGTCCCCTCCCGCTACCGGTTCAGCGCAGGGGAGCCCAGAACCGCGTCTTCTCCAGGCCGAGCCAGATACTAGGGCACTTGGAATTGCCACCCCTCCGCGTCACCCCCTGAGGCCTCAGTGAGGGAATGCTACCTGGGCAGAGGGGGCGTAAGCATTCGGTGGGCAGGAGCGTGGACCGGCGCCTGGGTGTGAGGCAGGCGTGCTCTCTAAGGTGACCGGGTGAGTTGTGAAGTGTGTGTGTGTGTGTGTGTGTGTGTGTGTGTGTGTGTGTGTGTGTTGCCTTCTTTAACATGCATCCTCCTTCTGTGTCACTAAGTGTCTCTTTGGCCACTCAGTTCTGGAAAGGGCACAGGGTGGAGCCGCTGGTTCCAGGACACTAGGGGGAGGAAGAATGTTTCTGATCCACTTGCTTGATGCAGACAGGCACCTTGAGCCTTCTGCCCCTACACATCGTAGGGCAGGGACTAGGGCTAAGGTCTGTGGTGCAGGTGTAGGGATTGGGGCCAGAAGGAAACTGGGGACCCAATGGAGCTAGGGATTACAAGAGGCGGGTAAGGAGGGGGCTGGAGGAGGAAAGGGTGGGGACACAGAGGGGGCACAGGCAGGAGGGACACTGTAAAGGGCTGCGAACGCCGAAGTGCTGTGACAAGAGCTTGTGGGAACTGGGGTAGGAGCCCAGGGGGCCAAGGAGGCAGAGGCCACTAACAAGGCGGCCATCTAGTAAACAAGCCGGGCGGTAATCCGAGACCCTCCGGGCGCACCATCAGAGGACGGTCCCTCCACGCAGCCAGCCTTCGTCCTGCGCGCTGCGAGCCTTCGCCCTGGGCACCTAGACCCGTTGCTGCCGAGGCCGGGTGCCCCCGCGAGGCCAGCTAGGGGACTGCGAGCAAAGGGGGCCGCAGCACCCGCGGTTCCTCTGCTCTTTCTCTGGCTGGGGACTGGCCGGAACTGCTTCCCCGAGCCCCGATTGGCTCTGGGAGGCGGCGTTGGGCCAGGTCCCTGGAGCCCGGGCTGGGGGCGTCGCCCCAAATGGCACCCACCGCCCCCAGGCTCTGCCAATCCCTGGGCACGCCCGGCGAACGCGCGCGAGGGGGGTGGGGAGGAGCCCCCGCCCCTCCGGCGGGTCAGCGTCACGCGTGACGTTACGCGTGATGAGTGGTAGGGCAGGAGCCCGCGCGCCGCGCCTGGAGGAAGGCGGGTCTGGGAGCTGCAGAGGCCAGAAGCCCCGGAGCTTGGGAAAGCGTGAGTGCCCGCGGTCCAGGGCGGGGTTCAGCGGTCAGGGGAGTAGGGGATTGAGGGCTAAGAGGGAGGAAAGCCTGCCTTGAAGTGTGCTCTCTGTCCTCTCCGGATTCAGTATATTCGGTTCTAGGGAAGTTCTTGGGGCGCAAGGGGAGCTTGGTTGCGGGGAGGGATGTCAGGGTGGGGCCTTATGTGGTTACACATTCAGGTGTCTGCAGTTGATGGGTATGGGTTGTGTGTGTATGTGTGAGTGTGCAAGTAACGGTCTTTGTGGGCTAGTGTATGCAGGGCGTGTCCACTGTTTGTATGTCTGTGTAGGGCGTGTATGTATCCTTGTGTGTGGGTATGTTCCTGTGAGTGTGTGAGAGAGGGGAGGGTGTGTCTTCCAGAGAGGGAGGAAGTAGGGTTGGAGAGGATTAGTCATATTGTAGGATTTTGCCTAACACAGCCAGATGGCTGCTTCGGGCTTTCCTCTCCATACCGGGGTGGAGAGGGCGCTTACTGACTCCTCCTTTCTGGCCGTAGGTGGCCTGGGGAGAGGTGGATGGGTGTCTGTGCCAGCCCTGCCCAGCTGGGGAACAAGGAGGTCCTTGGGCCATTCAGAGTGGGTTGAGGAAAATGCCCCTGAAGAGATTTGTGCATGCCCCTTAGCACGCATGCCTGACAGGCATCAGAGTCCCTTACTTGAGATCTGGCATAGATAAGCCCTGGGGTGGCCAGTGAGCCCTTGCTCTCCTCCAATCAGGGGCTGGGGCATGGGATGGCTTATGCCATCTACCCAAACAGCCTTGGGGGTTTGCAGCTAGGTCTCAAGGCAGCTGGGGCCTACAGCTGACATGTACATACATAATGCATATGATATGCAATTTTGTGCATAGAGAGCACGAGAGTAGCTGCCCAGGATTAGTTGCTGCTCTTGCATCAACCACACACAGGTAAATCCTCACTGCTGAAAATCTGCACCAGGCCAGAGTGCAAAGGAGATCTGTTTTTCTGGTTCTGTTTTCCCCTGCCCCCTCCTCCCATGGCTCTAGGTCTCTGAGCCAGAACATTGTCTGGAAAACGGCTCCTCCCCCCAACCCTTGCTTACCTATCTGGAGTCACCTTGAGCTCTGGAAGGGATTGGTGAGAGGCCCAGAGACAAGGGCAGGGCCACCAGAGGTTCCCACAGGCAGAACTCTTGGACCCCCTCCTCAGAGTCCTCAGACTCTCATCTTTGCCCTGCAGAAAATGGGTGAGTTGCCCTTGGATATCAATATTCAGGAACCTCGCTGGGACCAAAGCACTTTCCTGGGCAGAGCCCGGCACTTCTTCACTGTTACTGACCCCCGAAATCTGCTGCTGTCCGGAGCACAGCTGGAAGCTTCCCGGAACATCGTGCAGAACTACAGGTAGGCCGCTACCCCATCTGACCCTGTACCCCAGGGCCTCATTCCCTGCCTTGAATACAGTACCCTTTGCATCTATCTCCCCAAACTTGAAAGTGACCCTGTCCCTCTCCTCAACCCCCTTATTCCCTGGCCTTACGTGCTGGAATCACAGGTAACTATGGCACAGAGTTTTAATCCAGAGAATTTTAGGGTGTTTGGGTTGAGGAGGTGGCATGGATATATGTGGGCAGGGGACTGCTGTCCACTTCACAAACTCTCTAAAGGGGGGTGTCCCACTGCTAGGCCACGCTCTGCAAGAACAGATGGTCTCAAAGTTGAGCCCAAGGAGAAGGAGAGCATCCCCCTTGTCTCCAGGAGGAAAAGCCCTCGTGATGCCCCTAGCCATTTCAGCCCATTGGGAACCATCATTACCCATGACCAAGCTTTGAGGCAGAAACAGAAGGGCGCCCCTCTTTGTGTGGCTACAAGGAAAATAGAAATAGGAACCCGCCTACTCTTCTGGGAAGATGTGGTTCTCCCCCCCCGCCCCCCCGAGATAAGGAGCTCCTTTATTCTGAGATTGGGGGCCAAAGTTCCTGGTCCTCTGTCCGGACTTCCCCTGGTCAGGGCTTGCAGGGGCAGATCTGCCGCCTAGAATTACCTGTCTCTTCCCTGCCATTCTCTGCAGGGCTGGCGTGGTGACGCCTGGGCTCACCGAGGACCAGCTGTGGAGGGCCAAGTATGCATACGACTCTGCCTTCCATCCGGACACAGGGGAGAAGATGGTCCTGATTGGCCGTATGTCAGCGCAGGTGCCCATGAACATGACCATCACTGGCTGCATGCTCACCTTCTACAGGCAGGTCCTGTCCCATGTGCCCTCTCCCTGAGCACTCTAAGCTAGAGTGTAGCTCGATGACTAGGTGAGGCCCGCTGGGCAGAAAATAGTGGGTGGGTGAGAGCTTGTGTTAGAATCCCCTACACCTCTCAGAACTCAGCCCCGAGGTTCCTCCCAGGCCAGACACAGTGTGTATGGCTGCATAAACGGGGCAAGTGGGGAGGGTCATGCGGGGCTCACCAGGGCATGTTCTAGGGTCATCAGCTGGGTCCCTCCTGAGGGTTTGGGAATAACCTCTGGGGTTTCCTTATCAGGGTTGGAGGATGAGGGACACCGTAGAGGGGGCAGTGGTAAGCGTCTTTGTTCCCTCAGGAAGACCCCGACGGTGGTGTTCTGGCAGTGGGTGAATCAGTCCTTCAACGCTGTTGTTAACTACTCCAACCGCAGTGGCGATGCTCCCATCTCTGTGGGGTGAGAGCTTGTCCCCAGGGACACCCCTGGGGCCTACCATTGCTCCCTCTCGTTTGCTCCTGTTCCCGGAGTGCTGCTCTCAGCCTGCCCTTCTCCCTGCTTTCCTGGCCTGAGGGCACGGTGTCCTCTTGTGTGTGCTGTGGGGGCCCCCACTGCTCCTGAAAGGGAGGGATCGGAGCTTCCAGACAAATCTATGCTGTAGCAGGGAGGGAATTTCTCTGCCTTCCACGCCTCATGTGTTGAGGATTTGGCATGTCCCTGAAAGTGAGAGCCATTCACCTCCCACGTGTGTCCCGACTCTTCCACCACAGGCAGCTGGGAACAGCTTACGTGAGTGCCACCACCGGTGCTGTGGCCACAGCCCTGGGGCTCAAATCCCTCACCAAGGTAAATGGCCTCCATTTACCCTTTATTCAGCTCCCCTTTCCCCATCACTCGTCCACATCGTCCTACAGGCTCCCCACATCCCTCCCCAGAGTTCCTTACCACCCCACGGCCCTTAGGGCCGCTAAGTGACATCTTCCCTCCCCCAGCACCTGCCCGCCCTGGTCGGCAGATTTGTGCCCTTTGCAGCTGTGGCAGCCGCCAACTGCATCAACACCCCCCTGATGAGGCAGAGGTGAGTGGCTCCAGCCCCTGGCACGCGTGCCTGCTGTGCCACTGTGCGCACTAGCCCGGTCCTCTCCTTCCGCAAATGGAAGTTTCTGGGCACAGTCTCAGTCTGACTCGGGGATCCTCTGACACCCGAGGGGACCCCAGGGAACAGCTGCCCAAGAGGGCATTACAGGTGGGATTTAGGGCCTGTGGTCTGACCCCCACCCCCTTTCCTTTTCAGGGAACTGCAGGTGGGCATCCCCGTGACTGATGAGGAAAGTCAGAGACTTGGCCACTCGGTGGCTGCGGCCAAGCGGGGAATCTTCCAGGTGGTGATATCGAGAATCTGCATGGCCATTCCTGCCATGGGTGAGGCAGAGGTGCCTGGGTGGGGCACGGGAGGCTCTCAGAGAATGGGGGGCCATTCTCTGGGGGTTTTGAGCACTCTGGGGGCTGTGACTCTGGGGGGAGTGGAAGAGCTGTGAAGGGGGATCCACCCTCCTTAGGACCCCGTCTTCCACTTCACTGACTCCCTCCTTTTCCGCCCTGCTCTCCCGCAGCCATTCCCCCCGTGATCATGGACACTCTGGAGAAGAAAGACTTCCTAAAGGTAGGTCACTCTCACCTTTCCCATCATGGAAGCGGTGGTGGCCGGAAGCAGAGGTGACTAGCCCCTGAGCCCGTTTCCAGCGTGGCCTGAGTCTGAGATGTGCCCCCTGTTTGCCCCACCCCTGTGCTGCCCCCACTCCCTTTATTCATTCAGCAAGAAGGAATTGGGCTGGGGTGAAGGAACCCTGAGGGAGCAGGAGGAAAAGATAAGGGAAGGAAGGACATGGTTTCTGTTCTGAAGAGAACTGGTGTCACTCCAGAGGCCTCTGACACACGCAGGGGTGGACTACCGCAGTCACACCTAACATCATATTCATGCTGTCGCCTACCGACAACAGTGAGACACACAGGCTCACACATGCACAAACAGAACAGAGAAGCAAGGCACAGGAATACAAGCTCATTCGCTGAGTCATTTATTCACGAGTATTTATTGAGCACCAACTGTGCCAGTTGGAGGAACAGAATGGTGGTCCCTGTGGCTAGAGTGAATCGAGAAGGGACAGGTTCATGCATGCCACTGGGCCGTTTATGCATGCCACCCCAGTGGAGGGTTAGAGGAGGCTTCCTGAAGAAAGCAGCTCCCAGAGGAAGGGTGGAACCAACTCTGAGAGGGGGGAATGGGTCATGGGACTCTAGGGAGGGTGTCAGCCAGCAGGCCTGGCCGACTGGAGGGTGGTGATCTGGAAATTCCATCCCTCTTATGGGCTTGGGAGAAAGAAATGGGGCACATACCAGAGGTTCAGAGGCAGGGTCGGAGGGATGGAGCTGTGGTAGGGGGAATGGGGTGGGGGGGAGAGGACGAGGGGACACAAGCCGTTCCATTGTCTCTGTTTCCCCACAGCGTCGCCCCTGGCTGGGGGCTCCCCTGCAGGTCGGACTGGTGGGCTTCTGGTAAGTGTGCAGAGACTCAGCAAGGGTGTGTGAGAGTGTCCTTTCCATGGTGGATGTGCTGGGTATTTATTGATTTTAAGATGTTTATGTACATCATTCATTCATACATTCGGCTGGTAGGGGTCTTGGACACTTGTAGGGCATGCTGTGTGTTCGGGGGTGATCTCCATCCTTGAAGGCCAAGAGTCCAGTTGAAGAGATTCTAGTCTTCGTCTCTGAGAGGAAAGCATGGAAATATACCTTTTGGTACATCCAGGAGTTTCATGCACATTTGATTGCTGAATGTGGCACGCCCTGTCGCTGCTCTGGAGGCTCTTTCCTCAGCCAGAGCCTAATGTCAGCGTTGGCTTTAATCAATTTCTACCCCTAGGGGCTGTCTCCAGAGATGGGGTGGGGTGCAGGAAGGGAACAACCCTGGGTCAAAATTTTACAAACCTTTCCAACGCTCTTCTCCCCAGCCTGGTATTTGCCACCCCGTTGTGCTGTGCCCTGTTCCCCCAGAGAAGGTAAGTGCTGCCCCCCGGGCTGGCCTGGAGGCTCTGGATGGGTCTCCACATCTCTGGAACCAGCTGACCTTAGGGTCCTTCAGTGTGTTCCAGGAGGAGGCCTGGCCTGCCAGGCACTAAGCTTATTCTGGCGCAGGGAAATGATAGTGAGCTGGGCCTTCTGGCCATCGAAGGAGATTTCTTCAGCCTGGGAGGAGGAAGGGCGGTGATCCCTTAGCCTGATGCAGGTTGGGTTCAGGGGATACTCAGCGCGCCTGTGCTGTTCTGTTGCAGCTCCTTACACGTGAGCAGGCTGGAGCCAGAGCTGAGAGCTCGGATCCATGAGCAAAACCCTGACATCGAAGTGGTTTACTACAATAAGGGGCTTTGAGGGAGGGTCAGCCCCTGGCCCCCTCCCTCACCTCCTTGGGCTGCTGCTTTAGTGGAGCCTTCCCTCCCCTTACCTTGCCCATCTGCCTGATGCTGGGTGGGGGCGCAGCCAGTGAGACCAGCAATCCATTAGGCTGAGAGAGGTGCCCCCATTTAGCCTTTTTCTCTCCTCTCTGGTTTCAAAGAGCAGGGTCACATAATCCCTTTCTGCTGGGCTTCTCTGTCTACATGTATACATAACAATACGTGTGCGTAAGTGTGTGTGCGTACGTGCTGCTGTCCTGGAAACTAGGAACAGACACGCTGTCCCAGGGTGTCCTGATATCTGGCTTCTCTCGGCATCTTGCCACCTGTCAGCCAGCCAGGCTACAGGACTTCCCTGCTCAACAGTTCTACCAGCCAAGTCATTTCTAGCAGCACCTCGCCCCTTCTGGACGCACCGGGATCTCAGCACAGAGACGGAGGGACACTAGCAGGCCAAACTGGGCCGACTCCTTCAGATTTCTGGTTCCTAGCTCCCAAAGCTGACCCGGGAGCTGGGCTGGCAGAGGAAGACATATCAGGATGAGGGAAACAGGGTGGTTTAGGCATCCCCCACATCCTGAAATAGAGAAGTTCGTCTTCTCTCCTTTATGAGAACAAAGGGGCACCAGGATCCTGTAGCACTCCCGCCATCTTCCCGTCTCCCCATACTGCAGGGTGGGCACCCTTATGTACAATCTTCGGAGTTCTTGGTCTGCTCTGACATTATAACCTCACATCTACACCTAGAGCCCCAACTCCCTCCCCACACCACAAAGCCATGAAGGCAGAGCAAGCACACCCCTTTAAGAGCTCCCACTGCCCCCTCTTACAGAGGGACACCGCTGTGGGAATGGTGCTTAAACCTCCACAGGTATCTGAGTGGATGTAACTAGGACACCCTCAAGGGCAACTAGGCCCTGAGTGTACAACCTTAAGACAGGACATTTTGTGTTCTCTTGGCTCTTGTTAGACATTCAGCAGAACCCCGACCTTAGGTCCCTCTTTTGTGAGGCTTAGTCCTGCTCCTACCCCTACTCCTACCCCCACCTCCCAAGAGGAAGAAGGGCCTGGGCATCCATAGGTGGTCCGAAGGGGAGGTAGGCTTGGGAATGGAATATATGGTGGTACACTCATAGGACAGGGCTGGACCTTGACTCCAACTCCCATGAGCTCTGGCCGAAGCAGTGGGTGGTATAGATGAAGGCCCCGGTGGGATCCTCTAGGAGCACGTTCCTGCTTCCCCAGCTATCTGCCATCAGTGACTAAAACTATGATGCCATTGTTACTCAATAAACTGAAAACTTGTCTACTTCTTGATCTTCACTTGCTTCCATGTCCTGAGGGTCCAGGAAGAGCCAGCCTCCTGCCTGCCCTTTGCCTTCCCTCCCCACAAAATGTAGGTCTTAGTCTCTTCCCTCCCCTTCTGTAGGGAACGCCAGCTCCCCAGCAGAGGGCGCTGTGAGATTAGAAAATCAGTCCATCAGCATCCTGAGTACTAACTAACCTAGAGGGGATGTAGATGCCTTCTATTCCCTTTGCAGATAGAGTCTTGGCTTCATTTCCTTCTTTGCTAGGAAGGCTGATCACACACCTGCATACCAACGCAGGCTCTGGGCTCAGGCATTTGGCATGGGTTGGTAGCTTCTGGTTCCCAGGGCAGCCTCTGCAGAGAGGAAGGCTAGGAGGGCTAAGGACTGTCCAGATCCATCAGAGAGAATTTAGGGCACCAGCACACCCTCCATACCCCTCCACGCCCCCATCAGTGCAACACAGGAACAAGCGTGGCACAGACCATTTGCTAGTTAACACCCCTTCCCCCCCATCCCCGGGCCCTCCACCCTCCACTCCCTCTTTACGTAAACCCCCCTTTTTTTCCTGGGAAAAATGAAGCCAAAAGTTCATGTCTATGAACAGATAATGAGAGCTACTATTTAGCAGCTTACAGCTGTGTCTCTTACCCTAAGCCTTGGCTTTGGAAGATTCAAAAAAATAACCATGAATGAATCTACAATAAAATCCATTGCCTACTCCTGGCAGGGCATACCCCTCATCTCCCCTTTTTCAGCTCAAAGCTCTCACACTAGGTGGTGGGGAGAAATCTTTAGGGCCGCATGCTCCCACAACAGCCGAAGTGAACCTGGTACCTTGGCCTGGGCTCGCTCACGCCTCTTGGGCAGTAGAAGTTTACTTGTATGGGCGGTGGGGGTGACACCAGCCACTGCTCATTGAGCCTTATGTGTGGTGCCAGGCTTAATAAAAAGCCAAGTGCTTTAAGCCCATTATCTCTTATGATCTTCACAACCCACTGTGGGGCCAGACATGTTATGTCCACTCTGAGCAAAAACACGGGCCTTGACCGTAGCTACACAACTAGGGAGTGGTGGAACCAGAACTCAAGCAGAGCTGTGTGACTCTGAAGCCACGATATTAAGCTTCTTCCTGACCTGCCAGCCCCCAGCCAAACTTGAAGTAGTTCTCCCGGTCCTGTTGACATTCTAGGGCATCTCCTCCCTGGGCCCAGTTTGTTGACAGGCCAGCAAAACTGAGGCCCACAAGTGTACTCACACCTTTTACTAAAGCCACTGAGGAGTTTCCAAGCTTGAGCGTTTTAAAGCTGAAGGCGCATGAGCAAAGATTCCTATTCTTTAAGATTTTATTTATTTGAGAGAGTGAGAGAGAGAGAGCGAGAGAACGCATAGGCGTGATGGGGGGGAGTGGGCAGAGGGAGAAGCAGACTTCCCACTGAACAGGGGACTTGGAGCCGTATGCGGGGCTGGATCCCAGGACCCTGAGATCATGACCTGAGCTGAAGGCAGCTGATGCTTAACCGACTGAGCCACCCAGGCGCCCCATCCTATTCTTGATTAAATATGCGGCAACATTTAGAGGGGGCCCCTAGCTGGCTCAGTCAATACAGCATGCAGCTCCTGGTCTTGGGGTCATGAATTCAAGACCCACGTTGGGCCTAGAGCTTACTTTAAAAAAATTTTTTTTTAAGTATGGGGTGACATTTAGAAAACATGTTTCAATTCCATCCCGTTCTGCCAGTCTTGAGTGGTGCCTCCCACCAAGCCCACGGGGCCCTGGGTCAGCTCTTCAAGCCTCTTTCTGCGGGTACAGCTTTCGTCTTTGGTAATTCCCTTGAAAAGGGGCCTTGAACTTTTACTGGAAAATCCATATAAAATAAACCTACTTGGGGAGTGAGGTGCAGGAATCTCTGTTAAACAAAATCACTAAGAACATTTTATAACACATTTATTGGTGCTCTGCAGATAACACTAAACCATATCAGAGAGACGACTGGCCCAGGCACCAACGGGGCCAGTTAGGAAGGAATGCTTTCCTGTCATCTTTCCTTCCTAGCTCTACCACAGCTTCTCAAAGCAAAAGTTAGCTTTAGGCTCACTTCACAGGCTCTCTAGGGGCAACTCCTAGCCAGGTACCTCTTCCAGACTGCCTCCACATACTTGGACTTTTTCCTCAGAAGTCAGCACTTGGGCAGAGGTAGCACTTTTCTCGCTGGAAGGTAATCTCCCCCATTCTTGGGCCTCCCTTCCTCCTCTTCCTCCTCAGACTCTGGGAACCTTCTTTGGGAGCCTACATCTGCATCCTTGGTCTTCCTCCCCAGTCTTCTTCCCTTGGCCCGGCCTCATCTGCTCCAGAGCTCCCACCTTGCCCGTTATGAAGACCACAACCCTCCCTCTCCCCCAGCCCATGTTCTAAGGAGAAAAAGGGCTCCTGTCAGGCAGGGCCTGGCCAGAGGAAGGAGGCCAAGTGAGTATATCCTGTTCTTCTCCAGGGTCCCCTGCTCTTTTCTAGGGTCACTGAGGCCGGCATCTTAGGGGCAGTGGTGAGGGCCAGTTTCAGCTCCGGCCCTGTGGGCGCATGCCGAAACTAGGCTAGTCCCCGGTCCCCTACGAGTCACAGACAAGCCCCATTTCCTCCGTCAAGCTCTCGTCTCAACCCAGCCCCGCCCTGGGGGGGGGGTGCCTGTCAGTCATAGGTAGCCACGCCCCGCTGGGGGGCAAAGCCAGTCTGGCGCAGAGTCCCCCCCCCCTGCTCTGGCCCTTGTCAGTTAAAGTCAGGCTAGGCCCCACCTCCTTTCCGTTTCCCAGGCAACGGCTTTAATCGCCGCTGGCCCGGAATGCAATATGTCTTCCCTGTCTGAGCGAGGAGCTCAGATCCGCTTTCCGGGTGACCTCGGTCCCGGACCCTTAAATCCGCCAAATCGCCTCCCTCCTTTCCTGTTTCGAAGCCCACGGGCGCCTGAGCGCCCGCCCTTTGACTTCCTGCCCGGAAATCCGCGAGGTTTTCGAGGAATCGCGCGAGGCCTCTGCTTAGGTCCCAAGCCCGGGTTTTCCCGCGGTCTACGAGGCTATCGGCCCTGCCTCTGGCACTTGCCTCCCACAGTTCGGGAAACGTTTAATGAACTATGCTAAGAGTGGATCTGTGCCCGGCGCTGGGTCGAAATGTCTTGTTGGGTGAACCGAGGCCCTTCCCATCTGCAGGGACATAGCCTGTGTGCAGCAGTCATAAAAGGGCCTCTCCCTCCGTCCCCTCCACGTCGGTCTCCCTGCCTGTTACAGCGATCTCGGCCCGAAGCTGCTGCATTCTTTTGCTCGGAATTGTGGAGGGATCTTGACCCGGTTGCATCATTCCCTCCAAGGGAGCTTCCTGGGCAGCGCCCTCCCCTCTTCCTAAATATACACACCTTTTTCCTCCCGGGCAGTCGTCCCAACTCAGGCTGCCAGAGAGCCAACAGCAGGCCCCAGCTTTGCGTCCCAGCCTCCTCCAGCTTCTCCATCCTTTCTCCAATCTTAGACCAGCAAGGTTTTTGCAACTGAATAACGACCAGGAGAATAGGGGAGGGAGGAACCCCGCATAGCTTGGGCCACAAATACAACCCCTTCCTCCTCCCACCCCATACATCCAATAGGAGAGTAACCAGCTCCTGTTAACAAGCCACAAGCAGTTCCTCCAAGGTAGGGTGTTTGCTTATGGAACAAGAGGTTGCTGTGTAAATCCAAAAACTAACCAGTCAACCATCTATATTATTTCTGACTGAAGACCTCCCTTCTCCTATCACCAGCAAGTCCTCAATCAGTTGGAACTTTTATTTCCCAGAAGAAGCACTTCTGGTTTGGGTTTTAGTTCAACTTATTGTTTTTTTAAAATATTATTTATTTATTTATTTGACAGAGAGAGACACAGCGAGAGAGGGAACACAAGCAGGGGGAGTGGGAGAGGGAGAAGCAGGCCTCCCGCCGAACCGGGAGCCCGATGCAGGGCTCGATCCCAGGACCCCGGGACCACGACCTGAGCCGAAGGCAGACACTTAATGACTGAGCCACCCAGGCGCCCCTCAAGTTATTTTTGTGGAAGGCAACAGAGAATGATTGTGGCTAGCTTCAGTCAACAGAGATGTATTGGAAGGACTCTGCAGTAGCTCTCAGGGGTGGGACTAACCAGCCTGGCTTTGGAACGAGCAGGAAGCTGGGCAGCTCTGGGGCCTCAGCAACTGGAGTTTATAGACACTGCCATTAAGGTAGCAGCTTCAACCAGCTCCAGTTTCTGATCTGCGCATTCAAGTTTCAGAAATTGGTACAGATTAGGTCAGTTGTCTCCCCCTAGGAGGTGGCCGGAGGTCAGGGTCAAGTTACAAGGACATTGGACATCATTACTTCAGGTCTACCTCTATGATTGGGGCTGTTCCCAAAGTAGGGCAATTACTGTGAGCTGGGAATCTCCATGATTGATATTTACTACAACATGTGTTATTATTGGTCCCATGCATCTGTAGTTCTCTCCAGTTTAAATGAAACCTCCCCTGAGGGCCAGCACCGTATCTTCCCTTTTAAAAAAAAATGTGAAAAAAAACCCACAAAATTTACCATCTTGACCATTTAGTAGTGTACAATTCACTAGTGTTAAGTATATTCACATTGTTGTGAAACAGATGTTCATAACTTTTTCATCTTGCACATCTGAAACTCTATACCCATTAAACAACAGCCCATATCTTCCCTTTTGTATGCCTGCAACACCTATAATACTGCCCGAATCACAGTAAGTACTCAATACACGTTTGCTGAATAAATGAATGTGGAATGCAAAGTGCCCTAAGCCCCACTCATACGTTGATCCTAGGTAAGGTCACTAACACAGTGGTTCTCAATCTGTTTTACTCCTCAGCAAACCTAAAGTATGTTACATATTCACAAAAGAAACAATGGCTCGTGACTTTCAGCCTGGAGGATGGGAAAGCATATCCTCCCAGGGAGGTTTATCAGAACCTTGCGGCTTGAAAAGTCCCTCAGGCAAAGTGAAGGTGTCCCTAGATATGTGCCTACATACGATGGCCAGTGAAAGGAGGAGCTCAGCCCCTTCTCTTCTGTGTCTCTCCAGGGGTCCCAAATGAAAGGGGCTGAGGGAGCGAGTGTCTCACGTGTTGTCTCACGTGTAATCAGAGCCACTGTCTGCAACTCTGTTGTCTGTTTCTCTGTGCCATGTCAATGCCTCTTTCCTGTGGCAGTTCGTGCCCCGTGATGCTGACCTACCCTCTACCTCTGCAGCTTCTTGGGGCTGGCACTGAGCTGCCATCATTTAAGGCATGCTGGAAAGGAGACACCTTCACCTCACTCTTGTCCAGTTCCCACTGAGTGGTCCCACAGCAGAATTGCTTGGGCCTCTGGCCATATGGTTTCATTTTCATGGCCTGTTTTCCAGGGCACCAAGGCACAATGGGGTGGGGAGGTGCTGGGTAGTAGTGATGTAAGATTAAGCATCACCCTACAATATGCCTAAAAGAATTCCCTTTTATGATACTCAGGCCTTCTGCTGAGTCTTGCTCTTCCTGGCTGGACTTGCTTGTCACTGCTAGTGATTTTCTTTCAAGGCTGCATTTCTGCAAGCTGGCTTCCAACACCTAAACCCTCAAGCTGTCAGACTCCCAGGCTTATATCTGACCCCTGAGTTGTGGATGAAATTCAGGTTCTTTTCCCTTGGCCAAATCAGATGACTTCCATTCAATTGTCCCAAACTTTCCAAGGCCACTAAAGAGGCTTGTTGTGTAAAGGAAACAGGCAGAAATCTGTGGTTTCCAAACTGTGTACTGAGGCATCCCCAGAGTGCCACAATGAAT
Source organism: Eumetopias jubatus (assembly GCF_037043125.1). Classification (NCBI taxonomy): domain Eukaryota; kingdom Metazoa; phylum Chordata; class Mammalia; order Carnivora; family Otariidae; genus Eumetopias; species Eumetopias jubatus. The sequence goes on along the minus strand of NW_028274823.1, from coordinate 28,842,546 downwards.
TCACAGGACCACTGCACATTTTCTGTTTTCAAGAGGACCCCAAAAATACTCCACAATGGACATTGCACAAACTACTAACTCAAGTTCATGTTTTCAAAATTAGACTGTGCTGCATTATTTTCAATGTCTTTGCAAAACTGGATTTTTGATGGTTGCTGTGACAAAAAGAGTCAATGTGGCACAGGCAATGAGGGTGGCAGTAATCAAGCTGATTCTAAGTTTTGAGAAGTTATGCAGATCTCAACAGGTGCAACATCCCATTAGTATGTAACAAAGGTTAAGAATTACATAAAAATGGGGGGCGCCTGGCTGGCTCAGTGGGTCATGCATGCAGCTGTTGATCTTGGGGTGGTGAGTTCAAGCCCCACACTGGGTGTGGAGCTTACTTAAAAGTAATAATAATAATAAAAGAATTACATAAAAATATTCTTGGGACACCTGGGTGGCTCAATCAGTTAAGCATCTGACTCTTGGTTCTGGCTCAGGTCATGATCTTGTGGGATTGAGCCCCACGTTGGGCTCTGCGCTCGGCAGGGAGTCTGCTTCAGAGTCTCTCTCTCTCCCTCTCCCTCCTGCCCTCTCTCTCTCTCTCAAATAAATAAAATCTTTAAAAAAGATCCCCCCCCCCAGTGTATGTGTATTCGTTTTTCAAACAGGTACAAATGTATGTGTATTCGTTTTTCAAACAGGTACAAAGGAGTTAGGCCATAAATATGTACTAAATTGCTTGGACCTAACTACCTACAGGGAACTACTTGATATTTCTTTTGGCCTAGGGTACTGTGAAAAAATTACTAGAAAACTAAAGGTTCTGTAATTCTAGAAATTTGGGGACCCTTGTCCTAAATGCATGAGGGAAGAAACGAAGGCATGAGGAAATATCACTGGGGTGTATTGGGTCTCAGATCTACCCTCTGTAAACTCCAGGTACTGTGCCTTGCCTTTGTAGGAAATTTTCTCTTATTGAATTCTTAATAATTCTTTGTGGGAAGTTCTAACCTTGTTTCAGTGATCCAGGTTGTTCACAATGTGATCAGAGGGTGGTAGAGAGTCCCTAGGGACTGGGGATGGTGGTGGGAACTTAGAAGCCAGAGCCGCGTTGGGCCGGCCAGCTGAGATCAGAAGCAGAGGAGAAAATGGAGGCTGAGGACACTGGGGCCCCTCCACGCCAGGCTCTGCTCTGCATCAGGGGGCTGGGCTGCAATCGAGTAGCCAAGTCTTCTTAGTAAACTCCACCCGGAGACCAGCCCCACGCTGCGCCCCCTGGAGGCCACACTGGGTGTGTTGGATCGGACCGACAAGCTATCACCTGGCCACTGGAAATCTGCGGGCCTTTCAGCCCGAAGCCATCCCGTGGAAGGGAGGGGTGGCTGCCAGTGGGGCCCCACTTAGGTCTGCGCTTCTCCCTCCTTCCCGACCCGCATCCTCAGGTGACTAGCGGACGCCTTCCCGGAGCGAAGACGGCGGAATCGGCGGGTCCCTAGCTCCCCGGCTCATACATTAAAGATGCGGACGCTCCGGGACTGCGGTGCCACAAGCATGAAGACAAATTTTTAATCCTGAGCAAGAAGATGCCGGGAGATGGGGGGCGCGGGAGAAAAATGAATTAGGTTTTTATTATGTGTTTTATTATGCTGTAATTGAACAGGATTAGGTGAGAATACAATATGTTTCTGAGGCGGCTGGAGGGGGAAGGGGGCGGGAGAGAGGCTGCCAGCGAGCGAGAGACAGCGAAGCCCGCAGAGCCGCCGCGGCTCCGGCACGCAGCGGTTCCCAGGGGAGGGCAAGAGCGGCGCCGACCCGGCTGGGTGGGCCCAAGCGCTACCCCCACGGACCCCCCTGGCAGTTTGGGCTACATGGGGGTGGGTGAGGGGAACTGTAGTGGTGGGACTAGGTCCCACCAGGTCCTGCCAGGATATGCTGGTGGGGGGCTGGGGGGACGGACAGGAGAGGTGAGGGCTGGGAGCTCACAGACCCGCTCTTAGAAGGCAAACCCGCCGAGGGGCAGGGGCGCGGCTACGAAAAGACAAGGCGCTCTGGAGTCATCAGGGTCCCGGAAGCCTGCGAAAGTGCACTTGCTAACGTCTCCGCCCTGCACACGTAGGGCACAGGCCTCGTGGGTCAGCAGCACTGCGGAGCGCCCTCTTTGTGCCCGGCCCTCGCTTATTGCAGGGCGACCCTCCCCCCCCCATCCCGTCCAACTCCTGTCCCCTCTGCAAAGATCCGTATCTACTCAGGTCTAACCCAGCACACCCCCCACCCCAGCACTGCGCTCCCAGGAGGCCTCCTCAGGTAAAGGTGAGCCCCCGCGCGCGGCTGAGCTCTCCGCCCTCTCACCCCTGGAACCGCCTCCCTCCCGGGGGCTCGGGCCGCCAGGGGCCGGCGGCCTCATTAAGGGCCGCCGCCAGCTCCGCGTCTCACCTGCTGCGGCGCCCTCGCGCTCCGCCAGGGACCCGCTCCTGGCGGTGATGAAGAGGCCCATTAGCCGCTTCTACCTTTAGGGCGGACTGGGCCGCTCTCCCCACTTCCCAATTAGGACATTAGAAACCGTCAACCAAGATTAATAGTTGCCCGGCTCCGGGGCAGGGAGATGAGCCCAGATACCGCAGCAGCGCCGCACGCTCGGCTCGGGCCAACTTGGTGAGCGCCGGGCGTACCACCTGCCGCCGCCGCCGCCATCCCTCCCTCCTCCCCCCTCCCTCCGCCTCTTCCCCCGGGCTCGCCCGAAACTCTAGCAGGTAAGCCCCACAATGGGGTCCGGGCTGGGCGCGCTCCAAGGCAAGGCAAGAGTTGGGGAGGAAGGTGCGCCCTCTCCGGGAGACTCCCCCAACTTTCCCAAAAGACTCGATAGAAGGACTTCTGATCTTAAACGATGGACTGACCATCGATTTCTCGGAGAGGCTTCCTTGACCCTCTCTTCCCCAAGTCAATTCCTCCTCTTATTCTCGCTCATTGCTCCGTCATATTTTTCAGTATATGTACCATATGTGTCTTTTGCCTTTATTTGTGATTATATCATTGATATCTGTCGACCTCACTGGACTGCGGACTCCAGAGAGAAGGGACCATCGTTTTGCTCACCATGGGCTCTGGGAGCACCTTCAGGAAGTGAGTGTTGAATGAGTTAGTGGGCAACAGGCGTTCTCTATGTTTTTACTGAAACATCTGCTTCCTGCCCAATCTCCCACCGCTCCCTTCTTAAACAGCCTCATAGCACTTGCACTCTTCCTTCTCATTCATATCATAATTGTAACTTATTAATTATTTCCATGACTGTTCGATGTCTTCTTCCCCTTGAGGGCATAAGCTCCTGGGGGGCAGGCAGGGGCTGGGCATACAGCTGCACCCCTGAGGCCTGCCAGCCCGAGCTCAGCACTTTGTCGGACAGATTATTGTGTCTGAAGGCACAGAAGCTTTAGAGCTCTTCCAACCCCATTCTTTTGCGGACTCTGTGGCCTGAAGAGGCAAGTGACTCGCCTGAGGTTACACAGCTAGCCAAAAGCAAAACTAGGATGAAAACAACTTTTCTCTCTAACACGCTGTGATTTTTCTCTGAAGATCACATCATCTGGGACCCTGGGGAAGCCCCTTCTGAACTCTGAGGTTTCTAAGACTTGGGGGCCTTGGGGGCGATCCCAGGTATCTCCTCCTTTGGGGATGGTGGTGATCCAGAAATAAGCTGTTCCCACCTCCCTGCAGGGTAAGGGGTTTGGGGCCCAGGGACACCCTATATACTGTGTCGACAGGAGCAAATACTTGCGGTTTAGTTTCAACTTTAGTTTATCTTCCCCGATGTAAAACTAGGGGAGTCCCCTCTACCGCCCTAGAGAGATGTGAACTATCTCTAGTCTCGGCCCCCCACCCCCACACCGGAGCATCGGGAAAAATAATGATTTAGAAGAAGAAAATGAAAGGAACCTCAGAGGAAGAGCTAAGACCCAGAGAGTGGGGGCCTGAGGTCTTCCTCCACTTCGTCACACCCCCGGTGTCACCTCTCTAGAACCTACACACTCTAGAGGGAGGGCTTGGGACTGGGTTTGGGGATAGGGGTAAGATCGATACTTCACTGGGTTTTGATGACCGCAGGCTTTCACCTTGTAGATAATGGGGTGAGCGGCGGTAAACTCTCACCGACCGAGCGGGCTCCCCCCCGGCCTTAATGAGATAATCAATACTTGTTCTCGGCTTAATTTCCATCTAATTGCTCTTTAACGACGCCGGATAATGGGCCGCCTCCTGTGAGGAGAGAGCTGGCTGGGAATCCGACCCGCCTCGGACTCCCGCCCCTCCTCCCCCGGGCGGGGTGCCCTCGCGCAGGTGGGCTGGGGGCGCACCCGGCTCCCGGGAGGGGCTGGAGCTCCCTCCGCCGGCCTCCTCACCCCGTGCCGCCACCTGCCTGCGGTGTTCTCGGCCCCCCGCAGGGGGCGCTCCAGGCCCGGGCTGCGGGATCGCAGGCAGGGCGCCGGGCTCTGGGCTCGCGCCATTCAGTTGACTGGGCCACGGAACGGCCTCACCCCTTGACCGCGCCTCATCCCCGCTGCTACCCACCCGGCCAGGCAAGTCGCGGCCGAGCCCCCGCGCCGAGGTGAAGGGCCTCGGAGCGAGTCCTTTCCTCCCTGTCCTTCTCACGTCCTTGCACTGCAGGGGCTTGGTGGCCCTGAGGCATTAGGTAAGTTGCTGCACCTAAGAAAGGCTCCAGGCCTATTTTTCCCGGTGAGGTAGCTGGGCTGCCTTCTGCAAAGGAACCTGGTTGGTTACCACAGACCACTGAGACAAGGCGGGGACAGGGGCAAGAAATAGGAAGGCATGGGTGGGACCTCTAAGCCCCATGGCTCAGAGGCTCACATTGCCCACCAGCTCAGACAGCCACCTGATTTCCACTCACCACAGCCCCCCACCCCAAGCATCCATCGCCAGGAGAGTTCTGCCAGCAGCAGCGGGCGTCAGCCCTAACTCTCTCACCTTCCAGCTGCCTGTCAGAGCACTAGAGCAGCCCAAGGTTCTCCCCAAAGCCTCTCAAGGGTCCCGACCTCCGAGGAGACTGACTTGCCTCCCCCGCAGCCCCAGCTCATCTCCCTTGTCTGCTCTAGACACTCACCACCAAGCACTTTGGCTTCAGGGGCCCAGATGCTATAACCAAGGACGTGCCCCATCACCTCCCACCTCCTGATTTTCTGCTTACTGGGTACACACTCACCTGTGTCTCTAGGACTTGGCTCGGAACATGGGGCATTAACACTCATAAACCGCCCGCTGCAGTTCTGGCTCTAGCTGCGCTGAAGTTAGGCTGACAAAGAGGACAGTGATAGCGGCGCTATCCGATAGTGTGATGGTTAGAATCATGCCTCAGACCTAGGCAGCCCCAGGTTCAAGTCTTGACTCTTGCTTACTGGTCAGTGTGACAGTGGGCAAACTTACCTACAGGTCTGAACTTCTGTGTTCTTGTTTAAACACTAAGGTTAATGATCCTACCTTACAAGGCGTCATAGGTCTGAAACAAGCTCATGTGTATAAATTGCCGGCCACAGACTGGAACCATGTGCTAAGTGGTAGCTCTTGCTGTTGTTGTTGTTGCCAATTCAAGTCAAAGAACCATCTGGTTCAAGGCTCATAACTGCAAAGGCTCCAGGGGTGGACAGGACTCTTAAATGAGGGAGGTTGGTCCCGTCATCAGGACTGGGGTGGGGGGCAGAAAGGGCCAGGCCCACTGAAAACAGCAACCAGTACTTATTTGCAATGGTTGCTGGATGGACCAAATTCCCCAGGTTTTCTTTTCTTTCTTTTTTTTTCTTTTGGCAGCACCAGCAGCCTGATATTAGCTCTGACTTTTCTTACCTCCAATCTCATACTAAGAGCAGCTGGGAGTCCTCCCGCCTGCTTCTCTGAACATCCTGGCCTGATGACTCTGCCCCCAAATTCTGGATTTTTAGATACAACTTCTCACTACAGAAATATTGGCAATTAGATAAAAACTCAAAAACACTGTGCCAAATACAACATGTCTGAAGGCTGAATTCACCCTCGTTTCTCAGAAGAAACTGAGGTTCAGATGGGTCGCAGCTGCTGGCAAAGCTGACTGGAAGCCTGGATTCTAAGTTAAAGAAAGAGCTTCTGTGAGGCCCTTCCGACCCTGTGGGGCCTTTTCAGCTGCCACCCACAGCAGAGGTGGCCAGAGTTAGCCCTTGGCATCTCCTGAAGCACAAGACCTGGGTCACAGCCGTCTTCTCTCTTGTGATAAACCCAAATTCTTTAAAAAATGTTGTAGATGGCAGTGTGACATCAAGTCAAGTCTCAGGACCCTGGAGATCTCAACTTTGTTTAAAGAACCATTTTCTACACACCTCTTGAGCCCAACTTCAGTGTGATTGTACTTCAACAATTCCGCACTTGGGTGAACCTCAGTGGGGGGACAGAGCCAGCAGGAGGCTTGCTAGGCACAGTTCTCCTGGTTGCTGCCTCTTGGTACCTCTCTTCCTGTCCCTTACTGTTGGGGAAAAGGGTAGAATGCACAAAGGCATCTGGGGTTTCATGAGGCTGAGCATTTTGACAAGGAAGGCTTATGGGCTTCTGAACATGCTCAGAGGTTCATGCTGAGCCTCATGTTTGTTCTTTGTAGTCTACTCCTTCCTTCTTTCTTTCTTTTTCTTTCTTTCTTTCTGTAAGGGAGGGAAGGGAGGAAAAGCAAATAAAGAGTGCATCAGTGAGCGAGGTACCACTGAGGGTAACTGGGGCTCAGTCCCACTGGAGCCCCCTGGAAGACTAGACAGAACACACCTCAGAATTATGCCATGGAAAGGAAAGGAAGCAGAGGTATTTATCCTTCAACTCTTGGCCCTCACTGGACATGGCTTGCTTTTGAGTTGACTCTGGCATTTTTTTTTATTTTTTTTAAAGATTTATTTATTTATTTATTTGAGAGATAGAGAGCATGAGAGGGAAGAGTGTCAGAAGGAGAAGCAGACTCCCTGCTGAGCGGGGAGCCCGATGTGAGACTTGATCCCGGGACTCCAGGATGATGACCTGAGCCGAAGGCAGTCGCTTAACCAACTGAGCCACCCAGGTGCCCTGACTCTGGCATTTTTAACCTGCCCTGCTACCCGAGCTCACTCTGGGGGCCAGAGGCCTCCCTCGGGCAGAGGGACCCATGAGATTGTACAGGAACTGCCTGCAGGTAAACTTTGGTGTGGCCAAGTGTAAATGGCTGGGGCACTGACTGCGTTTGCTACAGGGGTGGGGGTGGGGGGGACTTGTGCTCCTGGATGGCCAGGTGGTGGCCATGTCGTTAATTCTTGTGGAGCATATCACTCAAGCAGAGTCAATAAAATGTTGCCCTGGATTTGATATTTTGATGTGGTTTGTTTTTTCCTGGGAGCCATAAATGTATGCAGACGGAAGCTGTTTATGGACTTCTTTCCTGGCTGCTTGGAAGAAAATATTAGAAGTGGACTCATCAGTTTGAATATACTGGTGTGACATTCAGTAGAGAAGTCTGGGCCAGAGATAGAAATCTGGGAATCATCTGGACACATACAATCATGGTCGAAGGAACGAGGAATCACTGGAGAGGGGCCAGCAGGAAGTTATCTCATTGACCTCGCTTACAGAAAATTGTCTTCAAGTAAAAAGTAAGGCTAGACTGGAGGGCCTGCCACTTTGGAGAACATCACTTGTCATCACGAAATCATTCCTTCTGAGTGTGCCATAATAAACAGTGGACTTCAACCAGTGACCCTGGGGCTCTAGCCTTGCCCACAGCTGCCCCAACAGGTAGATGTAGACTGTGAAAATGTGTATTTAGCTTTCCCGACAACTAGCCTCCTTTCCCTTCAATGACTTTTTTCTTAAAGATTTTAATTTTTAAGTAATCTCTACGTCCAGCGTGGGGCTCAAACAAGCCCAAGATCAAGAGCTGCAAGCTCCATTGACTGAGCCAGCCGGGCGCCCCTCTCTTCAATGACTTTTGGGATAGTAATTTAAAAAGCAACTTATTGCCGCCTGGGTGGCTCAGGCAGTCAAGCTTCTGCCTTCAGCTCAGGTCATGATCCAGAGTCCTGGGATCCAACCCCTCATTGGGCTCCCTGCTCAGCAGGGAGCCTGCTTCTCCTTCTTCCTCAGCCCCTCCCCCCTGCTCGCTCTCTCTCAGTCTCTTTCTCAAATAAATAAATAAAATATTCAAAAAAATAAAAAGCAACATATATTAAATGACATTTGGTCTACTATTATAAATCTTTTTTAAAAAATATTTTACTTATTTGAGACAGGAGAGCACAAGATGGGGGAGAGGCAGATAGAGAGGGAAAGGCAGACTCCCCGCTGAGCAGGGAGCCGGATGTGGGGCTTGATCCCAGGACCCCGGGATCATGACCTGAGCCGAAGGCAGACGCTCAACAAACTGAGCCACCCAGGTGCCCCTGGTCTACTATTATAGATTCTACAAGCTTTTCCCTTGGTATGAGATTTAGTCCCTCATACCCCAAAAGAACCATTTATTTACCTTATGGTCATGCAAACCTATACATGTGATAAAATTTCAATTATAGGGGTGCCTGGATGGCTCAGATGGTTAAGCATCTGCCTTTGGCTCAGGTCATGATCCCAGGGGCGTGGGATCAAGCCCCACATCGGGCTCCCTGCTCAGAGGGGAGCCTGCTTCTCCCTCTCCCTCTGCCATTTCCCCCACTTGTGCTCTCTGGCTCTATCTCTGTCAAATAAATAAATAAAATCTTTAAAAAATTTTCAATTATAAACACACACACACAAACACCATACGAATATATGTAAAACCTGGTGAAATTTGAATAACGTCCATAATTTGGTTAGTAGTTAATAGCATATGTACCAATATATGGGGCACTGAGTGGCTCAGTTGGTTAAGCATCCAACTGCTGGTTTTGGCTCAGTTCATGATCTCAGGGTTGTTGGATTGAGCCCCGTGCTGGGCTTAGTGCTGAGTCTGCTTGAGGTTCTCTTTCTTCCTCTCCTTCTGCCCTTTCTTCCCACCCACCCCTCCTAAAAAAAATAATGTTTAAAAAATAGTATTGTAGCAATGTCAGTGTCTTGGTTCTGATAATCATACTATGGTTATATAAAATGTTATCTTTGGGGTAGAATGGGTAAGGGTACATGGGAACTTCCTGTGTTATTTTTGAAACTTCTAGGCAAATTTTAAATTATTTCAAAATAAAGTTTTTTGAAAATCCAGGGGAGGAATCCTTGTGGACTGGCCATCTTAGAATCTTAGGCTCTAAAATATTTACTTAATGGCTAAAATTTAAAAGACTGACAATACCAAGTGTTGCAAGGATGTGGCACAATGGGAGCTGTCATTAATTGCTCGGGGCTATAATTGATAGAGTCACTTTGGAAAAATGGTTTGGTAATAACTACTAATGTTGAATGCATGTATATCACAGGAAGGAGCAATTCCATTCCTAGGTGTATCGCAATTTACATAGAAGTCAAAACCAGGTAAAATTAAAATACAGAATTAGAAATGGTTATCTAGGGGGAAAGGGAGGGATTAATGGTTGTGATGGGACATGATAGGGGTTTCTAGGAGTTAACAATGTTCTATTTCTTGACCTGGGTGATGGTCACATGAGTATTCATTTTGTAATAATTAATTGAACTATATCTCTATTTTGTGCACTTTTCTCCTTGTCTGTTACACTTCAAAATGGAAAAAAAAAAGTTAAAACAAAAAGAGAACAAGAAATGTAGACAGAGTCTAAATGATTTAAACATCCTTTCCGGGGCACCCAGGTGGCTCAGTCAGTTAAGCGTCTGCCTTCGGCTCAGGTCATGATCCCAGGGTTCTGGGATCGAGCCCCTCATAGGGCTCCCTGCTCAGCCGTGAGTCTGTTTCTCCCTCTTGCTTTCCCCCTCTGCCTGCTTGTTCTCTCAAATACATAAATAAAATCTTTTAAAAAAATTAACATCCTTTCTAAGTTTATTAATACAAAAAATGGCCAAGTCATCAGGTCAGATGGAGCTACATTCTCCAACTCAAAGGTGGATGGGACACTGCGGGGTGGGGTGGGAGAGTTGACTTTTTGGATATAGGAAAAGTAAATTAAAGAAATTTTCACCTGATTTTTCTCTGCATGCCTTAAAGCTCAGTTAATCTGACTTAATGCCTATAGGTATTCCAGACAGCTAGTCTCCTGGGTATTCCAGGTTTCATTTGGTAACATTATTTGTAGCTAAATTATGTTTATCTTCCCACCTGGCTGGCCCATCTTTCTAAATTTATCTCAACATCCTAATTTACCTATAAAAATAGCCTCTACTTTTTTATTATGGAAAATAATTTTATAAAATAAAGGAATAGTGAGCATTATACACAACGATTTGCCTCATTTCAAATTGTCTTCGGGTGTTTTTTTTAAGATTTTATTTATTTATTTATTTATTTATTTTGAGAGAGAGCATGAGCCTGGGGGAGAGGGGGGAGGGAGGGCAGAGGGAAAGGGAGAGGGACAAGCAAATTCCCCGCCAAGCCAGCTAGATCCCAGGGTTCTGAGATTATGACCTGAGCCAAAGTCAGACGCTTAACCGACTGAGCCACCCAGGCACCTCTGTCTTAGGGTGTTTATTGATGATATATATGATAAACAGTATCCATATACTTCTCCTTTTTACTTAACTTTATCTTTCTATACATATTTTTCACTTTGGCTAAGTTCACCTATAGTAGGTATCTACAAACTATTCCATCTCAATTATCTATGTTGAGCTTTTTTTGACTTAAGTGATTCTAATGTTTACAGGAAGCACAGTTTTTTTTTTAGATTTTTATTTTATTTATTTATTTATTTGAGAGAGAGAGAGAATGAGAGATAGAGAGCACGAGAGGGAAGAGGGTCAGAGGGAGAAGCAGACTCCCTGCCGAGCAGGGAGCCCGATGCGGGACTCGATCCCGGGACTCCAGGATCATGACCTGAGCCGAAGGCAGTCGCTTAACCAACTGAGCCACCCAGGCGCCCCGGAAGCACAGTTCTTCTGTGTCCATTTCTAATGGGTCGATATGGACCATTTGTTTCACTTCTGCTTCTTCATCAAAATTGCAACTCCACTATTTTCACCAGCTGTGTCAAAACAGGGTTCATGAAGTGAATGTGTGGCCCTCCCAAGTAATTTTTTTAAAGGTTTTATTTTATTTAAATATTTATTTGACACACACACAGAGCATAAGCAGGGGAAGCAGCAGGCAGAGTGGGAGGGAGAAGCAGGCTACCTGCTCTGCAGGGAGCCCAGTTCGGGGCTCTATCCCAGGACCCCAGGATCATGACCTGAGCCTGAGCCACCCAGGCGCCCCCTTCCCAAGTAATTTCTTACCAAGTTACTCACTGATCCTTTACACCTTTTTTCATCTTATGCTGTTCATCTGTGTAAGACCCATTTCATTCTGTCATTATATTTAACAATTATTTCATGGGTCAGCGGCTGAAAGGTAAAGATATGATAACCTGTGAACTCCAGCCTATGATTCACAGTGGAAAGCAAACTACATTCTATATTTCATTCTCTCTCCAGTACAAGCATCTACAGTCAAGGGTGGAGAGGAGAAAGAGGCAGGACTATCTGTTTTTCAAGAAATTTTAACTTCACTCTCCTCATCTGAATCTAGTCTCCCTTATCTAGATACAAAGGATTGCTGCCACCTGGCTTCTCTCCTTGCAGTACTCACATTATCTAGAGAATCCTTTTCTTGTGGCCCAACAGTCTTGCATGACCCAAACTGAGCCAACATTTTCAAAGTATGAACATGCAAAAATTTTATGGGAATGATGTTACTGAATGTGTTTTGCAGTCTGAACGGATAGTGTCAGATGATGGGGATCTGGGAATATATCTAGACTTTCAAATTGTCTTCTGCAAAAAATTCCCTTATAAAAATATTTTTACAACATGTGGTGTTTTTTACATATTTAAAAATATTTTTACAATATGTGGAACAAATTTTTACTTAATAAAAGATCTGTATATTCAACATCTTTGGTGCCTACTGTATGTATGCACGGTCATGTTATTGTCACCAACCGCAAGCCCACCAGAGGGCGCTCGTTCCCCGTCTATCCAGCCTTCAATCAGCGACTCAGAAAATCCAAATTAAACTTGACTTTCACACACAGGAAGTCTTTCATATTTAATCCACAAATATTTACCGAGAATTTACTGTGCTGCCAGGCGCAGGGCTAGGTGCACAAGATACAGTGAAAAGTTAGGCACGATTCCTAATACCAAATGCTTAGAGCATAGCAAAGACTGAAAGTAAACAGCCGGTACAATAAAGTGGGGTAAGTGAAGAGTTTCTAGGTCTGGGGAGTTTGTTGTTTAAATACTGGCTCCAAGTCTTAGAAGCCGATAACAATTCATTATGAGATGCCCGACGGCTTCCGCCTGATATACTGGAAGTGATCTCCACCCTCAAGGCATTTTGTAATTCAGAGCCAGAGACATCCTTGAGTAGCTCCATTGGTCAGCTCCGCAATTTCATGTCCCTTCCTACCCCGCTCCCCCGTTTTGTTCAGGGCTTCCTGCAGTTCTCTTACAGTTCACTTGTGCTCTAGGTCAACAATTCAGTTGGCCCCAATGCCAAGGACAAGTGATTACCCACAACTATCAGCAATCGCTGGCTCCACCCACTCTTTTTCCTGTTTGAAACCCGCGGGCCTTTCCTGCTTTGAATTCCTAGACTTCCTGTTCTGATTCTCGCGACAGTTGCGAGGTCTCGCGTGAAAGTTCGCTCGTTGTCCTTCTTGAGTTTTGGAGACCAGGGGGATTGTATATGTGCTTTCGCCCACCTCGTCAGAGTCCCTCTGGCCAGGAGTGACGTGCACGCGGCTAGGGGACCCCTAAATGAAAGGGCTTGGCCGAGTTCAGGTCCGGAGGGAGAGTTCTGGACCGCATCCGGGAGTTTTGACTCTCCAGCCCTCCAATACGCATGCGGGGCCGATCCCCCTGGGCGGTCTGGAGGCGGTCGCCAGCCCTTAACTTCGGGACTGGTCAGGAGGCCCAGGTTCAGGCCGCTAGGCCGGGGGCCCGGTCCTTCCAGGACGAGACTGACTAAATACCGTCACTTCCCCGGCTGCAAAGCTCAGTTTCCGCCCCCTGCAACCTGGACTGCAGCGCGGCTTCTGTAAGCCGCTTGGGGCAGGCTAGGGCGGGGCCTGGCAGACCCCCGGTAAGGCGGGCGGGCGGGCCTCCGGGAATGCTCTCCTCCCCGCCCCCAGCCCAAAGTGCCACGGTGGCGCTGGTGGCGGCCGCGAGACCCAGTGCCTCCGGCCCTGCCGGCCTTGCAAATGTAACCTGTAATCCCAACCCGGAGCGAGGTCGGCGGGGGAGGCGCCCCGCCCACCTCTCCCTGCGGCTGCTGGTCAGCTGGGACCTCTATAATCACTCGGCTCACCCGCTCACCCGCGGGCTGAAGCACCTGCCGGATGTGGGGAGGGAGAAGGCCAGTTGTGGGGTGGCAGATGTAAGCGCCAAGTCTCTGGTCAGCGCCTTGGTAGGGAAGCTGGGTGGACAAGTCTGCAATAGCCCCGGGGAAGTCGGCCCTGGGCTGCGGGGAGACTACGTTGGTTGGCCCTGCCCTCCAGGAGCAACCGGCTTGGCACCAGAGCTCCTACTGCCTCCCGATTATGCAGCTGCTCTGTCAGAGCCCAGGGACTGTAAAGTCCGATGGAACAAGACCTCGACCTTCACTCAACTCTTCCAGCTTCCCAGCCACCCCCATATCCCCTACTCCCAACCCCCACCCCACCCTGTCCCTTGTCTCCTGCCAGCATCGGTGCCCGGTTACGGCTTCTCACTTCTCACTTCTCATTGTGACTTTGGCCCAGCCAGGGCAAGTGGCCCAGGAGGGTCCCGTGTGGCTGCATAAAATTGGCAGCTTCAGAACTGGAGGGAGGGGGTTGTGTGCGACGTCGAGAGGCGGGGAGAGGGGTGGAGGAGTTGCTCTCTGCGTCCAAGTCCCTGGGCTCTCTCAGAGATCCTCAAGCTGGAGCAGAGGTGGCTGGCAGGCCCAGCCGATTGTTGGCCTCTGTTTTCTTTCCACCGCCTGCTTCTTCTGACCGGAGACACAGCTGCTCTGAAGGGCTTAGTCCTGACACTAGGTGAGCACTCTGGGCCCCAGGGCATTACTTCTTCCCCATTCCCACCCTTGTTAACAACTCCTTGGTTCTGGGGCCATCAATTCTCATCCACCTCTAGGGCAGGAAGCTTCAGAGTTGGATGGTTTGTGGTGCTGCCGCTCGTTGGGGTGTGTGTGTGTGTGCGCGCGCGCGCGCTGGCGCTTGAGCTTTATTACCCTTTCTTCTCATCTCTCCCCGACCCCAGTCAATAACTGGATGACTCCTAGAGTCTCCATGCCTCTGTGTTGAGGGTCTCCTTGACTCCAAGGCAGCAGGGGAGGGGGCAGTGCTCAGGTCAGTCTTTGGTACGAGGAACAGTGAGGTTGCTTCTGACCTCCTGTCCTGGCTTCCCTCCCCGGCAGGGTGACACGATCGCGCTGATGCCCGGAGTGCCCGCAGGGCTTCCAGCTAACCATGCCACAGCCGCCCGCCGCTGCCCTGGCGCTGCCCTCGCTACTGCTGCTGCTGCTGGTGCGGACGCCGCCCCCGACAGGCGCGCCGCGGTCCCCAGGCCCCGATTACCTGCGGCGCGGCTGGCTGCGGCTGCTGGCGGAGGGCGAGGGCTGCGCTCCCTGCCGCCCAGAAGAGTGCGCGGAGCCGCGGGGCTGCCTGGCTGGCCGGGTGCGCGACGCGTGCGGCTGCTGTTGGGAGTGCGCCAACCTCGAGGGCCAGCTCTGCGACCTGGACCCCAGCGCCCACTTCTACGGGCGCTGCGGCGAGCAGCTTGAGTGCCGGTTGGACGCGGGCGGCGACCTGAGCCGCGGAGAGGTGCCAGAGCCTCTGTGTGCCTGCCGCTCGCAGCGCCCGCTCTGCGGATCGGACGGCCGGACCTACGCGCAGATCTGCCGCCTGCAGGAGGCTGCCCGCGCTCGGCCCGACGCCAACCTCACGGTGGCGCACCCGGGGCCCTGCGAATCAGGTACGCACGGCCCGGGGGCCCTACCTCCGGCACTTGGGGCACTCGAGGCACACGAGGCATTGCTCCCCGACCTCCGACTGGATTGGTCTCTGGCCGGCGGAGCGAAAAAAATGAGGCCGGGGAGTCCTCGCGTCCAGTATAAGAGCCGGCTCTTGCTGCTGGTCCGCAGAGACCGCCGCAGCAAGGTGCGGGTCTGAGCTCTGTCGGCAAGCTGTGTGCCCCGAGGCGCGTGAAAGCCCCAGACCCGGCTGGCAGGGACCAACCCTCTGAGGGAGCAGGCACAGAGCCAATGATTGGTCTCAAAACTGAGAGAGCGAAGAGATTCCCAGACTTTGCCCAGACCGCTGGAGCGCGGACAACGAGACTTGGCTTCCAGAGAGATGCAATCGGGTTTTCCTTGGGCGGATTGGGATTCGATTCGTAGAGCAAGCGGTTAGCCCAGTCTCCCCACTTCCCTTCTGTTTCTTCCGTGCCTCAGGATTCGTGAAGGAGGGGGCTCTACCAGCCCCTCCCTCCCATCCCAGGGGGCTGAGGGCCATTCAGGCCTCAGGTTTCCTTTGGCAGCGTTAGTCACTTTCACTTCCTGAGCCCCTTTGAGGGATTTGGCCTGGTTGGGGCTGCCAGGAAAACAAACACCGGCGGGGTCCCAACACTCTACCCCACAACTGCCGGCTTTCTGCCCGCTGCCCAGATCTGGTTTCAGGTTCTCTGCCTTTCCCACGTGAGAATCGCGCCTCCCCGCCCCGCTTCTCTGGGGCGTGGGGGAGGGCTGCTCTTCAGGTCCTTGGCAACTGGACCTGGTTAGGAAGGGCGTAGGGTAGGGGGAGGTATTGGTTACAAGTATAACAGGCTAGGGGCCTAGAGGGTGGAATGAGGACAGGGGAGCTATGAGGGCTGGAGTGTGGCTGCCAAGCTGTGGCATCCTGCCTGCATGTACCTCTCCATTTCTGAGTTTGTGCCTTGTGTGTACCTGTACCTACATTTATATGTACCCGTGTGTACCTGTCATGTCACGTGTATGGATGTGCATATACCTCCACGTTGATTGTCTTTCCCCACAAACACATCCATGATGGTTCATATATGCGCTGCTTGTGGGGCTGGATGTACCACCCCGTTCTCAGTCCTCCCACCTCCATCCCCAGAGCCCCAGATCGTGTTGCACCCATATGACATTTGGAACGTGACGGGGCAGGACGTGATCTTTGGCTGTGAGGTGTTTGCCTACCCCATGGCATCCATCGAGTGGAGGAAGGACGGCTTGGACATTCAGCTACCAGGGGATGATCCCCACATCTCGGTGCAGGTAGGAGAGAGGAGAGACCTCCTTTGGGCAGCCCAGGGTCCCCCTAGAAGGACCCTGCTGACCCCTCCTCTGGCTCCAGTTCAGGGGTGGACCCCAGAGGTTTGAGGTGACAGGCTGGCTGCAGATCCAGGCTGTGCGTCCCAGTGATGAAGGTATCTACCGCTGCCTGGCCCGCAATGCTCTGGGACAGGTTGAGGCCCCAGCTAGCCTGACAGTGCTCACACCAGGTAAGGGCGAACCCTGGGCTCTGGGGGCCTGGGGGGCGGGGAGACTGGTGGTGGAGTGAGGCCCTTGAATGTGTGTCCATGTGCGTATGTGCATGTGGGTGCACAGGCAAGTATGGCTTTCTCCCAGCCTAGGGGGACTGACAGCCCCTCTTTCCTTTTCTCTCCTTTACCCACATGTGTTTGCAGACCAGCTGAACTCCACAGGCATCCCCCAGCTGCCATCCCTGCATCTGGTTCCTGAGGAGGAGGCTGAGAGTGAAGAGGGCGAGGATTACTACTAGGTCTGCCGCCCTGGCCTATGGGGGTGGGTGAGGGGGATAGTAGTCATCCCTGCTCTTGAAAAGACATAAAAGGGGGAGCAGGGCCCTTTCATTGCTTTAATGCCCTTAATAGGGGAGACATGGTGGTGGTAAGTAGGGAGACAAAAGTTGGTAGAGGGTAAGGAGAGAGGCAGACACTAGGGGAAGTGGGAAGCAAAGGGGCCCATGGAGGAGATGCTGTGGCTGGGACAGTCTCCAGCGTGGAGCAACCAGGCAGAAGACAGCAGCTGCCTGCTGGTCCCTAGGCTGGGTGGGAGTGTGCGGGGGGGTGGGGGGGGGGTGCAGAGCAGACACAAAGAGGCAGCCGGGATCCTCCACTTTCCTGCCAGTCTTCCCTCCAGCTCTGCTCAGTCAGTCTTCTGATCTACCCTTTGCCACAACGCCTGCTGTGATTTTTCTAGTCCCTCACCTTTGCCTAGCCTCAGTTTACCCTCTCTCGAAGCTCACCTTCTAGAAATTTCTCCCCTCACCTAAGTTCCAGTTGTACTTACTAACCGCAGTCCTCTTTGCTGTTGGCCATTTGTTGTCTGGAAAAACATAATGGAGCATGGTTTAGGCCAGTGCAGTAAGATGGGCATTTGATCATGTCTAACTTCTGTCCTTCTGAAAAATTTGAGGCCAGGACTGTTTCTTATATTGGACAGTGCCTAGCACAGGACTAGGCACAGTTGGTACGCAATAAAGATTTCTGAACAAACAGAAACAGATGCACAGGTGGTTCATGCAGGTGTGCACATGAAGACCACATTTCCCTGGGAGGCTTTCCATGGTAGTAGGGCACTGGTTTCCAGAAGCTGTAGGTCCTGCTCCCTAAGCACATGCCTGCCAGATGTACAGAGAGGAAGCTTGAGCTGGGGCGTACCCTGCCCTCTAGGGAGGAAGTCTGAAGCCATCTGGTTGGAGGGAGGGTATTCTCCCGGTCTGCACTCCATTTGGGCTGGACTAGAGTTAGATTGCCTGCCCCCGCAGGTGGGGAACCAGGTCGGTGTGGGTAGGGCCCCAGTGTAAAAGTACAAACTGGATGAAGGAGGGGAGAAGTTTGGCCACGAGTATGGGCTGCACCCTAGGATTCCCCTAGGAATCCACCCATTTTCTTGCTGAACCCAGACAAAGTCAGGTAAGCCTGTTTCCTTATCTGCCAACTGTGAGCTGTCCTATCTGGCTGGGGGTCACTGACGGAGCCGCAGTTCCTGGCTCCCCACATCTCTCTCCACGCTTGCTGTACCTAGCCTACTAGGTGAAGCCCAGTGTTTATTGACTGAGTGAAGCAGAAAATGAAAACTTAAGTTCGGGAGGCCAAGATCTTGTGTGTGGATGGCGACAGTCTCCTACGCGCCCGGCCCCGCCCAGAGTCTGGCGCCACTACAGGAGAGATTGTAGTTGGCTCAGTTGTCTGAGCTTGTCCTCTGGGGCCCAAGGCAGGGAGCCCGGGCTCTTGGGAGGGGCGTGGTCCGGAATCCCCACCCGACCGCTTGGCCGCCCCTCCCGCGGGGCCGTAGGGCTCCTCCATAGGCTAAGCCAGAGGACAGCTCTCATTGACTAGTCCTGTCTAGAGCCCGGCGGCCCCAAGACCTGCGCTCGGCAGCTCAAGCGAGTTCGATACTTGGGGTGAATTCCAAGACGACCGCGGAAGCGGAGTAGGGATGTGAGCGGTGTGCCAGGGATGGCGGGGTGGGGGGGGGGGGTGTCGTGTTTTTGGCTTCCGGACCAGAAGGCGGTCTACTTCGCACTGAAAGAGGGGACGTGGTATGGGTTGTTCGACCCTGGCTAGTTCTTCGCCGGGGACTCCCGCCCAGCTGTGCTCGAAGGCGCCCCCTGACGGGTCTATCGATACTACCGTGCCCACCTGCAGCATAGAGGCTCCACCCGAACCAAGAGGGTCACACGCACCCCCCGAGAGTCCGTACTCCTTGATCGCTTTTGTAGACTTTGTAGAGTATTCGAGTGCCGGCTCCCTACAGCCTCAGTTTCCCCCTCCTGGCCCTGCTGGTTCCGGCCCCGCAGCCTGGAATAGAAGGAATCCCCGCTGCTTCACACCCCGCCCCCTCCCCACCTCTGCTCTGCGGACGGGGCTTTAATAACGTCGCTGGAAAGTGACATGCGATTTATTATTAAAGTAATGCGGGGACGGGAAAGGTTTAATAAACGCGCTGCGATGCCGAGGATTATTCACCGCAAATAAATGAGAGCGCGGGCGGCGTTTTAATAAATAATTTCCCACTTGCTCCCGGGGGAAGAGAGGGGAAGGGGTGGAGAAGCTGAGCCGCTACCAGAACTCCCGGCCTCGCCTCCCCACGGGTTTTCAAGCCTTCCCTGCGTCTTTCCTTCGGGGCTGCTCACACCCGAAATGTGAGGTTCCAGGAGAGCTGACTCGGAGTGGCCTAGGCAGGGAGGCGGGAGGACCCTCTGTCCCATCCCCCTTCCCCCAGCTCCGGGATTTTAAGTGGTTTGCTTAAGATGAGCGAATGCCCTTCCGACTCCGAACCAGAGATTGGGAGTCTACACTGTACTGGTGCAGAAGGGGTTAACAGGGACCAGCCCCTCCCTAGCCGAGGGTACTAGGTCCCAGGGTCCGGCCATTCCCTCCACTTTTGGCTGACCCCAGCTGGCCGTCCAGGGCAGGATGTCGGGAGTACATCGGGGTTGGGGGGCTGTGTGTACAGGTGTGTACGAATGACCCTGACTCCCGTTGTGGGGAATCAGACTGCTTATTACTAGCAAGGCTCCTAGTAAAGGTCCTTGAGCCGCGCTGTTCTGAATCGAGAGAGTCCGAGTGAAGCCCAGCTCTTGGCTCACTGATAAACACGGGTGTATTTGAGGGCTGAGCAGAACTGGGGCCGGGAGGGGGAGTGCGCCCCTCCAACAGAAGCCTGGAGGCCCGAGAGGATGAGCCCGATTTGGGAGGGGGCCGAGATTGCAGATTTTGGGAACCAAGGACACGCCCACCGCCCTGCTGGGTACGGGAATGAGAGGGAAGCTCCTGGGGTACACCGGCTCCCCAAGTTTTGTGCCTCGGCCGAAAGGGGCGACAGCTCTGGCGACACCCCCGGCAAAGCTTGGGAGTACGGGAAGTGGCAAAAGAGTGCCATCTGGCGGATGTTTCTGGTTGTGGCAGCCAGGCCTGGGACAGGGGTTGTTAAGACGGTTAAACTGGAAAAATTTGAGTAAGAAGATGCTTCCGTTTGTATTCATTTATGTATGTGAATGTGCACATGCATGTGCAGTATATATGTGATATCTGGGTGTGACATATGTAATATCAATAATATGTTCATAGTAGTTATGTGCATGTACTTATCTGCATTGTATATGAGATGTATATACATGTATGCACATATATAGCAATGTGTGTTATACATGTGGACTATCTAAAAGCATATGTGTGTGTGGGGGTAACCATGTAGATACACATAGGCACATAAGCACTGTATGGATGATGCATAGTTGTATGTATATGTTTACTTGCAAGTATGTGTTCCATTATGTGCCCTTCTTTCAACAAATGTTTGTCATGTGCCAACATTGTTGTAGGGACTGGAGATACATCACAGAAAAACACATTTGTCCCTGACCTTACAGAGCTTACATTCTGTTGTAACGTGTGTGACATGTACATATACTTTGTGTGTGTGTGTGTACAGGGTTATGTGCACATGTATGTGTAACTCTTTCTACACATGTGAGGGGCAGACGAGCTTAAACACTCCTCTGGTGGACTTGGAGATTCCTTGAGCTCTTTTTTGCTCAAAAGTTCAGGTCTCGTCACCACTTAGGACTCTATTCTAAGCGTGCAGGCGTCCTAAGGCAGAGAGAAAGAGGCTGCAGACGTAGGCTGATTACCTTCTGGGATGTGTTTTGGTCACTTCTTCAGCCCTCTAAATGACTAGATTCTTTCTAAACGGGTGAACAGCTATGGAAATCCACAGGGTAATGAGATGTTAATGATATTACTCTCACATCTCAATGCAAAGCATCTTGGGAGGGAAGGATGATGGTTGGGATGAGTGGGAATGGGGTCTGGGAAGCTGGGGGTAGGAACGAGTTCTCTGAGGGCAGTTCTCTGGTGTAGAGATTAGGAGCGATCTGGTCTGGAAGGTAGTGGTGGGAGCTCTGGGAGTCAGTTGTGGATAATGGAGGGTGGTTTGAGGACTCTGGGAGGGATGGGCTGGTAGAGAGGGAGGGGGCCCAGGGGGAGGAATGAGGTCAGCATCAGGGATGGTACAGAGATGGAGGCTCTGGTGGCAGTCTCGGGATAGAACCTGGAGGCCACCTCAGATGGAGTCATCCCTGCCTTTCTCTCCACCCTCCCTTCTCCATGCTGGGGTCCCTGTGTTCTTTCATCTTCTCTCTGCTCAGGCTGGGTCCCAGACATGCTGGTGGCAGAGGAGAAGAGTGTAGGCTCCAGGGCTTGGCCTGGCTTAGGTGACTCACTGGTAGGCGAGGTGAGGCCTGGCTCCCAACACCACTGTACCATGAAGCCTCATCCCAGCCACCTGGGCCACTGCCCGCCCCATTGCCATTACCAGCTTTCAGTTTGGGCTCAGCTCAGGGGGTTCAAATAAGGGTGAGACCTGGAAAAGGTCACAGACTCCCCCCCCCACATACACCCACACATTCCTGGGACTGAATTAGGAAAGGTGCTTCTGAATGATTTCTTCCTTCCTTCCCTCCTTTGCTAGATGTTTTCCAGATGCAGTTCAAGACCAGAAGTCTTCAGGTACCATCCTCAGCCTTGGTCTGTGGCGACACCTCATTCCTGACTAGTTCACCCTAAAACCAGGGTTTCTGTCCCTTCATTGCCTCTCTTTCCTTCTTGCAGTCTCTCTTTTCTTCCCAGGGCTGAAGACTTAGACCCCCGGGCTGTGTCTCCTCTGGTCAGAGGAGTGGAGGAGGGGCTGAAGACATAGGTTGGCTCTTGGCCTGGATGTTTTGTTTGTTTGTTTTGTTTCTTGACATTTTCTCTGCCATGTGAGTGACTGAAGGCTCTCCAAACAGGGCGAACAGTTAGGAATGCCAGTTTTTGTGACAAATGCTACTCCACAATCAAATCTCACCTTGTCCCCTTGGTGGGTAGCAACTTGGGAAGGACCACGGGCTTGAGGGTGCTGAAGTGGGGTCTGGAGGTCCCTGGGAGAAAAGGCAGAATCTTTGTGAGAAGAGACGGGGTCTCCCAGGATGAGAGTTGAGGACCTAGGGACAAATACTTCCTACCTCCCACCCCCACTTCCATCCCAGATCACTGAAGCAGGGCTGAAGAAAGCCCCACAGGCCTCCTGGACTCAGCTAGCCCTGCAGGGACCCAGTTTCTAAGTCTGGCTCCCCCACTCCCCCTGCCCCTCCCCCACAGTGTGAACTGGTGTCAGAAGGGTTTAAGTTCTGGGGGTAGTGGGGGGGGTCTCAGGGGCAGTGGTCTCTGAAGGCCAATGATAGGTCTTTGGGGGCAGAACTAGGGTTCGGAGGTCAAGGACAGCCTGGCCAGGGCACATTAGGTTTTGCAATACAGGTTTGAATGTCAGTTCTACGGCTTTCTAAGTGCATACCCTGGGTGATTTTCTTGGCTTCCCTTCTTCTGTGTCCTCCTCTGAAAAATAATATAAAACTTCCTCTGTAGGGGTTGTGATGACAGTAGAGATCTTTTAAGCAATGTATCTGGAACGCAAAAGGTATTCAATAAATGGTCATTTTACTACTGCTGTTTCTGGGCAGGTGAGCTGCATGGAGATGGGGGTGGGGTACCTAGTACTGAGCTTTCTGCTGAAGTGTGTGTTGGAGGATGGGGTGATTGCAGTCTTGGTGCCTGCCTGGAGGAGGCCTTAGGAATTGGGCCTTTGGAGGAGGGAAAAGGCTAAGGCAGGGTGGGGATGGGTAGGAACTGGGCTTCCAGAAAACTTGGCAGTCTTCACCCTCACCCTCAGCCCTCCTCAGGGAGCCCCTGTCACAGCCAGGACTCTAGCTCCGTGCTTGCAGGGAGGGGCATCCCCCAAACTCACCTCCATCCATCTCTTTTATCTGGGCTGCTGAAGGGCTGGAGCTCCAATGGGGCCTCTGATGGGGAACAGATACAGACCAGGCGGAAGCAGCCGGAACTGTGCTGAGCTGGAGCTGAGGACCAGGCCAGGGGGTCAGTGAAGACAGATAAAGCTCAGAGCAGCTGGGGACTCAGGGGACTCGTGGGGAGGGGCAGGCTATGTCCTAGGAGGAGGCAAGGGCCGGAAGCTTCTGATGGGGACCAGTGTCCATCGAAGATTTCAAATGTCCAGACAAGGCCTTTCATGACTCTTTGGGAGGAGGAAAGGAGCAGAGCTTCCTCCCCTAGGCATGGCTTCAGGAAGGCCCGGGTGCCTGCCAAGGATGAGGGTGGGTCTCAGGGTGAAGCTGAGCCTGAGAACAGGGGGGCCTCAAGTTCCTGGCCAAAGGCAGGGCTTCTGGGGGCTGCCTTACCTTTAAAGTGGAGATGGGAAAAGGGTGGGTAGACTATTCTGTGATTTTAGTTCCTGTTTTAATTAACTTTGAAGGGCTTGGGGCCTCCCTGAACACCAGGGAGAGGAGCAGAGCAGACGTTTATTTTCCTCTTTTCCCCTTTAAAGACAATTTTATTAAATCCCTTTGTTTTCATTCTGGCTTGAACATGGGGCATTTAAATGGAAAAGTAATTATTTCACCTCATTTGCTTATGGAGAAAAGAGAGTCAGGAAAGGGAGGGATGCCAGCGAGGGAAGAGACTGGCAGCTTCAGGCTAGCACGTGTGTGCACGAATGGGCACGCATGCACACACAGACGCAGTCGTGCTCACGTTTGCACCAACAGCAGTGTCTACACATATCCCCTCACACTGGCACACATTGTGTACCCAGGGAAAGACAAGACTTGTCCACACCCTCCTGGACATAGACACCTCAGCACTTGCAAGCACACATCCAAACTCTCCTGAAGACCTCCTTCCCCACAGCCATGCCAGCAGGCCAAAGCTCTCCCTCCAGGCACAAACATTCACAACACATTGTGCTCACAGTATAGGCACTCTTGCAGATACCTGCAGACGCCCCTTAAGCATTGTGGTTTTGTGTGTGCACGTGCACACACACACACACACACACACCATATTCAAGTCCTTCCGAGCTTATGGAGTTACATCATCACAAGTACACACAAGTTCAAACACACAACTCTCATTCTCAAACACCAAGCACACCCTGACCAGGACTTGGGTGAAGGGGGGACATTGTCATGGAGAAGGTGGAGGAGTCCTGGAAGTCTCTCTCTCATTGGGGTTCCTGGGCCCCCAAATCTACCCATCCCCCAGGCCACTCCATGAGTCCCTTTCTCTGCACCTGTGGCGATCTTGAGTTGACTGCTTGTGGCCTTGATTCTGCAGCTTGTGGGACAGAGAGAGCTACTCCCTGCCTCCCTTCCGCCTCTCCTTCCCCCCCACAATGGCCATTGCAGGGCCGGAGAAGGCCAACAGGTCTCCGGGGCGTGGTGCACAGGCTGGGACCCCGGTTCTAACCCTGGCTTCCCCAACTCGCCCCACCCGGCTGTGTGGATCGGCGTCAGAGGGGTTAAAACTTCGGTAGCGCGCCCCCCCCACCACTCCCACCCCTGGCTGATACATGGAGGGCCGGGTTTGCCGAGCCATACCTGTACTTTGTCTTCATCTGTCACCCCTTCTGACAGTCAGATACATCTTGTGGGGGGGGTGGGGGCGGGGGAGCAATAATTAACCTCTCCCGCCTCATACCCCAAATGCCGCCTTCTCGCTGTGGCTGCAGCGGGGTCTGCGGGAGGGAAAGAGGGAGGGAAGGGAGGAGATGGAGAGGGGCGAAGGGAGAAAGCGGGAGAGGATTGAGAGGCAAGGGAGCTGAGAGGAAAGGCCCTGACATTTTTATTGCCCTACCAACCTCTTTTCCACACCCTTCTCTCCACTCTCTCTTCCCAGGGAATGGTGAGCATTTGGGAGAGACCATTAGAAGAATGGAGAGAGCCTAGTGTGCTCACCAACTCACCGCTCCCCCTCGTGTCCTCAAGTTCAGGCCCCTCGGGAAGCTCTGGGTAGGGGGGGTGGGGGTCTGGGGCACAGTGGTGTGGGGAGGGAGATTCCTCTGTCTGCTAGTTCAGCACAGAGACCGAGACTGGGAGGATGAGAGGGCTTTGGGCTAGGTAGCCCTGGGTGTGGCCATGCCGATAGTTCACATTTATGGCAAATGGCTAGAGCTTATGTTAAGGATTACTTTTTGTTCTACTTAGTGAAGGGGGAGGGTCTTATGTTATTCCTGGAGAGACAAGTGACTCCAATGCCAAGGGACCCTGGATTAAAAGCTCTCCAGATTTGGGGTGGGAGACAGAGGACGCTTCTTAAAAGTAAAAACAAAACAAAACAAAACAGAAAAATCAAAAGCCTTAGGGTGGGGTGGCTGGAATCAGAGCTTAGATAAACAGAAGACAAATTTGTCTTGGGCTAGGTCCTCCCGTGAAGCAGGTGGGACTCAGGATCAGGCAAGAGTTGTCTGCAGCCAAGGAGATGAATTTGGATGTGGAGTATTCCCAGAAAGACTGCTGTGCGTCCCAGGTGTCCCCAGGAAGGAGCTGGGAAACAGTCAACAGGCAGGACCGGAAGGAGAGGTGTTGCTCTCACGCTGGGCCTGCCAGGCGGGGGTGGGGGGCTGGGGGGGTGGTAGAGAGACAGGGCCCTGCCTGTCACCCGGGCAGCCTGAGGGCCAGGGGATTCTAGCTTTTTCCATCTCTTTGAGAAGTTGTTAGTCAAATCTGTCATTTACAGTGTCTGAGAAATAGGACCTTTTCTCTAAAGTCTCTGATAGAACTGTGGACACGGCCTTGTCCACAAGTCAGGATCCCTGGTTCTCGTCCCGGTTCTGCCAACAGAACCAGTTTTAGCTAGCTGCATGATGGAAGATAAGGCATTTAACCTCTCTGGACCTCAGCTTGCTCATTTATAAAGTGGGGGCGGGGAGGACGGATGAGACAAACTATAGATACTGCCCATCCTGATATCCTGTGATCTTCTAAGACCTGAGGACCATTAACAGGCTCAGATGTGCTCCCTCCTCCCTCACACGTGCTCCCTCCTGCCCCTGAGCAGCATATAGGCAGCCCCAAAGGTGCTCACTAGCTGGCCTGCTCACTCGCTCTCCCTCCCTCTCCGCCTCCCAGCCCTCCTTGCATCCCTGTTCATCCCTGGACTCCCAATCATCTATAAATTTGCTGTGGTTGGGAAGGAGCCTGGGGCCAGGGCACCCCAACAGAAAAGCTGACTCTATGTGTTTCTGTTAAAAGGAAAAGAAGAAAGCCTAGCAGAGCTGGAGAGTGGAGCACCAAGGCAGAAAGCTAGCACTGGAAAAGACTTGCCAAATGGGGAGAGGGAGCACTGGAAACAGAAGAGAGCCAGGAAAGGTGAAGAGAGAGAAAGAAGGCTCAGCTCAGCTGCAGGGGACTCATGCGGAGAGTGAAGAGTGAAATGTGCTGACAGCCTTGTCAGGAAATCGCCTCCAAGCATCCCACACCCTAGTCTGTCAGTTCTGTCTCCCCAGGGGAGGAGCCCCTGTGAGTCACTGCTGCCATTTGTCCCTTGGATTTCACCCCCCACCCCCCAAACACACAGCCCTCCTCTAAGAGGAAATTAATTCCTGGCTATTATTTTCTTCACCTGGGGAAGTGCTGGGCATTTTGGCAGCATGAGGGGAGAGGAGAGAAGCAGGAAGTCAGGGCCGCCTGGGCTGGGGCCACCTGGTGGGGAGCGCTGGGTCATCCAGAGCCATGTGGTGCCTCTGACTGAGCTGGTCTTCTAGGCAAGTGTGGCACTGAAGAAAGAAGTGGGCTTTTCTCTAACAGCATGGGGCCTGGAACAGCAGTAGGTCACCTAGGACACATCAGGGGCCCTGGAAGAAAGCTGGGCTCTTGTTTAAACTCAGTCCTGCCGAGGGGGAGGCTTGGAGTTTGGTAGGAATGGTTAGACAGCCTCACGTGTGGAGTGCAGAGTCCATCTCTCTCAGCCTTGGAGGTCAGAAATGAGTTCCACTTTCCCCAGGCGCACTCTGGCCTTGCCTTCTTTCTCCTGGCTCCCCTTCTGTGGGTACAGTCCTCATGTTCAGCCCCAATCCCGGCTGTCTCCCCCAGAGCTTCCCCCATCACCTTCATAAGGTACCTCCTCCTCTGTCTTTAAGAATCCTTTTTATTGTTTTTATTTTTAAAATGTAGTACACTAATATATGATTATAGGCATTTCAAACAATCGAGAAATGTGTAGAGTAAGAAGGAAAAGCCCCTCTTCCCTCTTTCCCTCTAATCCTACCCTTTTCTCTCTAAGTTACTGCTCTTACAATTTGGTGTGTATTCTTCCAGGTCTTTTATATATTCACCACATACATTCAGTCAAACAGACACGCACACAAATTAGGTTTAAAAACAATTATTATATAGATTTATCATGCCATACTACTATTTTATTATTTGTTCTTTTCACTAGAGATATTTTCCAGGCCAGCATATAAGGATATACCTGAATGCATATAGATATATTTTACATGGTACTCCATAATAGATTTAACCAGTTCCTTATTGGTGGGCCTTTATGTTGTTCCCAAGTTTGTCTCTTACAAACAATGCCACAGTGAGCCTCCTTAAATATATGTCATTTTGCACAAGAATGAGTATTTCTGAGATTCAGGTTTCTAAAAATGACATTACTGGGTCCAAAGACACTCACTGTATATCTAACTTGGACTTTCCTTTCAAACTTGAAACCCACATTTCCAAGCAAGGGCCCATGGATGCTTGGAAGACAGTGATCTGCTGGTAATTTCCAGGTAAGTGTCACCAAACACTTCGAACTCAGTAAGTCCAATTCCAAGCTCATTATCCCCTCCCTTCCATCCTGCCACTCTGCCTCCCAAACTGCTTGCTTGGTCAACATCACCCGGTACATCCTGTTGCCCAAGTGCCACACTGTAGGTCATCTTTGACCAAGGCGTCTGTGTGTCCAGATTTGCCCGGGATTGTCCAGTGTATGTCTACTATCCTAGTAAAATGATTGATAGTACTCTTTTCATGCTCAAAACCATTCTGGATTAGACAATAAATTATATGGCCTTGCTATCCTTCTTTATCTCTGATTCCTGTTCAGCGCATCAGTAAGTCCCACCAACATCATTAGGCTTGAGGGACAACAGGCTCCCACACTAGCCTCCCTGCTCTGCATTTCTCCTCCCTTCAGCTCTTCCTTCCACTTCTCTGCCACTCTTGTCTAGGTAGGCAACGACTTTCATCATATTACTTTCCTGCTTCGCATTGCCTACAAGACTGGGTCCACTGGAGACCCATCGTAATGCCATAGTTGACCGGAGCACATACTTCCATCCACACAGGTCAGGAATCTGTGTCACGATATCTGAGGAAGGGCTAGTAATCAGGGACTGGAAAAACTGTTCCATGCCCCCCCCCCGAATCTGCATGAGCTGGCCTGGCAAGAGGAAGACAAATTAATAACTGACGAAGAAAAAAGATTCAGTGTGATCTGAATGAATCCTGGCAAGTGGCTTGGTGTCTCTCTGAATTTAGATCTGGGGTTGTCCACAGAGAGGGATCCCTTGGACAACACTCTCCCCTCCACCCCGATCACGCTTTCTCCCCCTGCTCACCTGCTTTTTCCCCTGGTTCCACAAAAATTCCAACCAGTTCTCCCCCATTCCTTGTTCCAGGGCTGGAGCCTTGAGGGACATCTTTTCATGTTTGGCCGTTTCTGGTTGGCTCTCATCCAGCTGCTGCTTGCCTGCCACACTCCATGCCAACACCGAGCGGTATGGTACATGATCAAAGATCACAGGAACACCCAGTCCTTGGGTGAGAGGGAGGGTGGCCACATAGAGCCCATTATATGTATGTGTGGTATTGCTAGAGTCGGCCTTCAAGCCGCTTCAAGCCACATCCTGGGGGGAGCTATTCTAAGGAAACTGCAGGGTGGGATTGGTCAGCCCTCCCTATTCCTCCCCCATCACACTAACCCCCACCCACCCGAGTCTTCATGATAAGGCTCCGGAGTTCTTCACCAAAACTAAGGGCACCTGCAGCCTTTCCACTCCCTTCCCTGGCATCCCCTCCCCTCAGTCAGATGTTGCCAAATGGATGGTGAGCTTGGATGGGTCCTGATGGCCAAATTCCAAACAAAGGGGGAGGCATCCTGGCCCCCTGCCAGTGTTCTGTCCATGGTAATTTGGCAGGAAAGCGCCAGCTGCATATTTCTGCACATCTGTTTATGCCTCTGGCTTGTTATTTATTCTCTGCCTTTCATGGGCAGCAGAGCCAGAGCACACCTCAACTCTTCCCAAGTTAGATTAACCAGGAAAGAAGGCTGGGACACTCAGTCACTGCAATTGCTGGTGTTCACTGAAGGGTATGCCTTCTCTAGCAGCTGCTGCCACTCTTCATAGAGACACAGAGGAGAGGAGCAAAGGGGAGGGGAGGAGAGATGAGGGAGGGCCGTGGAGTTAGAGTTGTAGCTATGCTGGGGGTCCTTAAGTCTGGCGGGACAATCCCTGACCCCACTGGAGATGGCGAGAGTTGGCCAGCCAGTCTTTGAAACACAATCACTCTGACCTTCCTTCCTGCTAGACACCATGTTTCAGCGTGTGTGTGTGTGTTCTTGTATGGTGTGGGTGAGCATCAGTCCTGGGGGTAAATAAGGCTTTTAACAGAGGCTACAGAGGCTAGGCTTCTTGAGGTGCTTAAATAACTTTTCTTGAGAGATTCCTGGGGTGAAGTACTTGGTGGTGAAGAACCAGAGCCAGGCTTTGTCCCTGGGATTAAGAAGGAGAAGGAATGAGGAGAGGGGGAGGAGGGAGAGGGGGAGGGAGGAAGGGGAGGAGGAGGGAAAGGGGGGAGTGTTAAAGAATGGAGAAACTGTGTTCAGCAGGGAGGAAAGAGGGATGGGTGGAGGAGCCTGGAAGTTTGGAGATCCTTGGCGCAGGTGCTATCCTTGGTCCTGACTGACAGGACTAGCCCAGAGTCCCTGACCCGGACGGGCCTCCAAACTCCCTACAACTTTCTTGGAAGGACACTGGATGATTTTGGAGTAGAAAGAAAGATCTGGAGGCTCATCTGGTGAGAACTGAACGCACAGGTCTGACTTCTCCCACTATTACCCCATCTCCCTCTCCTGCCTTTTTCAAAGCAACTCCCTGTCCAGTCAATGCTCCTTGCAGGGAACAGATAGGTGTGGGCCCAGAGAAGCCTGGGCAGGGCTCCTGGGTAAGAGTGCAGGCATCTGAGCTCTGGGACCCTTGGCCTGAGTGGGGGAAAGTGGGGGTGCCCTAGGGCGGGGAGTGCTGGCCCAGTCAGATTTAAAGCAACTAGACCCTGCCGAATTCTGGACAGACATTTTGCTTCTACTTCCCCTCTGCTCCTTTGTAAAACCCAAATACCACATCATTTTTTCCCTCCTTCAAAAAAATTACATGTAACAAGCTGTTCATAGGCAGTACTTGCACAGATGGGGGTTTAATCAGCTGGAGTCTAAGCGCTTGGGCATTCCAGCCTAATCCAATTCCCATCGATTCATTAGGGGAAATAGTCATCACCCAGAGATTACAACAGGGCCAAAACTCTGCATGGATTCTAAAGAGCTGTCGGTGGAGCCGTAACTGCGCAGGCCAAGACAGGAGGCCAGACTGTGCGGAGGGTGCCTGGCAGTCCCTGGCCATGCTCCGAGACCCCCGGTCCTCTGAGGCTACTTCACAGTTTTTGTTTTTGTTTTTGAGAATCACTGTTCACAGGCCTTGGTGCCAGGCACTGAGGGGGAAGATAGAAGGGAAATATCAACTGCCTTTGGGAATCCCTGTTTAGAGGGGAGATACGTGGTCCCCTGCTTGGAGGGAACTCCCAGTTTAATGGGGGAGAAATGGCCCCCACCTTCCAGACTGCTCTCTGAAGTGTGCTAAGTTAGGAGTGACAGACATATTTGTCCTAAAATCTCTAGGAAGAGGCAAGAAACTGCCTCCTCATGAAGGCATAGGGTGGAGCATGACTCCTACCAGTTCCTGCAGCAAATCAGAAAAAGAAGTTGGGCATAGAAGGCAAGCTGCGGACTGCAGACCAGGGGACGTCATTACTTTCCTTCTACCATGGGGGAGGGGGTACTGGGACAGGTGAAGCCAGGGAGACAGGCAAGGCACATCTCCAAGGTTGCCTTCTCCCAAACACATGGGACCCTCACTGGTGTCAAGTGACTTTCACCTTCTGGTGTTGAGAATCTTGAATATTTCCCTGGCGTACCTGCTCACATCCTCATGTGAAGTTTGGGAAAACTGTTTGTTTATCACCACTGGTTTTCCTGGTGCCCCCTGTCTATCTGCCATTTTTGTCTCATCCATTTCCAGTAGTGTTGAAAGTTGTCTTGCCTTACATGACACAAACTCATCCCAGGTTGAGTCTGACCCAAGGGCAAGGCATTCAAGGGCTAGACTTTGGTCTCAAAGCCTGCCATGCTTCCTGTTACCTTCAAT
The DNA here is from genome assembly GCF_037043125.1 of Eumetopias jubatus. Lineage (NCBI taxonomy): Eukaryota > Metazoa > Chordata > Mammalia > Carnivora > Otariidae > Eumetopias > Eumetopias jubatus. The sequence goes on along the minus strand of NW_028274823.1, from coordinate 28,811,129 downwards.
CCTAGACATGGTCCTGTGGGCTGGGGAGGACCGGTCACCTGCATCGCCTGTGTCCTCTGTTCTTCCGCTCACCCGGCCCAGGACAGAAGGAGGGGAGGGAGAGAATGGAGCATGTGGCCCACCCTCCTCTAGGGGTAAAGGAGAGCTTCCTGGAGGAAGTACACTGAAGCGGAGAGCTGAAGGGTGAGGGGGAAATGCCCAAGTGTGGGGCAGGTTGGGGACTGTCATCCTGGTTGGCCCCTTCTGCTCCTTGCACTGCTTTTCTCCCAGACTTGTGGGACAGCTTCTTGGCCTAGCGCCCTTCCATGAGGTCTCCGTAAGTCCTCCCCCACCAACCACACCCTGCCCAGTGTCCAGCTTCCCCAAAGACTCCCCAACTCTGAGATTACACCAGGACACTTTCCTCCAAGGTTCCAGTTGAAAGACTTTGGACGCGGAGGAGAAGATTCTAGAGGGTGGGATCTGGGTATTCCCAGAATGGAGCAACCAAGAAGGCACATGGCACTGCTGCTCCCAGGCCCACATCCACGGGAGGGACTCAGAGACCTGGGACAGAGCACTGGGGGCTGACAGGGATGAGATCCAGGTAAGGGAGGAACCAGCAGCCGAGCCACAGGGACACTTGAGAGTTATGGGGTGTGGGGATCCACAGATACCTTCCCATTTGGGCACAGATGTAGCCCACTCAGGACTTGAGACCTGGAGCCACATCCTGCTGCTGAATGGGAAGTGGTCATCTAGTCAGGTGCCTGGCTTCACACTGCCTAGAGATGGCATCCTGGGCCAGCTGCTGTTGTGTATCTGACTCCAGCTTCTTCGTCTCTAGAAGTCGGTCAGATTGAGAATGCAGGACAGAGATTTATTACAAGGAAATTGGCTGATGTGATTGTGGGGGCTGGCAGCCTGGGTTCTCGATGCTCTGACTCCTTCTAAGGAGGTGGGCCGGAGAGAGGAGAATGTGGATGTATTATAATACACATATATTGTACGCAGCAGATTCATTTCAAGGAATTGGCTTATGCAGCTCTGGAGGTTGGCTAGGCAAGTACAAAATCTGTAGGCTGAACAGTCAGGTGGGAAAGAGAAAAGCTCAGGAACAAGCTGGAGCCTGGGGCACTGGCAAGGCCGTCCACAGCCCATCAGGAAGGGCAGTCTGTGAGGGGAGAGCAATCGGAGACCCTGCTTCCGTTTGCAGTGTCCTGTGTCATGGAGAGTGTGTCCCTCTCAAGCGTTCACCTGCTCAGGTCAGGCTCACCGGGGATACTCTCCCTAGTTTAAGGTCGACTAATTAGGGAATGTAATTACATCTTCCAAATCCCCTTTCAGCCAGCCCTAGATGAGTGTTTCTTGAATAACCAGGGGAGGGTGTGTGTTTCCTACGAAGTGGTGGCTGCCTCCCTCCCATCCCCGTAGCTCAGCCTAGCCTGGTTGGCGTGTCCAAGAAAATCGTGCGGCAAAAATGATTTTTATGAAGATTAACTGTTAGGGACTCTTTGGGAAAGTTCCTGACGGCTAGGACTCTCTCCGTGTGCGTTCGTTGAACTGACCTACCAGGAATTTACATGCTGAGGAGTTGAGCCTCCGCTTCTCTTAACAAAGGGAGGCTGAGGAGGCTCCGGCCTTCACTGTCTTTGGTCAGAAGGAAGGGCGTCTCTATGGGGCTCCTGAGGTTTGTGGAGACAGTGCAGCCTGGGGAGGACCTCAAAATCAACCAGGGCTCTGGAGATGCCCAGCCCCGGCTGTTGGGGGCCACTGTAGCCAGAGCCACAGCAGCTGGTGACGGTGACGGCCCTCAGTGACCAGTGGGGCTGCAGCAGGTAGTTACCGGGCAGAGGCTGGGAACTGACAGGGTAATTATTAGCTTCTAATTGCAGGGCAAACCCAGGCCGAGATCCTTCTCTCCAAAGCAGAGGGCATTACTATTTGCATAGCAATTAATTACTTTGGGAGCTACGGAATTTAATTACCCACTAGTCCGCAGGAGCCAATAATTAAATTACTTTCAGAAGTAGGGTATTTATTTCCCAGTTAGGCTGAGCAGGTAGTTCCCACCTTGGGTGGGGAGCCTGGGTGGTGACCCTTGAACCGATGATTGGCACTCAGCCTGAGCAGGCAGAGAGGCGAGGTGAGTGCCCCAGGAGGGAGTGTCCACCTGAGGTGCAGACGGACACCTGACACGCACACATGCGCCCCTCGTGGGGCACACTCAGAGCTGGGGCCTGGCGCTTGGACGTGGTAGCCAAGGGAGCTGGGCAGGCGCACGCATATGGAATCACACACGAGGCAAGAAGGGCAAAGAGACCAAACAGGACACGTGAGCTCGGTCGTTTTGCCACAGTTGCTTGGTATAACTTGTGTCAAAATGTAAGAATGTATTTTGAGGACCACGTACTGGGGTCAACAGATTGATTCTGAGTCTGTCCTGGAATCTCTTTTCATCCTCGATGCCTCTCAGGGCTGAGTTGGGGTTGGGAGGGGCTTAGGACAGAGTGGGGCTTAAGGAGGGATTGAAGAGTGCCTGTTTTGAACATTATTTGATAATAAAAAAACTCAGAAAGTTTAATGTTCCTATGTCAAAATGTCATATACTCCTGAGAGATGGGGGCCTCTGGAATCTTCCAAATAGAGAGGGACCCCTTGGAGCAGCGCTGCGTTAGATCCAGCCCTTACTTCTCCCTCGTCATAGAAAGCAAGGTGGAGCTGGGGTCACAGAGGTGAGAAAGAGCTGAGGGAAGGGGGATACCACCGAGGGGGTATTTGCGTCACCTTGCCCAGTAACTGGGACACCCTGTCTCCCAGGCCTGAGAAAGCCTAGAGGTTGGGTAGCACCCCCCCGCCACCGTTGCTCGATGCTCTCCCCTAAGTCCAGCTGCCCTGCTATCCACCTCCACCTTGGCTGCCTGGGCGGTCAGGAGCTAGTAGGTAGTCCACTCCATTTGGAGAGCGTGGGGTGATGTGTCAGGCCCTGGAGCTGGGTAGGGCAGACGGCTGCCTGGCGGTGAGTGGCCCCGTCCTTCCGGGCTAGCGGACCTGGGGTCTTTGTGCACCATCCCCTCTGAGGAAGGAGGGAAGGAATAGGGCTCTCTTCCCTTCCTCTTCACTGTCTTTCCTGAGAAGAGTCTCAGGCGGATCAAGTGGGCTCTGGTCATTCTGTCCTTTTAGCTTCCTCCCTCCCTTTCTTCCAGGTGACATTAGCGAGCTCCTGCTGCATGCAGGTCTGGAGCCACCTCCCTGCCCTGCTGCCTTTGGGTGAGTTCCCGACGGATATGTGCTCCCAGCCCTTGATCCCTCAGAACTCCCCTCCCAAGGCCTAGAGCTGAGCCCTGCCCCCACCCCTCCAGCTTGGCCTCAGGGCCTCCCCAGGTGGGGTCCTATAGGCCCTTCTAATGAAGTTCTCCGTGACTCTGTTCAGGGCACCCACCACCCGTGGAAGAGCGGCGGGCCGGCCCTCAGCCCAGGCTGCTGACAGCAGTAATCCATCTCCATCACAGTAATGGCGTCCCCATTAATCGGCCATAAACTAATAAAGCAAGCACTTTCCACCCCACACCCCCCCCCCAACTTCATTAAGTCTTTAGTACATTAATATGTCTTACTTAGTGTCAGCTAAGCCTCTTTCTCCATTTGGGGTGGAGCATGGTGGGGTGGGCGCCTTGCCCGGTGGGTGGGTGAACATGACCCCTCCCCTGGCCTGGGCAGAGGGGCTGCTGACTCAGGACCACCCACCCCCCCCTCCTCCTCCGCCCACTGCCCCCTGAGGGGCCCTAGAGGCCAAGGGAAGCCAGAGCAGGAGGAACAGGAAGAAGTGGGGAGAAGCTGAGGCCAGGGGAGGAAAGGGAAGGAGGAGGAGGCAGGGCCGAGGAGGGAGGGGACTGGCAGCAGAGGAAGAGACGGGGATGGGGGAGGAGCCGTGCACCTCCAAATTAAATTTGTGACTCAGGCATCAGATGGGCCGACAGCCAGAGATTAATTCGACTGATCGAGTTATAAAGAGCGGAAGGCCTGGGTAATCAATCTTGCAGCTGTCAGGCCGACAGGCAGCGGTATTAACCTGGCGAGACGGCACATACCGAGGACCTCTTCATTTCATTCACCCCACCCGCGTCCCTGACCCCCTCTGGCCCGTCTCTCCAAATAATAAGAATTGTGGCCGTTAACGATGACAGGGACAGGATGAGGGCCCGGTTCCTCTGCTGGCCTCCTCGCCCGTAACCGCTCAGTCTGACCAGAAGGCAGAGCAAGTACCAGCTGGGGGCCCTCTTTGAGAGGTGGGGAAACCGAGGCAGGGACTCCAACAAGACCTTTGGACAGGCCAGAGGTGGGGTTGGGAAGGCACTTGGGGATGAGGGCGACGTCCTAGACCCCTCTTGCCCCCCAAGCAGCTGGTGCAAACCCGTGGCACTTTCAGCTCTGGCCAAGGAAGCTGGGATCCAGCAGGTCAGCCTGACCCCTCCCCCGGCCTCTTCCCCCTGGCCACGGCTCTGAGTGCTGGCCTGGTGGGTTGGTGGCCCCAGCCCAGGCCCAGGCCCCCTGGGCTGGGGCCACTGTTCTAGCTAGCAAGCCACCTCTCCCGCTCACTCTCCTTGCTCGACAGTGTCTACACCTGGGGCGGGGTGGGGGGTCTCCCTGCAGAGACTTGTGGAAACACCATCCCTTGGGCAGAGATGGAGTGTGTTTGTGGGGGGAATGCCGCCTTGGGGTTGATACCTCTCTCAGCTCCAGCTAATTTTCACATCCTTCAAACTCTGATATGTCTTTCTTCCTTGCTCCAGGGAAAGGAAGGGGGAAGGGGGAACACTGTGTGTGTGTGTGTGTGTGTGTGTGTGTGTGTGTGTGTGTGTGTGTGTGTGTGTGTGATGGGGGGCACGGAGAAAGATGTCATGGGGGACACCTTTAGGGCTTATTGGGAGTGAGGCAGACTGAGTCAGCCCTCTGAAATCCTCAGGCCAGGGTGGGCTATAGGTAGTGGGGGCCTCAGATGGTCAAGGGAGTCCTCTCCTCCTTTCTCAGTAAGAACCAGGCATATGGGTTAGTGGAGGGGGTCGTGGTCCCTAAAGAGCTCTAACGATGTTATCTGTTATTATTGTTATTATTATTGCCAGTCTAGGGACCACCCCACCCTGCAGACAACGATACAACTCTCGTTTATTGTGTTCTAAGTATCTCCAGATACTTGCTAAGCATTTTATAAATGTCACAACGTTAATGTTCACAAAAAGCTCTGTGAAGTAGGTTCTATTTTTCAGCCCCATTTTACAGATGAAAAATTGAGGTTCAGAGAGGCTTGGAGGCTTGCTTAAGCTGGCATAGCCAGTAAATGATAAAGCCAATACTTGCCCCTACCTGGCGCCTCGGTACAGGCTCACTTTACCTAAGGCCCCCCAGTTCACTTGCCCTCCACCCTGACCCCTTCTCAGCATTCCCTGTTGGCTGATTCTGGATAGCTCCAGCTGCGCTTACTGGGGCACCCAGATCCCTCTGGGTGTGAGGCAGGTGGGGAGGGTGGTGCTGTTTGTTCAGAGGGTGTGTGTGGGTGGGGGGGGCTTGGTGTCAGAGAACACTAATCCAGGGCAAAGAGAAGAATAGCGGCCCCACCCAGGGAGGCCCCCCAGTGCCCTGCCCTGGAGTAAGCCCAGGGAGTAGGATTGCCCCCTCCCCAGGCCCCATAGCCTTTTGGGAAAGGGGAGGGTGCTGACTTGCCCACATCCCCCCACCCCTCCCCAGGGCTGGAACAGTTGGAGAGGTGCCACGCGGGGTGTGTGTGGCAAGGAAGGATCCTGACTGAGATGGATCTAGAGAGAAAGCTCTCCCTCTCTCGCCTGACCCCAGCTGGGGCTGGGCCCAAGGGAGGGGTGGGGAAGTCGTCTGACTTGGGGCGGCAGCCAGGCCAGCCCCTCTCCCAGGCTCCCTGGGACCCATTTCAAGTGGCTGCTTCCAGGCTGGGCCAGCCCGAGGGAGGGGGAGCGGGAATAGGCAGCCTGTTTCCAAGCAAAGGTTCAAGGGTCTCCCTTCCTGAGCCCCTGCCCCCTTGTGCAGGGCAGTCACTGATTCTTCCCTGTCAGTCTCCGCGTTGCCTCCTTACGCTCCGTCCGGGTCTGCGGCTCCCGATAGTGTGTGCTGCCCCCACCCCGTCTTGAGGCAGTTCTTGTACTTGGGGTGGGCATGGATGAAGACCCCTAGCGAAGACCCTCAGGGAGCCGAATCCCCAAGTCTTCAGCTTTGGATCATGGGGGTAACGGAGGATTTAGCCTGCTGTGGTTGTCCTTGGACACCCCCAGCCCGTCCCACCTCCTGGTTCAGGCTGGATCCTGGAACAGGGCTTGGGCTCTAGCATGTCAGGACACTCTTGTGGCAGTAGTGTTCAGGGGTGTTCTCTGGTTTCTAGCCTTCTCACCGCATCAAGGCGGGTGTGGGATGGACCGACTAGGGCTGTCTTGTGATTCCCACCATGGTCCCTCGGATCCGCTCTATGCTGTAGTTCCCCATCTAGGTAAATAGGGAACGGCCCCCATGATCTCTGCCTCTTCTGCCTTCAGAGGGGAAAGGTGGGCTGCTGGGGTTGGAGACAGGAGAGATCTTTTAAGGCAAATCATGTAGAACGCCTGTTTCAAAACTGGCTGTCTCTCCGAGCCTCTGTTTATTCATCTGTGAAATGGGAGGAATAACGCGTACTTCCTTGACTTGTGGTGATGCTCAAGTGAGATGTGAGAGCGGGCCTCGCACTGTCTCGGGCACATTGTAGATGTTGAATAAATATCAAAACCATCAGCCAAAGCAGGGGAAGAGCCACGGGTGTGGTGAAGGCGTGGGCTTTAGAGGAGAATGCCTCTTTGTCACCCTCAGCCTTCCTCGCCTCCCAGCTCCTGATCCCTCCCTAGGTGACAAGCCCAGGCAGAGGCCCTGGACTTGGATGTCCCACTCTGAAGAACTCCTGGACAAGGCGGGGAGAACATCTGTGTGCTAGACAGGGTCGTGCTGGAGGACTGTGTGCGGTTCCACATCCCTGTTTCGAGAAAGGAATTGTTTGGACATCAGCCAGGTGGGGTGTGTGTGTGTGTGTGTGTGTGTGTGTGTGTGTGTGTGTGTGTGTGTGTGTGTGTGTAGGCTCAGCGGCTGGCATCAAAATACTTGCTGATTAATCTCTGTCTTCTCGCACCCAACCCTGGTCCCCCAGAAGCTCCAGGCCTGAATTGGTGTCCAATGGGCCTGAGGGTACGGAATCAGGCCCAGGAAGATGGATTTCCCTGTCCCCTCGGCCTCCGCCCAGCAGGGGAGGGAGATTGTTGCTTCATTATGTTTAATGGGATTATTGGGGGGGACAGTAGTCATGGGGCATTAGCTGCTAATTGGGTCCATAATAAAGTTAATAAAGCTCTTATGGTCTTTGCCATTAACTGTAATTAAGGGGGTGCTCTGTGGCAGGATGGGGGATGTTGGCGGGGAATGGGTACTCAGCTCTCGCTGGTAGAAGGAGCCAGAACAGGAGCAGGTGATGGGGAAGCTGGCAGCCATGCCAAGGCCGGGAGCTGCACCCCTGGCTGGGCTCACCAGCGGGTCCTCTGGGAGCTGGAGGGCGTGAGGTGGACAGGAAGGGAAAGGGTCCACCATGTGCTATACCTAAGAGCAGGGGGAAATTATTAACCCCAACCCAGATGTCCACACCCTTGAGGAGGCTCAGAGCATGGAAGAAATGGCACCTCCAAGGAGAGATGGTATGGACCAGCAATGAGCTTTGGGTCCTGACTCTGGCTTGGGTAGGCTGTGTGACCTTGGGGAGGTTGTATAACCTCTCTCAGTCTCTGTTTCCCCTTCTATAGCGTGAGGATAATAATCGTGTTGCTCATGCCAGTTCCAGAATCTGGTGTGGTGGGAGGAAGCCAGACGAATGACTGTGGCGCTGTTGTTCTTTATCAAGCTTTTATTTATTTGATTGTGTAATTATGCAAGAAGGACGTAAAGTCTTAGTGTAGGTGCAGAAGCATAGAGCGGACGTTCTATTCCCATTTTCCTTCTGCCGTCACTTTGGTGTTTATCTTTATAGAGTTTGGGGTTACAGTTATGTGATATATATGTATATAGAGAAACACACAGTTTTCTTTTTTCCTTCCTTCCTCCCTCCCTCCCTTCCTTCCTTCCCCCTCCTGCTCCTTCTCTTTTTCCATCAGTGGAATGATATTTTTGTACTGGTCTGCAATTTGCTTTTTCCTCTTACATTTGTCTTTGCAGTGTTTCCCTACCAGCACATGTAGATCTGCTTCATTTTCAGATGGCCGCTCAGTATAGTCCGTAGTTCGGCTATACCATCATTTACTTCAGTGATTAACCTACTGGTGAGTGCGTAAGTTGTTTCCACGGTATGACATTTAAACAACAGATCATCCTTGGATCATCTTTGTGTACTTATTTATTTCTGTAGGATAGATTTCTTTTATATATATTTTTAAAGATTTTTATTTATTCATTTGAGACAGAGAGATACAGAGAGAGAGAGAACATGAGCAGGGGAGAGGCAGAGGGAGAGGCAGAGGGAGAAGCAGGCTCGCAGCCAAGCCAGGAGCCAGACGTGGGGCTCGATCCCAGGACCCTGGGATCATGACCTGAGCCCAAGGCAGATGCTTAACCACCTGAGCCACCCAGGCCCCTGTAGGCTAGATTTCTGGAAATGGAATAGTTGGGCCCCAGGATATATGCATTTTATTTATTTTTGTGTTATCATAAACTTGTTCGGTTTTGAAAGGTAAAACATGTACAAAGGTCAAAAAAATCATAAAGCACAAAGGCGTCTCACTCCTGCCCTCAGTGCCCCCACCATTCCTCAGCGCTACCACTGTTCCTTCTTGAAGATTTAAAAATACATATTTTAAAAAATTGGTGAGGCGACTGGGGGGCTCAGCTGGTTAAGCAACTGCCTTTGGCTCAGGTCATGATCCTGGAGTCCCGGGATCGAGTCCCACATCGGGCTCCCTGCTTGGCAGGGAGTCTGCTTCTCCCTCTGACCCTCTTCCCTCTCGTGCTTTCTATCTCTCATTCTCTCTCTCAAATAAATAAATAAAATCTTTAAAAAAATAAAAATAAAAAATTGGTGAGTGCCTATTTGCCTATTTTCCCTTTTTCCACACCCTCCCCAGGTGATGGCATGTTCTGTACCCTGTCCTGCACCTTGCCAACCTCATAGCCTGAAGATCATTAATGATGGGAACATGTAGATACCCTTTTGAATGGCCGCATAGTATTCCACTGTATGACTATGGCTTCATTATTTAGCTAAGTCCTCTAGACAGACACCTAGCATGTTTGCACCCTTTAACTCTTACAACGTAACTATAAATACTCATGATATATGTTTGAGCACAAGTGCAGGACATACATAGACAAATTCCTAGATGTGGAATTGCGAGGTCAAATGACCTGTTCATTGAAAATGTCTGATAGGTGTGCAGATGGCACATCAAGGTGATCGTACCAATCTACTCCGGCTCCCAAACCCCTGTGCATGCTGCCTGCCAAGCCCTCGGCCGCAGCCACATCACTTGTGCCCATGTGCACTCGGGCACACTCATGGGCAAGAGTTCTTCCGGCAGCCCTGGGGATCGGGGAGTCCCAAAGAGAACGCACCTTTCCCCGGGAGTGGCTGGGCAGCAGGGCGAAAGGCGGGAAAGAGAACTGGGTAAACACCGTTGTCAGAGGGCAGGAAGAATTACAGTCGGGGTCAGGGGTTAATGCAGATGGAGCTACCGGACACGCTACACAGAGCAAACAAAACAAGTTGGGGGACGGCGGGGCTGGCCCTGGGAGGAGGGGGCGCAGGGCACCCACCAGCCTGGACTTGGCTCTTGCCTGGGCAGCAGCTGTCATGAGCGCAGGCTCCGGGCTGCTAAAAACCCTGTAGCTAGCTGCTGGGTCTGAGGCCACGGGGGCAGTGGGCCCCTTCCATAAGGCATCCTCAGCCCAGAGCCAGCAGGGTGGGCCCACTGAGCAGCCCTGCCCACCTCCAGGGCCTCTCCGGGGGCTGTGGGGGGGGGGCGGTAATTCCCCTGGAGCCCCGTCTGGGAGGCTTTGCGAGGTATTAGAGATGAGCCAGGCGGCGGGCCCTGGAGCCAGGCACAGCTTTTAGAACATTCCTGGGCATTAGGCTCCAGGTCCCAGCCCAGCCTTGCCCTCACCCCTCGGAGCCTGGGGGCCTTCTCTGCCTCAGCCACCCCTGGCCTAATTACAGGTGTCCATGTCGGGGTTAGCAGTGGGGTTAATTTGGGGCTTGTCCTGGGGCGGCCAGGGCTCATTAATGGAGTCCCAGGGAGTCCAGGGGATGAGGCAGGCAAACAGGGGATTAGGGGCTGAGGAAGACAGTTGTTGGGGAATGGTGGGTCAGAGGAGGCTGTGAGTGAGGCCCGAGCCAGGGGTCAGCTTCAAGGCTGTGTGTTCCTGCACTCACCACCCAGGCGCTCACATGGACACAGCAGGTGCTCAGACACACAGGTGCACGCCGCCACGGACCCAGATGTTTACCTGAGACCTGGGGAGGCAGACACACAGAATGTCGTACCCACACAGTTCGCACACGGAGACATACAGTATTAGGACTTGGAACCACTTCCCATGAGGCTGCAGGGTGTGCAAGGGGGCAGGAGGTGAGCCAGAAACTCTCTCTGTGGCCAGAATGTCTGCCCTGCCTATGCCAGCCTCCTCTGGCACCCCGTCCCACCCCCCACGAGGGTGACGGGGTTCCCTCCTTTTCTCGCACACCTCCTCCCACCCCAGGCCTGGAGTGCCATAGTGCTGGCCTGTGGGTAGAATGACTTACAGCAGGCTCCCAGCCAGGCCGGGGGAGGGAGGGAGTTCTTCCTTCACATCTCTGGTCCTCCGGAGGGTCCCGGAGCCCAGCTGTCAGCCCAGCCCCCAGCAGAACCCCCACACCCCCCCTGTGCCTCATGACAAGCCTTGGGTTCTGAGGGGAGGAAGGGCCACACTGCACAGAGGTCACTGGGGAGGAGGAGGAGGAGGAAGGGGCTGATAGGAGCCAGGACAGGGAGGGGCTGGGCAGGGGGGAAATCATTTAACCCCGAAGCCGCCACTGGTCTTTGGACCACAGCCCCTCCCCCGGCGCTGACAGGGGCCAGCTGGAGCTGGCTGAGGATGAGAGGCCTAAGTGTGGGAATGCAGGGAGGGGGCCTCCCAGGGCTTCCTGGGTCAGCTGGGAGGAGGGCACCCAGAACCTTCTTCCCCAGCCTGTCCCCCCTGCCACCATCACTGCCTGGGATGCGAAGATAGGCCCTGGTGCCCTGGCCCTGTTGCTGACAGGGAACTTTTTCCAGCAGTAACCACAGCCCCACCCCAGCTGGCTGGCTGATGTCACCCCACTCCTAGCTTTATGGAGGTGGTGGCACAGGAAGTACGGGGACCCAGAAACCTGACGTTTGACTCTGGAAGGGTCAGATTTTCCCAAGGATGCTTCCCTCCCTCTGTGTCCCTTCCCAGGGCAGCCCTTCGCCTAGTGTTTAGAGGTGATCCCAGGGGCAAAGTGACTGCCATTACGGAAATAGGCACATCTCCGTCCCACTAACTTAACCTCTTCATCAGTAAAGGTGGCTACGCTGCCACCTGTTGTCACCTCAACCTTGGTCTCAGGCATCAACTACTGGGTCCCTGGTTTCCTTGTCTCCCCTGTGCCATACCCAGGACCCCCCACATACTCCAGGCCCATAATTGAATATAAAGGCCCAGAAGCCAGGGCAAACAGCAGCATTAATCACCAGCAACCTGGCAGCCTCCTGCCATAGATCTTTCTCACACGTAAAATAGCTCATGTTAATCACTGCTGCTGATTTATTGTCTTCTCCGCCTTGTACATAAATTATTCACCACTGCTGGGGCGCGTGGAGGAATCCTGTAATGAGGGTTTCCATCCTTGCGTCTGCATCTGTGGAGTGGGTCCTCAGACCTCCGGGTCCTCGTGGCAGCTCTACATGACTGCGGGCTTTCGCTGCTCTGGCCCCGGCAAGGAGCCCCAGGCAAAGGGTTTGAGGGGATGGTAGGGAGAGGTGCCCGGTTAATGAGGGTCTGTTCTACACACGGGAACTTCTCAGCTATAGGAAACAGGGCTGTGGACTTCGACACCTCTCTAGTTCTGGGCGGGAGAAACGGGGCCGGATGAGAGGCTATGGGTGGCCCCTGGGCTTCCTGAGGCCGCAGTGGGTGGAGCAGAGGGTGCTTTTACCTGGAGGTTCCTGCACGGCACCTGAGCGCCTCTGCTGCCAGTCAAGCCCAACTCTTGGGAGTTCCCCCTCCCAGGAAGCAGGATGTGGGCGTGCTCACTGGTCTGGGAGACCGCCTCCCGCGGGGGCCCTGTCTCTCCCGGGTCTGGGCCGCCCTCTCTGGCCACACCTCTGAGAAGGCCGAAGCCTCGGGAGGCGGTGGCAGCAGTTACAGAAATGTCCACCAGGTGGCAGCCCTCCAACCAGGGACATCAGCTCTGGAGGTCGTGCCTTTGGAAAGGTAGGCTCCGTAGGAGTGGGGGGGGGCAGAGGGGGGGATAGCTGGAGATGGGGGAGTCTTGATGAGGGAAAGAGCCCTTTGCCTCAGTGGGACCAAAAGACGGTACCCATCTCACACATGAGACCACACATGGTGCCATCCTCAAATGGGGTCGTCCCAGAAGGTGGGCGTGAGCAATGGGACCCGAGCTGGGGAGGATGCGGCCAGTTCCAACTTCACCGCCCAGGCTGAGCTCCCCTGAAATGCGGTCAGCCTGTCAAGGCTCTCCTTCCCAGGCTCAAGCCCATCACCTCCCACTCCTGTCCTGGCTGGGAGACCCTTGACAGCAACCAAGACGCGAGCTACTGGTTTAACAGGGGTCCAGCAAGCCCAACCCTCAGCATCTGGAGTGCTCACTGTCTCTGCAAACTGATCGTTCAGACACACAGGCTTGTGAGCTGCGCGGACCCTTTTCCCTCAAGGACCCCTGTCCCCCCCACAGACCCGCTCCTTGCTCCCTCCTCCATTCTAGTGGCAAGGCGCCCAGAGACACAAATGAGTCCTAAGATCCAGGAGACTTGTGGCTTCAATAATGGGCTTGCCAGAGACCTCCAGCCCAACCCTTCTCAAGCTCCTTGACCCCCCCACACACCTTGAGGGTATGGGTTTATGCCCTCCGCCGAGGCTGGGCAGAGCTGCGGTTTGATGGTGTGCAGAGCATGCGTGGCACGGCGTGGCAACCTAGCCAACCAGCCGCTTCCCCTGGAGACGCAGGCCTCTGGCTCTTTAAATACCTTGAGCCCCAAGGGTGGAGATGGCAGAACCAGGCCCTGAAGGCCAGCCAGGCCTCCTTTAGCCCCAGCTGCCTCAACTGAAGTCCTATGAAAACAACTGAACATCCGTCTACTTGGCAGATCTTGCTTAGGTGTCCTTGCTTTAAGCTCCTCCCCCCAGCTCTCTGCAGGGGTATTAGCCAGGATCCTGGAGGGCCCCTCCTGGCTCCAGAACCTTTGTGCCCTGATGGGAAGTCCCAGAGCGAGGCAGGGTCCTATCTCCTGCTCTCAGGTTCCCGGAAAACAAGGCCAAGATGTCCCCATCAGTGAGGACCCGTGTTTTTCCCAGTGTGACTCCTGGGCCTGAAGACCTACAGAGCTGCAGCCTGTGGGAATGGGTTCCGGGGAACCCAGTCACCTGTTCTGCCTACCTGTGCTGCAGACATCTCCCAGGCTGGGGAAAGTCCGCATTGCCCGAGGGCAGCTGCAGACCAGAGCGGGGTGGGGGTGGGGAGGTTTTCCTAGCTGGCATCCGAACCCGGACTTCTCTGCAGCAGAGGCTCACGGTTGGCCTCCTCCGTGTTTTTCCACCTGGGCCCTCTCCCTTCCCCGCCTGCCCTACCACACCCAGCTTGCCCTTCTTCCTTGAGCCACTGTCTTTATGTCTGTCTTCACGTCAGTTCCAGGGCTGCCCCAGCCTGGCTTGTTTATCCTTCAGGGGTCCGAGTGGGTGTTTCGACTCCAATTATGTTCTGACCACAGTCACCACAGATACCAAAACAAATGTCCTGGGCGTCAGAGATGCGGGAGGCTCAGACAGGCTGGTGCCAGGGGGGCTGATAAAGGGGGATCCGCTTGGGCTTGGAGGTGATGAGAGCTGCTCCTAGTGATGGGGCCCTGGGGAGCAGGGGCTCCTGGGTAATTGGCCTCCCTCAGCAAGGCCCAGACCAAAGAGAGGGCAGTCTTGGCCTCCGTGCACTACCCCGGCCCATCTCAGCTTCCCTTCGGTCTCATTTAACAGAGGCCTGGGTGTGCCTTGGAAAAGTCTTGCCTCTCCCCAGGTCGTGGCTAAATCTGGCCTTAGCTCCAGAAGATGTAGATCTTGACCCCTCAACTCAGGCCAACCCAGAGAGACCTTTTTATCCCCTCCCAGACCTGTGGTCAGTGTCTGGGGATGGCAGTAAAAGTCAGGGATCCCAGCCCCAACTCTGCTGGGTTCTCCCTGTGACTTGGATTGGGGTCCTGTGCCTCAGTTTCCCAACTCAAGGTCAAGCAGCAGAAAATGCTTCCCACCCTGACTCATCATGAAGGAAAACAGTCTTGACCCTCCAAGCCTCCCTGGGGTGCCTGGAGAACACAGTGAAGCTTCTCAGGGAGCCCGGGTGAGCAGGATGTGGTGCTGACTAGGGACACTGGCAACAGAAAACGAGGAGAATGGGGGCACTGCTGTGGGGTGGGCCCTGATTTCTATCTAGAGCTTCAGAAGGATAGGAAATCAGGCGTTGAAGACTAGGGAAGGGCCCCCAGCTTCCATTTGCCTCCGTGATAGGGCAGGAACCGCCCTCTGAACCAGGGGACACAACCGAGGCCATGCTCAGCACCCCGACCAGCTGTGTCTGCCCCCCGCTGGAAGGAGCCCCTCACTCACTGCTGCCCTGTCTAACTTCTGCCCCAGGACCTGCTTTCACCCCGACGCTTGCTGTTCTGCTCTGCCCTGGAAAGCCCACCTCAGCCCATCTGACCATTGGCTGACCTCTGCAGTGGGCCACACCTGGGAGCACTTTTCATAATAATGATAAAATTCATTGTGATAACGGCAAGAATGATGGAAAATAGGCCCTATTGACTGAATACTTTCCACCTGTGGCGCCAGACGCCTTTGCAATCGGATCTTCCTATCAGCGCAGCACGGCGGGCAGAGGCGGCACCCTGCTCCCAGCGGAGGTGACTGGCACCAAGAGATGTTAAGTGAGTTGCTCGAAGCTGCCCCCAGGAAGTGGTAGGTTGGGATTCAGACCCAACTAGGTCTCACCTCCCAGCCCAAGGGTCCTGCTCCAGACTCCGAATGGCCTGGGGGGGCGGGGGCTCTGGATGATGGTGGGTTTCTATTCTGATCTCCATTGTTCTGGCTCTTACTCAACCCTGGCTGCTGCCCTGGACCTTCTGGGATTTTCCCTCCAGGATACACAGGCAGTCTCTCGGCCCTGGGGTTGGAGCCACAATGTGGCAGGTGGAGGGATGAGAGGTGGGCTGCTGGGGCCAGACACCTGCTTCCCTGCCACCCTGAGGGCCAGACTGACCACCCAAAACACACTTGGAATGGGGTCAGGTTAAGATTAGAGACTTGGCCTCTGGGAAAGAGGAAAGCCACCAGGGGCTTATGAGA
The DNA here is from genome assembly GCF_037043125.1 of Eumetopias jubatus. Taxonomy (NCBI): domain Eukaryota; kingdom Metazoa; phylum Chordata; class Mammalia; order Carnivora; family Otariidae; genus Eumetopias; species Eumetopias jubatus. The sequence continues at coordinate 28,795,499 of NW_028274823.1, read as the reverse complement.
CTGGGTGTGGGTGCATTTGCGCCTGTGTCCTTGAGTGTGCCTGCTGGTGACCAAGAGTGTGCAAGTCTGTGACTCTGCATAGGCGTGTGCCCTTGGGGCCGAGTGCGGGTGCCACTGTGAGTGTGAATGTGTGGGTCTTTGAAAGAGTGCCACTAAGTGTGATTGTGCTTGGGTGTGAGAGCACAAAATGCGTAGGGAAGGCATTGCTGCCTGTGTATCTTGGAAAATCCCAGAAGATCCAGAGCCCAAGCTCGGCTCTGCTACCGACCAGCTATGTGGCTTTGGACGTGTGACTTCTCTGAGTCTGTTTCTGTACCGGCAGGTGGGGAGAAAATCCCGTCAAAGGGTAATCCTGAGGCTCCAGTGAAGTTGTGCGGTGGAGAACAGTTTGTAATCTGTCAAATGTAGGGTCTTGGGAAGTCAGCGAGCCCTCTCCATCCTCTGCCTCTCTCCCTGCCCTCACCCGAGTCGGGTTCCACGCTGGAGCGGGATGGCATCCCACAGACACCGCCCATATAGGGAGGCTCTGGGGACCGGGTTCGGGAGGACTGGGTAGGCGCAGGGAGGAGGAGTGGGCACAGCGACCTCATCTAGCCACCCTGGTTCCACATGCTCTACTCAAAGCTGTCGCGGCGCCGTTCTGCTCCAGAGCCGGGAGATCCCCCTTGGCCTCCCTGCAGCCCTCCACCCGCTGGAACCACTGCCGCCTCCTTCTGTGAAGGTACAGGCCCCAGGAAGGGAGGCTGTCTGTCCAGGTTCGCCTTCTGACTTTCTGTAGACCATTCCCCAATATGATTCCAGGCTTGGAGGGCCATGGCACCTCCAGTCCCAGCTGTCAGTGAGCTTCCCAGGTGCTCCTGGTGCCCCTAGTCCATGCAGCTGCGTTTGGAAACCATCTACTGGGTGCGGCACCTCACGACTCTGGCTGCCCATCACACAGGAGTCCCCTGGGGGTGATCTGAAAAGTCCTGATGCTGGCCAGGCTGCACCCCAGACAACCAGCCCCAATCATTAATAGAGATTTAAAGCTCCTCATGTGATTCTCATGGGCAGCCAAGATTGAGAACCACTGATGATGATTCCCAAACTTCCCTGATGAAGAGACTCAGCTGAGATGCCTGTTAAATACACAGCTTCCCAGGCCCCTCCCTTGGAAATTCTGATTTGGCTGGGCTAGGGTGAGGCCCGGGGATTTGCATTTTTAATAAACATCCCAGGTGATTCGAATTCTCAGAGATTTCGAGAGACCCCAGCCTAGAGCTGTGCTCTCAAACTTTGCTGGGCATGAGAATCACCTAGGGAGCTGGTTCGAATGCAGATTCTAGTTCAGCGGTCCTGAGGTGAGAGCCTGAGGAACTATAAGCAGTTCCATCCAGCCAGAGCATAATTATGAAATGGCCAATGATAAGAGATGACACCAGAGAAGAGAGCAGGGACCTTACAGACCCTGACAAGGACCTTGAACTTGAACTTGGTTCCCAGGGCATTGAGGAGTCACTGAGGGGTTTTTGTTTTTGTTTATCAGAGGGGTAGTTTGCTCAGATAATAATTTAGAAATATTCTTGTGGCCACGTGCGGTGGATGGGAAGAGGGGACAGCTGACAGGAGGCCATTGCTTCAGTCCAGGCGGGCGGTGGCCTGGGCTGAGGAAACAGGGAGCAGGGCGGGAGAAGTTGGCAACCCTAAGGGAGGGTTCCATGATCAGGTGGATGTGGAGTGAGGTGGAGGGTGAGGGAGGCTTAAGAGTGGCTTCTGGGTTGTTGCTGAGTTGGCAACTGGCGAACACAAGTACCTCACACCTCAGCTGGGTTAGGAAGCTTCTTCCTTCCACACTGGCTGCCCCCACAGTCTGGTAACTGTTTGGCCTTAGGCTCCTGTGGGGCTAGGGTGAGGAGAGGCAACAGGAAGCAGCCTGGAAAATGTTATGGAACTGTCTTAGAGAGCCCCTCTCCTTGACCTTTGAAGACTCTGAATGTTCCCTGTCAGCAGTTGCCAAGACTTGGAGGCTGCTTTGGGGATTCAGTCTTCTAAGTACCTTGGCCCTCCACTTTATCCCTCTCTGGCTCCCTTCTAGACACAAAAGCCCAGAGGAAGGGAAATCAGGTCCAAGAAGCACCCTGGCTCATGGATCTTATCTGGCTGACTCTCACCTGTGGATCCTAAGTACCCCTAAGACCTGTCCCAGGCCATCCTCCTGGCCTCTCTGCTTGGCACATGGGCCCCATCCTGCCCTTGACCACGGCCCTCTCCCTCCACCCACAATGAGTTCTGACTGCCTCTCAGACCATCCACTCCAAAGACACTGGGCCTGTTTTCCTGTTTGGGGATTTATTTCTCCCTGTTGGCAGCTGGTGGCTGGCTCAGCATCCCCTAGCCCCAGATGCTCTTCTGCAGTTCCCAAACTGCTGTCACACTTTTCTCTGACATAGCTCCTTCTGTGGTACAAGTGTGCACTAAAACCAAGATTTAAGGGGCGCCTGGATGGCTCAGTCAGTTAAGTGTCTGCCATTGACTCAGGTCATGATCTCAGGGTCCTGGGATCGAGCCTCGGGCTCTCCGCTAAGCGGGAAGTTGGCTCCACTCTCTCCCTCTGCCCCTTCCGCCCCACCGCCCACCCCCCACTCTGGTGCTCTCTCTCTCTCAAATAAGTTTTAAAAATCTTAAAAAATAAAATAAAATGAAACCAAGATTCAAGTCACGCTTACCAGGGCAGAAGGGCTGTTCCATCATAAATATTTGCCATCAGCACCTTCAGCATATTGGTGAGAACTAATAAAATGCTGGGCACCAAACTAAGAACTTTACATGTATTATTATCTTGGTGTATGTTTGCCACAGCCCCAAGAGAGATTCTCATATCATTGCTATTTTATGGATGAAGGAACAGAGGCAAAATGTTAAGTAACTCGCTCAAGGTCACTAAGCTAAGACAGCCCTGGTGCATCTGATGCCAAGTGCTTGCCCTTCATCACTGAGCAGGACTGCCTCTTGTGGTCTTCATCACCATCCCAAGGCCTCAGTTAAGTCCTCTGCCTGTGGCCTCAGAACTGGATTCTTGCCAGAGCACATGTCAGGCCAGGGCTAAGGCTCATGCCCAGGAAAACTGAGGTGGGGAGCAGATGGTAATCCCAAAAGCAATTTTGCTGCAGCAGAAATAATTGGGGATAAAGATTCAAAATTAATGAGGCTGAGTCTTGCTCTGCCTCTTGATATCTGAGCGAACCTGGCCAAGTCTTTAACTTCTTTGAACCTCAGTTTGCCCATCTGTGACATGGGGATAGCAATGGAAGCTACCTTTCAGAGTTGTAATGAGAACAAATGAGGAAATGTGCAAGGCAGGATCCTATCAACTGCAGAGGGCTGCTTGGAATGACTGTTAGCACCAGCCATCACTCAATATTTGTTTTGAATCGCTGGGACTGAATCCAGGGGCTATGGGAATAGCCAGGAGCCCCCGGGCCTGGACTCGTCTCTGAGACAATAAATTACAAGTCAAACAAGGGTACAGTCAACTTGCCTCTCTGCCTTCCATTAACCTTTTGTGATCCTTCTGCAGTTATGGCTTGGGCCCTGGCCGTCTCTCCTTACCTCTGTAACATGAGGGATGCTAGCCAGTCAGTCTGTATAGCTCCCCAAGTTTAGCATTCCAAGAATGGAATGGAAGGCAAATTCTCGTGACATCTATCAAAGTAGAATTTCTGCCAAAGAGGGTCTCCACTCTTCATTCAGTGGATAAAACTCTTGGTGTCTAATGTGTGTATGTCAGGTCTCACTGCAGACCCCTTCAGTAATTCATTCATTCAATGCACCTTTATTAAAATTTATTTTAAATTTCAAAAGTAAGGCAGCTCTTTCTGTCCACAGGTTCCGTCCCTTAATAAAACCACCTTTAAAAAAATAAGTAAAAAGTAAGCCATGGATGCATTCTTTTTCCTATATATTATTTATTTTTTATTAAGTAAGCTCTACACCCAACGTGGGGCTCAAACTCAAGACCTAGAGTTCAAGAGCCACATGCTCTACCGCCTGAGCCAGCCAGGCACCCTGGATGCATTCTTGTTGTAAGAAAGACAAATGAGGCGGCACCTGGGTGGCTCAGTCGTTAAACGTCTGCCTTCGGCTCGGGTCATGATCCTGGGGTCCTGGGATCGAGTCCCACATTGGGCTCCCTGCTCTGCGGGAAGCCTGCTTCTCCCTCTCCTACTCCTCCTGCTTGTGTTCCCTCTCTCACTGTGTCTCTCTCTGTCAAATAAATAAAATCTTAAAAAAAAAAAAAGACAAATGAGGGGCGTGGGTGGTTCAGTAGGTTAAGAGTCTGCCTTTGGCTCAGGTTATGATCCCAGGGTCCTGTGTCAGGTTCCCTGCTCAGCAGGGAGTCTGCTTCTCCCTCTCCCTCTGCTCTTCCCCTCTGTTCATTCTCTCTCTCTCTCAAATAAATAAATAAAATATTAAAAAATAAAGAAAGAAAAAAAAATGAAGCACTCTTTCCAATTCCAGAATTCTCCCCAGAGGTCACTGCTGTGGTCACTTTATTGAGTATCCTTCCAGATCATCTCCTGTGAATTTACACACACACACACACACACACACACAATCAGGTTTTTGAGTGTGTTTTTATCTTGTATACAAGTATTCTTTTTCTGCAATTTGATTTTCTAATTAAAAATATGGCTTGGAAAAAAATATAGTTTGGAGACTGTCCTGAATCAATACCTATAGGTCTGCCTTATTATTTTTAAAGATTTTTTATTTATTTATTTTTGAGAGAGAGAATGAGAGAGAGAGAGAAAGCACATGGGGGGGGGAGGGTCAGGGGGAGAAGCAGACTCCCTGCCGAGCAGGGAGCCCGATGCGGGACTCGATCCAGGGACTCCAGGATCATGACCTGAGCCGAAGGCAGTCGCTTAACCAACTGAGCCACCCAGGCGCCCATAGGTCATTATTTTTAACTGCAACATATGAAGTGTTCCATAGTACAGGGTGCCATAGTTACTTTGTCATGCCCCACCAGTGGACTGTTAGGGGCTTCCAATTTTTTGTTGTTATAAACAGTGCCCAGTGAACTCCCTGGTATGTGGTTCTGTGGGCAGACATGAGTATTCCGTTAGGATAATGGATATCTAGAGATAGAGTTGCTAAAACAAGGATGGACATTGCTAATTTTAATAGAAACTGCCAAAGTACCCTCCCAAAAGACTGGATCAATTTATGGTGCTTCCAATTACTGATGAGACAACCCTTTTTTCATACATTCTCTCTAACACTGGATACTAGCAATCTTTTGAATTTTGCTACTCTAATGGATCAAGCAAAAATAAATGTTATCTTTGCTCTAATTTGCATTTTCCTAATTATGATGGCATTTCTCTAATGTCGAACATATTTTCCTAAGTGTATTGGACATTTAGTATTTCTATGTGTATAAATTGCCTGTTCATATACTTTGCCCATTTTTCTAACAGGTTTTAAAAAATCTTTTTTATTGATGTATTAGAATTCATTATTCTGCATGTTAATATTTGTTATGATTTGGTTGCTTTTCTCTCTCTGTTATTTTCAACCTTTTATCAGAAAGCAGTTTTAAATTTAGATGTAGTATATTTTTCAATGTTTTTCTTTATGTCTGTTATAGTTTTTGTCTTATTTTAAACAGCCTTCTCTAATGTGAAATTATTTTATTTTAACGCATATTGTCTTCTAACAGTTTTAGAGTCAGGTCTTTATTTCCTCTGGAATCTACTTTGTAAGTGGTGCCAGAGAGAAATAATCCTCTTGTAAAGTCAAGTTTAGAGACCTCCCCCACCATCATCAGGTTTCCAGACTAGGAATCTGATTTGCTAGTATCAAGGCATGCTGTTAGTGTTTTCCCAGTTTGAAAGCGAGAGATTTTGTAAGCGATGGCAAGGATCTGGTGCAGTGAAGGAAGGATGTGGGGGAAGTGGATGTGAGGGTCCCCTCATCGGCCTCAGCTGAGTGAGGTACAGAATTTGGCCTTGGCTCCCCCTTTCCCACCCCTCAGGACGAAAATGGCTCCAGGCAAAGGAACAGTGGGTGATCCCCCGGGGGTCCCGAGAGGCGCATCTATGTGCGCCAGGTGTAAGACGTGCGTCACGTCACATGACCGGCCTGTTTCCTTAGCAAGGACCCCCACTAAAATGTCAGCCCCCAGGGGCCAGGGACCTGTCCTTTGCACTTTTGTCTCCCCCCGCACGTAACACAGAGTGTACACATGTACCTGCACTTGTATGTGCTCGGTGTGTGCCCAAGGGGCGTGTCCCTGGGTGAGCACGTGGCCCCCACGTGCCTGGATGCGTGTGCGCGACCGGCGGTCTGTGAGTGCGGGCTGACGTGCCGGTGTCTGTGGGCTCTCGAACACATGTGTGCTTTCCTCCACTGCCCGCCAAGCGGTTTCTCCCCCCGCCCCTTCTCTGCTCCCGGGGCTTTTTCTCCACGCAGGTGGGAGTATTTACTGATGGGGACAAAGTCAGAACATGGTAAATCTTACTGTTCCTCCTGGGAAAGCTTCATCCTTTCCCCTTCCTTCTCGTCTTTGCTTTCTTCTCCCCCCTCTTCCTATTTCACATGGCTCCCCTTCCCCCCTCAGGGAGGAAGCTCATGTGAGCTCAGCCTTTGCTGACACGCCATTTGGGCCCATTAGCTGCCTCCTAATGAGTGACTGCCTTCTCGGTCCCTTCCCCCACTCCAACTGGGAGAGGAGGATCAATTAGCTGCTGTACAAACACATACACACTCGCACACACTCATACCACTTGTACATATGTGCACATCACATACACACTGATACAAGCACTCATAGCAAACTCATACGCATTCTTTCCTCTTGACCAATAATATCCTTTTAGGAGTTCCCTACCTTCCACAGTGTTCCCCAGTCCCCTGGAAAGAGATCCTACTCAGTTCAACAAGCAGAACTCCCACTGCCAACTCCACTCCCACCAGTTCATCCCCAGATTTCCATGATTCCAAATGGAGTCCAACTCTCCTATTTCACAGACGGGCAAACTGAGGCTCAGAGTGGGGAAGTGACTTGTCCAAGACCCTTCAAGCTGAGAACAGACCCGTGTCCTTGGACTCCCAGTCTAGCACTATCACTATCACTATCAACAGATAGAAATGGGGTGTACCACTAATTCCCCCCGGGTTCTCAAAAGAGCTGTAGGGCTTTGAAAGTATTAAGTGCATGTTAAGGTGTGTGGACATGATCCTGAGGGTAACAGGGACCTGGGGAGGCTCTGCCATATGCAGAAGGAGAGGGTGAGCTCTTGGGGAGGCCTGCCTTGTCCCTTGGAGTCAGCTTGGTCAGAAATGGCAGAGATGGGTCCAACTTCAAACCCTCCTCTGGCTTTTGCTAGCCTTGTCATGGTTCTTCTCCATCCCCTGAGTACTGACCTCAGGGATCCCTGACATAAACCCCCTCTTGGACAGCCAGGAAGGGACACCTCAGTGAGGACTCCATCCCAAAGAGTGTCCCATGAGGACTGGGTAAGGGTAGGTCCCAGTCTGGCCCTGGCCTGGTCCATTCTCTACAGTCTGTATAAGAATAGGAGTGTGAGAAATGGAACACAGGTCTGAGGCGTGCAGGCCCCAGCAGGGACAGCCCAGGCCACTGGGGTCAGAATGCCCGCTGCATCCCTCCCTTGGGAAAGTCCCCCAAACCTCAGTAGCTATGGCTGGACCTTGGCAATTCACGTCTCCTAAGGTCCCAACCTATAGGCTCTGTACGAAAGAGGAGTTGAGGACAGGTCTGGGGGTCGTTCTGAAAGCTTACCCAGGGGGTAAGGGCCTTCCAGAGCCTCTCCTCACATCCAGGGGCAAGACTACTTTCCTTGCTCCTGCTCAGCGCCCTCCCAGAGGGAGGTGTGAAGGGCTGCAGTTCTCATCTAAAGGTCCCTCTCTTCCGTGGGAGCTCCAGACACCCCCCCCTCCTCCCCGATCCTATGTCCCTGTCCATGGAAACTGAGGCCTGCAACTCTCTGTGACCTTCAAGACCTCAGTGAAACTCCAGGTGCATCCCAGAGGGCATCCAGGGATGCACCGCTCAGCTGATGTGGTCCCTACAGTCATCTCAATCAAGTTCCTGGGCCTGCTTCCTGCCCTCCCCATCAGCAAGGCTCAGCCCAGCAAATTCTGCCCTAGACTGAATTGTCAGAGGGGGCCACTAAAAACACGGAGCAGCAGAGTCCTGGCCTGCCCATGGGGATGATGGAGCCTCTCACCTCAGCTGGACCATCACGGTGCCAGCACGGGATGGAGGAGGCAAGGAACCCTAGGGCAGAGAGAGTAAAAGACATAGGTTCCAGGCCAGGACAACTTGGATTGGCGACCTGACCTTGGAGACCTTGGAGACCTTGGAGACCTTGGAGGGCCAGCCCGCTTTTAAGAGTTTTTTCATCTGTAAAAGGAGGAGAACCAGAGCTTCTACACCAGTGTGAAGTTGCAAGGATTAAAAGCCACATATAATTCTCTAATACTATTTGCTTATATGTTGACAGTTTCCAGAAGGGTATACAAAGAAACTGTCAACAGTGGTTACCTCTGGAAATGGGAATAACAGGAATAACTTTTCACTTTATTCTCTTTGTACCGTTTTAATATTACTATGAAGCATATTTTACTTTCATTTAAGAAAAGAAAGAAAGGGGCGCCTGGGTGTCACAGTCGGTCAAACGTCCGACTCTTGATTTCAGCTCAGGTCATGATCTCAGAGTTGTGAGATGGAGCCCCACATCTGGCTCCATGCTCAGCATGGAGTCTGCTTCAGATTCTCTCTTCCCCTCCAGCTCTGGCTCGTGCTCTATATCTCAAATAAATAAATTAAAATAGGGAAGGAAGGGAGGGAGGGAGGGAGGGAGGAAGGAAGGAAGGAAGGGAGGGAGGGAGGAAGGAAGGAAGAAAGAAGATAAAACTGTTTCCAGGGCACCTGGGTGGCTCAGATGATTAAGCATCTGCCTTCGTCTCAGGTCATGATCCCGGGGTCCTGGGATCGAGTCCCACGTCGGGCTCCCTGCTCAGCAGGGAGCCTGCTTCTCCCTCTGCCTCTCTCTCTCTGTCTCTTATGAATAAATAAATAAAATCTTTAAAAAAAGATAAACTGTTTCCAGCCAAATAACTGAGTCTCAGCTAAGTCAGTAAATGGCAGCCTTAATTGCTGTCTATTAACGGAGCAACAATTCCCCCCTCAGTGGGCATTGGATCTAGGTGTAAAAGAGATTTGTAAATAAATTGCTGTATAAATGCTAGGTATGATTAGCATCTGGGTAATGATATGTTTCTATGTACAATTATGCACGTGAACCAGCCTGCTCTAAGTACGAGTGGATGTATATATCCTTAAGGGTAATTATGCACATGTTATAATGTGGTGGTTAACAGCACAGGCTCAGTAGTCCTGTTGCTTGAGTTTGAATCTTGAATCCACTCTTTACTGGAGATACGATCTTGACCAAGCTACTTGACCTCTCTGGGCCTCAGTCTTCCTATCTTTAAAATGGGGATAATGAATATATGTACTCTAGGATTGCTACCAACGTTAAAATGAGCCGAATTCTATAAAACTCTTTGAACAGCCCCTGGCACATAAGTGTTCAACAATTTTTTTTTAATTTTGTGCATCTGTGAGTGTTTCTTATCCTCTTAAAAGAAGGGATATTGCCACAGCTTGTCTTTCATCAGGTAGGGGAGATGGCTGGGTAGCTCTGCCCTTCCCATCTGTTTGTACACCCTACTGCAGAGATCGGTTGTGCTTGCTGAGACTGAGATCCAGAGCCAGGGCCCGTCCTCAAAGGGAGCCCTGGGGAGGAGAGGAGTGACTCACATCTAGCTCTCATCCCTTCTATGCTTCTAGGACATTCCAGGACATTCGAGGACAATGCCCCAATTGCCCCCTTGGGTCAATCAGATAGAATGTCAGCTGAGCCAGGAGGGAGGACTGAATCTTAAAGGGTGGAGGTGAGGAGGAGAGTTCAGGCTGGTAGGAAATTGGGACCAGGGACAATGGGGGAGGGGCACTGCAAGCTAAGTTGAGAGCGAAGCATCGAGGCAGTTTCTGGCAGCAGCAAGCCTAATTCCCCCGACCCCTTGGGAAGGGATCAACCTGCCCTCCCACCACTCCCACGCTTGCTGCCTCTCCTGCTACTGGTGGGATGGCTGTTCCTCTGAAGAGGGGCACCAGAGGCGCCTCTGGGAGATGCTGGGCTGCCAGGCGGGTTGAGCAGCTTTGGGAGAGGGTGGGAGGAGCCCTGACTTGGGGGGAGGGACCTGGGCCAGGGATGGAGCTGACAGAGCCAGGTTCCTCAGGGTGTCACGCCAGGTGCTAGCTGGGGAGGGGAATAAATAAACCCAACCTGGAGGAAGATGAGAGAGCGGAGCCAGGCTGACCCTCCTCCGTGGAGCCACAGCCCCCTTCCCAGTATAGACCTGCAGGAATCAGAGGTTCTGAACCCCCAAATGGGACAGTTCAGCAAGTGTTTGTGGGAATCACAGGGCAAAGTAGTTTGGAATGGGATATACTTACCCTGCCTCCTGCGTGGAGCTTGCGCACACCACCTATGAATCACGCAGGACCTCATCTGGCCGCACAGGACCCGCGTACCCACCTTCATGTGCATCACCTGCGGGCACGCGCACGCCGTCCTGTACACAAAGAGACACGCAGGCCCAGGCAATCACAGGGACGGTGCGGGAAACCGGAGCCCTTTCTCACACTCTACAGGTTAAGAAACCAGATCCTGGGAACTTAAATAGTGCGGCCAAGGCTCTTTTGGGGGTCTTCAAAGAGAGATCCTCAAGGTTTTTCTTTGGTAAAAAGCCATACTTCACTAATGCCTTGCAGCCACCCACTGCCTCCCACATGCGGTTTGTCCTTGGGCAGAGCTGCTGGCCTTCCAGTACCTCCCGCCGGAGGTCTGACCCGCTCCAGAGCATCAGCGTGGGGGCTTCTAGAGGGTGGGGCTAAATCTTCTCCCATCTGCACTCTGCCCTCAGGACACTGCCTTCCAAGAGGGTCCCTGAGTTCCCGGGAGGGACCAAGAAAGGTGACCGGGAGGTGAGGAGGAAGGCTGGGGGGAGAAGCTTAGAGGGGAGCTGGATTTGGGCAGTTGTCTTGGCAACCCAGAGACATCTGCCCCTCATGCACAGACACCCTCACCGTCAGGGAGCGTGAGGAGGGAAAGGAGGCGAAGGGGCCGATTGGAGAAGGTGAGCAATGCGGGCATGGGGGAGGGACGTGGGGGAGTGTGCAGGGGACAGTCTTCAGGTTTGATTTTTTTTGGACCAAAGTTTTATTGAATTATATATCCAGACGGTAAATTATATAGGCACTTTATGATTTCTCATTATATAGGAGTATAGAAGTCAGTGAATTTCCACAAAATAGACACATACATGTAAACAGCATCCAGTCAAAAAGTAGAATTTTATTAGTCCCCAGGAGCCCCTTCAGGCCACCTTTCCAGGCACAATATTCTATTCTGACTTTTTACACCATAGATTACTTTTTTCTGTTTTTATATTTTATATAAATGTTGACAGAGTGTGTTAACTTCTTTGTCTGTCTTCTGTTGCCCAACATTATAGTTCTCAGATCTATTGGTGTTGTGCAGACACATTCTTTTTTTTCTTTTTTTAAAGATTTTATTTATTTATTTGACAGAGAGAGACACAGCGAGAGAGGGAACACAAGCAGGGGCAGAGGCAGAGGAAGAAGCAGGCTTCCCGCCGAGCAGGGAGCCGGATGCGGGGCTCGATCCCAGGACCCTGGGACCATGACCTGAGCTGAAGGCAGACGCTGAACGACTGAGCCACCCAGGCGCCCCTTGCAAACACATTCTTAAATGATATTTGTACATGGAGATGCACACACACTTAGAAGAGCCTGCACACAGGTTCTGGTACAAGTACACACGCACACAGGCACAAACACACCCAGGTTCTCGTGCACATAGGCACACTCTCATTACGCTCGCACTTGGGACTATCAATACACACACATATGCGTCTATAAATCTACCCAGAAACGCATGTTTACACACACTCGTGCACGTTCTCACACACAAACACACACTCCCACCACGCACCCTCAGACTCTCACACCGTACTTATTCCTCACACACGTGCCCACTCTCACACGCTGGCCCACCCCCAGCCTCTCGGACCCAGGCTCTAAACAGAGGAATGTGATCAAATCGACAGCTGAAAACTGTCGTGAGAGCAAAGCTGTACTTGGATGAGAAATCTGAGCCCTTATTGGAGGGCTACAAGTGTCTGTGTGTCTGGAGGCTGGGGGGAGAAGGGAGGTGGCGGGCGGTCTCCCAGGGCACCCGTGGCCATCGGCTGTTTCCATTAGAACAAAATGATGAAAGCGCCAGAGCAGGGAGAGCAGGGCTGGGAGTAAATAAAGCTGCCACCTTTGACCCCTGTAGGCCAGGGCTCATCCCAGGATGAATGCTCATTAGGGAGGGGGCTGCTCAGGCCCAGCGCAAGTTCTCCAGCACCCAAGGCTCAAGGTCAGACTCCCAAGGGGGAAGGGACATGAGAAACTGTGTGATGCTAGGGGACAGTTAAGGGGGAGTGGGGAGGAAGGAGTATGGCATACAGAAGGTTGGGTGGGGGACACTGGGGAGAGGGCAAGGGCCATGAGGGAGAGGGGGAACAGGGAAGAGGGCTGACTTTGGGCTCTCCCTCCCTGGACTCCTCTCTCCTGGCGCTTCTCCAGGACACTTCTGCTCCTGGGCTCTGAAACCAGTGTACGTCCCCTTTCTCGCTCTTTTTCTTATTCGAGTCTTGCCCTGCTTGTTTCTCTAACCACCAGGAACTACAGACAAACAGGGTTTAGCAAAAACAAACAAACACAGGCAAACTACTGGAGTCCCAGAAAAGTTGAGAAGTGACTGATTCTGGCTTTGATAGCAGTGAAGGTGTTGCTGGGCCTGTCCCCGAGGGAGCCCCCCTGAACCCCTTCCCCAGGGCGCCTGCCTAGCTCACACAGGGCATGCACAGTCCCCGGCTTGGAGCAAAGCTCAACCAAGTAGGCTGCATGGACAAATAACTGAATAAATGAATGGGGAGGTGAATGGAAAGAAGGTTTCTTGGTAATCAGTCTCTGACTCTGTGGATTCAAAACTCTCTGAGCACATACGTGGGGTCGGCCTTGCTGGGGAGTCAGGAAGGACCCTCAGTCCTTTCCAGGCCTCCCCCTTGTCTTCTCTTTGCAGTGGACCCTCTGGGCACCCTCTCTCAGGCCTGACACTCACTTCATTCTATAGCCCCCTTGGCTACTAAAGGTTCACCTGGTCTAGTCCCCAGAAGAAGGAAGTGCTTTTCAATCTGGCTCTGAAAGATCCCTGCCCTCGTGTCTCGCCATCCTGCATGCACCCAGGAGTCACCCACTTTGCTCCTTCTGGGGGCCACTAAGTGGCCACTAAGTCGATCCTGGGAAATCCTACCTTGGTTAATTACGATAAGAGTGCTAATAACAATACAATATAGCAATAAACGAAATTTTCACCAAAAGATAAGGACACTTCCAGGTTTGTGTGAGGGACATATAGGGAAAGATGACAGGAAACAGACCCACTACACCCTGTCACCCCATCTGTGCCTGACTTAGCAAGAGGAATACACAGAGACAGTTCAAGAAAAGCATCCCCATTTTCCTGTATGCCTGGAAACTTCTGGTGGGAGCTCCTATCTTCAATTGGTCCTCGGCTGGGGGAGTTATCTCTGGTTAGTGAGACATCGCCCGCCGCCGCCAAGTGCTCAAAACCTGCCCCTTCTTTATCCCCCAAACACAAAGCCTATTTTCCCCCAGATCCCAGATGGAGACTTGGTTTGGTCTTGGCCCTTGGGGGCAGGGGAAGGCTAACCCACCCATCCCAGCCCCAGCCAGGGTGGGGAGGGCATGCCCGCAGGAAGAATCTGAGGCAGCTGAGCCCTGTGTGTCAGCACTGGATTCTTGGTCCGCACCAAGGGCCCCCTCTTGGCCAAGTCTCTCTTGCCTCATCAGCCGAGATGAGGGAGAAAGCCAGGTGCACTAAGCTTTAAAACCAGCCAGAGACCCAGAAGACATAAGCATCAGAGAAATTAAACACTGTTTTCTGCTTCCTCCCTGAGAGTTCCCTCAAACCCAACCCAAAGCATAACCAGCTTTTACTGAGAAGTTACTCTAGGCCAGACACTGTTCTGTAGGTTTCCAGGAGTCGGCTGATGAAATCATTGCAATAATTCTCTATGTAAGTACTATTATTATCCGGCTTTGCAGATAAGAAAACTGCGATCCAGAGAGGTTAAGTTACTGGTCCAAGGTCACCCAGTTTTTAAGTGGAGAACTGAAATTGGAACCCAGGCAGTCTGGTCTCTAGGGAGCTGGTAGGAGGTGTCTGAGTCTGGTTTGGAGGCAGGGAAGCTCAGGTTCAGGAGTCAGAGCAGAAGGTAGCAAGTATTCACAGCTAGCTGTCCTGGATCTCTACTCCCAGGGTCTCTCCATCTGACCTGGAGCACCCATAGCCCCAGCCCTCCCACAGCAGCACCGCCTTCTTGTCCGTGTGCAGGGACAGGTGGGAGCACTCACACCCCTCTCCTTTCCCCACTTGATTGGACTCCTGCCTTCTCAGCAAGTTCCATCAATAGGAAACACCAATGACTTACATCAATCATGTTTCATCTCTTGATCCTTTTCAAGGTTAAGACCTGTACTTTTCCCCAGTTGTAGTCAGTAAGAACACACAATCTTTGAATCTTTAAAATTTGAGATTGCATGGTACCCATATTTCTCTGCATCTTCATCTCTTAGTCATCATTCTAGTTATTTAATCTTATCACTCTTAATTCTATATGATCTAAAATAACTTCTTTCCTGGGGCGCCTGGGTGGCTCAGTCAGTTAAGCGCCAGCCTTCAGCTCAGGTCATGATCTCCCGGTCCTGGGATCGAGCCCTGCGTTGGGCTCCCTGCTCAGTGGGGAGCCTGCTTCTTTTTTTTTTTTTTTAAGATGTATTTATTTATTTATTTGACAAAGAGACAGAGAGCACAGGTAGGCAGAGGGGCAGGCAGAGGGAGAGGGAGAAGCAGGCTCTCTGCCGAGCAGGGAGCCCGATGCGGGGCTCGATCCCAGGACCCTGGGATCATGACCTGAGCCGAAGGCAGACACTTAACTGACTGAGCCACCCAGGCGCCCCAAGGGGAGCCTGCTTCTCCCTCTCCCTCTGCCCCTCTACCTGCTTATGCTCTACCTGCTTGTGCTCTGTCTCTCTCTCAAATAAATAAATAAATAAAAACTTAAAAAAAAAAACTTCTTTCCAGGGCACCTGCCTGGCTCAGTCAATAGAGCATGTGACTCTTGATCTCAGGGTCATGAGTTCGAGCCCCACGTTGGGTGTGGCACCTACTTGAAATACAAAATAAATAAATAATAAAATAAAATAATTTCAAAGTGGCAAAGCCTTTCCCAAACCATTTATTGAGTTTGGTTCCCTTCTGTCTTGTTTTCTAACATCTATGTTAAATTCCAGGTGTAGCTGGATTTATTTCTAGGCTCTGTTCTGCCCCCCTGATTTAAATGTCTGTTTGGTGCTGACACCCACGGTCTTCATTCCGTGGCCCTATAACAAAATGTTTTAACATCTGGTCAAACTTGCTCTTTTTTCTTTTTTTTTTTTTTAAGATTTTATTTATTTGACAGAGAGAGATAGTGAGAGCAGGAACACAAGCAGGGGGAGTGGGAGAGGGAGAAGCAGGCTTCCCGCTGAGTGGGTAGCCCGATGTGGGGCTCGATCCCAGGACCCTGGGATCATGACCTGAGTCGAAGGCAGGCGCTTAACAACTGAGCCACCCAGGCACCCCTCTTTTTTCTTTTTTATGGTTGGGCTTTAAAAAAATATATTGACTGATTGATTTC
This sequence comes from Eumetopias jubatus, assembly GCF_037043125.1. Lineage (NCBI taxonomy): Eukaryota > Metazoa > Chordata > Mammalia > Carnivora > Otariidae > Eumetopias > Eumetopias jubatus. Next base: position 28,779,587 of record NW_028274823.1, on the reverse strand, counting down.
CAGGATAGTTAACATACAGCATTATATTAGTTTTAGGTTGTGCAATACGGTGATTCAGCGAGTCCGTCCATCTCCCGGTGCTCATCACAAGTGCCCTCCTTAATCCCCTTCACCTGTTTCACCCCCCACATCCCTGAACTTGTTCTTTTTTTTTTTAAGATTTTATTTATTTATTTGAGAGAGAGCGAAAGAGACAGAGAGCGCATGAGCAGGGTGAGGGGCAGAGGGAGAAGCAGACCCCCTGCTGAGCAGGGAGCCCGTCCCAAGACTCCAGGATCGTGACCTGAGCTGAAGGCAGATGCCTCAGTGACTGAGCCACCCAGGCGCCCATGAACTTGTTCTTCTTTAGAAAATTATTTGCCATGTGCACCTATTTACTCTTTCATGTAAATGGTGGAATCATTTTTTTCCTGAAAAAATTTCAAAGAAAAATTCTGCTTTGATTTTGATTAGTAGGACAGTAAGCCTGCACATTTTCTTAGGGAGTATTGTCATTTTTACACTGCTTGGCATCATTACCTAGGAATATGGCATTTCCCACTACTTAACCTGTGTCATCGTTAGCAGTTTAAATGGCTGTGTACTACTCCTTTGTGCTGATGTTCTCTAGCTGGCTTAACCATTTCCCTCACGTTGGGTGTTTGGACTGCTTCCAAGGTTGAGCTATTATGAATAGTGCTCCTCTAAACATCTCTGTACAAATTGCTTTTTTATTTTCTTAGAATATGGGCCCAAAAGTGGGATTATCTGATCAAAGGATATGAACAGTGTCATGGTTCTTTGTTACATAACCCAAGGAGGATGGGACCAATTTACACCACCACCAGCAACATATAAAGAAATATCTACTTTTCCCTTAACAAACCCTTCAGCAGCTTGAAAACTTAAAAGGGTAACCTGCTCCTAAAGTAAACAAACCACAGCCACAGGAGGACACAAATACAGGAGTCTGAGAGCACAGGCTTCTGAAGGGCACTGGTCCTGCATGCCGAGAGGCAGACTGCCCGAGTCCTCCTTAGAGACAGATTCCCCATCAGCACATGGGCCTGGTTTGTTTTTATTGACTTAGCATACATTTGTATGGCATTTATTATGTATCAGCTACCACTCTAAGCACTTTACAAATATTAACTCATTTACTTCTCATATCAAGTTCACGAGCTAGATCCTGTTATTATCATGCCCATTTTAGAGATAAAGAAACCAAACCATTGAGAAATTTGCTGGGGCGCCTGGGTGGCGCCGTCGGTTAAAGCGTCTGACTCTTGGTTTCCACTCAGGTCTGATCTCAGGGTGGTGAGATTGAGCCGCGAGTTGGGCTCTGCACTCAGGGTGGAGTCTGCTTGAGTTTCTCTCTCCCTCTGCCTCTGTCCCTCCCAGTTGTGCGCTCTCTCTCAAATAAATAAGTAAATCTTTAAAAAAAAAAAAAGAAAGAAAGAAAGAAAAGAAATTTGCTGTGGGTCATATAGCTGGAAGGACTTGAACTCAGGCAGCCTGGCATTAGATTATTTTTTTAAATGTTTTATTTATTTATTTATTCATGAGAGTCAGAGAGAGAGAGAGGCAGAGGCAGAGGGAGAAGCAGGCTCCCTGCTTAGCAGGGAGCCCGATGCGGGACTTGATCCCAGGACCCTGGGATCATGACCTGAGCTGAAGGCAGACACTTAACCATCTGAGCCACGCAGGTGCCCCCTGGCATTAGATTATTAACTGCTGTGCTCTGCTCACTTGACCAGGGACAGGCACTTCAGCTTGTAGCTGCCCTTCTTCTTCTGGGTCCTGCCTTGGCCCCAGCAGCCCAAATCTCCTTCAGGAAAGGGAAGCCTTCTTCTCGTATACAGCCCCTATCTATTGGATCCTGCCATGTGCTAGCCAGTCTTTTCATCCCTTTTATTCTTCACCACAACCATACAAAGTAGATAGCATATCTTCATTTTATAGAGGAGTAAACTGAGGATCAGAAAGGTTAAGTGTGTTACCCAAAACCACACAGCTAGTGGAGCAACACAGGGAAAACTTGAATCCCGTTCAAACATCAAAGCCTTTGGTCTTTCCATTATAGTTCCCTCCTCTCTGACCTCCTGAAGCCCCCACTTTACCCTAGTCCATTTCTCTTTGCCATGAGTGGTTTGCTTCAGGGACACTGAGGTGGAAACAAACCCTTCATAGCTCCGCTGCTCTTCCTGGCCATGGTCAGGACTGGCTTCACTTGGGCCCAAGCAACCACCCCCAAGGAAAGTGCTATCTCTACCTCGTGCTTCTTGGAACTGAGGGCCACTTCCTGAGAGGCCCAAATAGCTCCTTCCTTTCCTGTTTTGAAGTCCACGCCCTTTTGGAGCCTGCCCTCTAGGTTCTCATTTCCAGCCTTAGGATCTTCACCTAATTTACAGAGTGCATATGATGGGCAGGTTCTGATTCCAATGACAAGACCACATCCCTCTGCTCAGGTGTGTGCTCCTCCTACTTTTCCAGGTCCTCTGGAATGACTCAGAGCTTGGGTACCTTGTAGGGAATGGTTCTTCCCAATCCTGCCATACAATTATACAAACCCCAAATACCCTTGAGCAGACATTATCCTACCTATACTGCGTACCCACCAAGGATAAAAAAAGGCACTTCCCTGGCCCCTGGAAAACTCTGGAAGATTCGATGGCAGTACCAACTTCAGAAACTGTGCTTGGCATGTTGATTGGTTGTGTATTTGTGTTTGTGTGAACATGCTAACTTATGTGGTTGTATTCTTCTCTGCATACGTGCTTTTCAGTGGGAGACAGCACAGATGCATGTCTGCACAGGTGGATCCAGGCCTTCATGATGGGTTAGTGTGTCATGCTCAGGAGTTTGCCCATGTGTTTTTGAGAGTAGGGGTCTGCATGTACCTCTGAGTTTGCATGTGTGTTGTGTGCATGCAACATACAAGTTGGGTAAAAGGGCTGGTTAGGAAATTTCCCAGACCATAAGTGTTAAGACTCAGCAGGGAGACTGGATAGGACAGCTACGGTAGAGAGAAAGGGAAAATAGAAAGAAAGAGTCAAGCCTAATGCTTCGTAAATAAGCGAAGGGATATTGTGGTAAGTCTGAAATGCCCCAGACAGACTCAGACAGGTTTGCAGCATTTAGCAAAGTCACTTGTAGCCCAGGGCAGGAACGGCAGGTTAGAGTTAGTGGTGAGTATGTGCGAGCCAGATCAGGAGTCGCCCCGGTTCTAAGGGGTGAGGGACTGGAGAATATGGGAAGGCACTGCCCCCATCCTCCAGGCCCTGGGCCTCAGCCTTTCCCCACAGACAGATCGGCTTCTCTGAGGTAAAGACGGTTCACCCTTGGGAGAGAGGTGGGGGCAGAGGAGCGAGGCTCCAGGAGGCCTCTAAAGAGGCCTTGCCAGAGCCTTCATCCCTCTCCCTGCTCCAAAGGCAAAGGAACCTCCTTCTTCCAGAAGCTGCTGAAAGGTTTCGCTGACTTCAGAGAGACAGAGGAGGAGGGAGGAAGGAGGGGAGGCCTCTGAGATGGGGAAGGTTTTGCTGAGCCTGCAGGCTAACCAGCCCTTCCCTGGCTCCTCATTACTGAGGTCCTTGGGCATGAAATGTCTTTTTATTTGAAGGCCAAGAAGAACCCAGGGCTGCCTTAATGACCAGCCTGCACCAGGGCCCGAGGCTTGACCTTAAAATCCTGCCTATACTTTTCTGCTGCACTGATGTTCTATTTTTCCAGAACTTGTCTCCACTGCCTTAGCCCTATCCTCTCAATGGGAACTTAAAGAGGCCTCAAGAGGAGGGAAATAAGAGGCAAGGAGAAGAGATTCTACGGGTCCTAGGAGCTCATCAGCTGGTTCTGGGAAACTGAGTAAGGCTAACAACATTGAGTTTCAACGACTCCCAGACAAGTAGGGATGACAAACATTTTACACAAATTTTAATACAATAAGAAAGATGGTAAAGCAGAGATACACCCAATGAACTCCGAAGACTCGGAAAATGGCTTACTGAAATGGAAGGCAGAGTCCATTGTGCCTGGTTTTTTTTTTTAAGATTTTATTTATTTATTTGACAGAGAGAGACACAGTGAGAGGGGGAACACAAGCAGGGGGAGTGGGGGAGGGAGAAGCAGGCTTCCCGCCGAGCAGGGAGCCCGATGCGGGGCTCGATCCCAGGACCACTGAGCTGAAGGCAGAGCTTAATAACTGTGCCTCCCAGGTGCCCCCATTATACCTGTTTTATAAACAAACAAACAAAAGTAAGGGCCAGAGAGGTTAATTGATCTGTTCTGATACACATTTATAAAGCAGCATGGCTGGGACTCCAAACCATATCTCTGTGACTGCAGATCTACAACAACAACTAAAAGGGTAATTTTTAAAACTTGTGTGCTGTTGGCCAGTTGGACTCATGAAATACACCTGGAGAATGTCAGGAGAGGCAGAAGTTTGAGCGAGTTTTTTAAGCAGGAGTAGGATTTGTGTGTGTGTGTGGTTGGGGTAGGGAAGAAGTGGGTGTTGTCAGGGTATTGCACAGAGGAGACGGGTGTAAGTGGAAAGGTCTGAGAGTATTTGTCTCAGCTGATACATCAGCGGATAGAGCGGATGGAGAATGGTAGCCAGGGATTGGGGGAGGGTACTACCAATGAAGCAGTAAATTGAAGGCCTTGAATGGTGGGATAAAGGGCTTGGATTTTCCCATAGACAATGGTGAGTGGTTCCTAAGCCAGAGAAGAATGTGCCTTGCACATCCTTTAGAGAGGGGAATTGGGCCCCTCCAGCAGTGCGAATTCCAAAGAGAGGGGAGGGGCACCAGCTGGGACCAAACTGTTGGGAAACCGAAGTGAACCACTTCACTTCAGGAAGTAGGGTGTCACTGAGACTTTGGAATTGAGGGTGGAGGCCCAGGTTGCCTCCTAAGGAGTGTGGTGGGAACTCCAAGCCAAGAGGCCCAAAGAGGGGGGTAGGAGCTGAGGGAGCCTCCCCCAGCATGGAGTGGCCATGCCGTGACCATTCTTACCTAGTGCACAGCCCTGGGCTGCCCCCGGTCTGCCTTCGAAGCCTCGCACCTCATTGAGAGGTTATTAATAGGGAGTTTGTCTGGTGTCAGAGCGCAGACATAAACTGCATTAGCATTACCCCATAATCTTATTTAGTAAACGCTCATGCCGCTCCGTCTCCTGTAATTGCATTGGGAAGATGCAATATTTATGAAAGGGGAGAGGGGGATGTCACTGCTCATCTTGGTGCTACAGTAAAAGTCCCGGGAAATATACTGAGGACCGCCGAGGCCTGGCCCTGGGCCTGAGAGGGTGGGCAGTGTTGGCGCCTAGCGCTCTCAGGGTGACCCACTGGGCCTGCTCCAGACCAGAGCTCCCACCCCCACCACCTCTCTGGAGCCTTGGGTATCAGGGCAAGGGGGTGTGGGTAGAGGCACCAGCCACTGCTCCCCTTGGTGTCACTCCTCCAGAGGGCTCTGGTCCCTGCCAGATGCACTGAGCCCTTCTGGTGGGCATGAGGCCCCCAGCTTTGGCTCATTCCCACCCCTAGCTGGATTTCTAGGGTACCTTGCCTTGGCTGCATCACCTGGGCGGTTTGGCAAAGCTCAGCGGGCAGCAGTGGCGTCAACAGCAAGCAGGAAGTCTGAGGGCCAGATGTCCTTTCTGGGACAGGGTCTCAGTAGCAGTGCTCACCATTGGATGACCCAAGCCCTAGGTTCTCGGGGGGGTGGTCCTCTTCCGCCCTCCTAGAATCCATGGCTCTGTCCCTAGGGCAGCCCCCCCACACACACACACTCTGGGCTAGTTCCCCATCTCCTGCTTCTGGGCGGATAAGGTGAGGATGTGAGCTTGCCCCATGGTTTCCAGAAGCATGCCTGTGTGCCCACCTGCCTGAGAGCCCTGGTCTCCACAGCTCTTGGGTGGAGCTCACCAGACAAGGAGGTGTCACTGGTGCTGAGAGCACCTGTGGGTGTGTGTCAGCATTGAGGGGCCAGCCGGGACTCTGGTGTGCCCCCAGGCACTTGCAGTTTAGAGCACGCAGACATACAGACATGCTACCTACCTCAGGGACTCGAAGGCCACCTTGGACAGAGGAGTTATTTCCCAGCCACACATCAGGGAGCTTTCCGTGGTTAGGGCACTATGAGTCTCAACTGCTAGCACTGGAGCAGAGGATATCAGAGTGGGAGAAGAGCTGAAAAAGAAGATGCCTGTGCTTGGAAACCATTACCCAGAAAGGTGGGGGCAGGGAGGTGGGGGATGGGTTCAGGAGCCACACTATCAATTGCTGGTGGTCTGGGGATGTGGGTGGGGTCTTGGGTGAGGTGGCTGTTGAAATCTATTATGAGAAGGCAGGTGCCCGGGCAGGCATTTCCTGGGGACCCAGGGCAGTGCCAGGGGCTCAACCCAGCTCTTTGGCCTGGGGCTTGGTACAGCCCCCAGAGACAGAAGCATACCCCATACACATCTCACACACAGCCCCACACTCTACACTTAAGCCACAGTCACACACATCCCCAGCACCCCCAGTGCAGAGGGACTCACAGCTCTCAATGCCCTAACACAGCCCGCCCCCCTCACTAAGACATCGACTGGTCTAATTTCCGGTGGCCCGTTGCCCTCCCTCCCCCTTCGGCCCTCACTTCCCCAGACTCGCTGGGGAAGGGGCACCCGAACCCAAGGCAGCTGAGAACCAGGGAGGAGGGTGGGCGGAGGAGGGCCTTGGGCCCTCCCCGTTCAGCTCCCTCGCTGCTGTCCCATTAATCACGGCCTCGCAGTCCAGTTGGGGATCCCAGGCGCCCCCTGCCACACGCAGCCCGCAGAACAATGAGATTATTTCCGGGGGGAGAGGACGCCTTGGGCAGGGGCTCAGGCGGCGGTGCCTCCTTCCCTCAACCCGTCCCTCGGCACCCAACGAGCGCCTGCGGCGGCCAGGGACGGGTGGCAGAGCGCACGCGGGTGGCGCGCGGGTGGCAGGGCCTGGCCGGTCTAATTCAATTAGCTGGGTCGCTGCCGCCTCCGTGCGACTCTGGGCCCGCCGGGGCTCGGCTTAGGGCAGCTGCTCTTTGTGTGCGGAACCCATACATATGGATACAGTTCCTCCCCCTTAGGCACCCCCACCTCAACTTCTGGCACCTGCGGCTCCCCACCCCCGCCCCCGCCCTCACTGCCCTCGGCCTCCCCAGAAAAGTTGGAAAACTGTGTGGCTGCTTGTGGGCTCAATGTGGCCGGCAGAGTGCGTGCCTGGAGGGAGAGATGTTTTTTATCTGAGGCGCAGGAAGCCAGTGTGCCTGTAGGTTTGTAGCTTGTGTGTGTGCCTGTGTGGGGATGTGTGAAGGAGGCCTCAAGAGCAGCGGCGGGGATTGCACACAGGAGTGTGCCTTTTTGTGTGCAAGGGTGAGTGTGGGTCTGTGAATCTGGGCCTGAGAGAGACGGTGCTGGATCTGCTCCAGCGCTGTATCTGGAAAGCCTCGAGTGTTGGCTGTGTCTGCCAGGGACCATTCGTGTATACGCGAGGGCCATGTGCAGTCAGGCCGGAGTGTGGAACACAGGACCTCGCCAGCAGCAGCCCGGCAGCTGGGACTCCCAGGTGGAACTGGAATTCAGTCCCCCTCATCCCACCCCGGGCCCTGATGGAGGAAGAGCTTGGCGAGTTCATTTCAAACCCCAACTCCGGCTCAACGCGTGAATGCGGAGGACACTTCCCGAGCCCACCCTGCGCAGCACGGAGGCAGAGGCTCGGCGGCGGAGGCATGGCGGCTGGGCCCTTTCAGCCACCAGCGGTCTGAACTGGCCGGGTTTTCCATTCTCAGTGCAGTGTGGCCGCGGCTCAGGGAGCTCCCGCAGCTTCCGACGTGCCCTGAGCGCCCGTGGAAATTTCCTAGACCTGTCCAAGCCAAGGTGGCCCAAGCTCTTTTGGGTGACCGGGAGACCTTCAGGCTCCCCCACCAGAGCCCGGGACTGAACCGGGTTTCCGGAACTGGGAGGTCTCCACCCGCCCTTCCTCTGGGGCCCAAATGGACGTGCGTGGAGGGCTGAGGAATTTAATTGAGGCGAGAAGTCTGGGTAGATCTGGCCGCTGCAGGTCTGTGGCCCAGCTGGAGCCCTCCCTCCCCCACCTTCAGCTCAACTGAGGCTGAGGGGCCAGAGTGAGAGAACCGCACACCCGCAGAAGGCTGGCCCACCAGCCCCCCAGCGCAGGGAGTAGGTGCCTAGAAGGTGGTAATGGCCCTCAGAGTCCTGGCCTGCAGCAAGCTAGCGCTCTCCCTACTCCTTCTTCCTCCCCTGCACCACACTCAGGGGCTGGTTGTGGAATGCTCTCTGCCTCTGGAAATTTCCTCAATCCCTCGGACCAGCTCAGACCCACTTGTCAGCTGGGTAGGGCCAAGGATGGAGGCCAAGAATGGGCACGCTGGGTGTGCCTATGGTCCTGGGTTGTAGGCTGGGGTGCTCTACTGGGGTCCAGTGGTGGGAAACTAAACTTGGTGCTCAGGGAGCCCTTCAGGAGCTGTCAGGGGATGGCAGGGCCGCAGAGCTCTGTCCTCCCCTGAACCTCAGCCCACCCCCTGCCCAGCTCTATCCTCATTCTGGCATCCTGAGAGAAGACCTAGCATCAAAGATACACTCTGTCAAGGGCATCAGTGCTAGATGGTAGTATCTGGGGTTCTCTAGACCTCCTTTGGAAGGGAGTTGGCCTGAGAGAGAGGCCTGAGGTCCTAGCTCAATGCCCAGAGGTGATGGGGCCAACAGCTTCCTTTGTGTCAGAAGCCAAGAAGGGGAGGCTTACAGGGCAGGGCCTAGACTTAATGACCCCATTGCTCAAGCAGACCTTTGGGTAGGGGCGGTGGGAGGAGAAGAAAGGTGCTGGCTCCTAACCTAGGTGACAGCTGAGATGTGTCTTACAGCAGAAAAGGTCTGTCACCTGTCCCTCTGTTTTCAATCTATTTGGGGTCCCTCCACTGATGAAATGTATGCCTGTCCTTCCATGTTGGAGAGATCCTCAGTCCTTGTTACTGTAAGGATTGGGTAGGAGCACCGGGGGCTGACCCTGGACAACCCCTACCCCCAGCCCTGAGAAATCACTGAGTTGTGTAGCTGGAACCAGCCTGACCTGCTCACCCCCCACTTCCTTGACCTAGCTTCCTAGAGAGAACACCCTCCCACCCTGGAGGTGGAGTGCCCTTTACTGGGTCTCTAAGTGCTTATGTCACGAGCTGCACCTACCCCTCCATTTTCTGCCCCCTTTCCTGAGGCAGGTGAGCAAGGCAGAACTGGCACCTTGGGTATTGGAAATCCAGATCCCAATGGCCCCACCATGAACTGCTTCATCTTACACATCCCCTTACACATTTCTCAGTTTGTTCTACCCTCTCCCTGCTGCATATCTATTGGGCATATCCTGTCACCCCCTTTCCGCGCCCACAGTCCCACATATGGCCATTTCCCTGAAAACTACACTAGAAAATAAGACACCTCTTCCACAGATACCCACACACACATCATGATTACACTCATACAGTAGCTGAGGGATAACCTCAGCCCATCATATATGCCCATTATACAGGAACAGTTAGAGAGACACACTCTTATCTGTTACAGAAAACACACATTCACTTGCATTCTTACACAGACAAATCCAGTTGTAAAAATGACCCAGACTCCCTTCCTCTCCCCCAACCCCCTTACAGACATGTTTTGCTCGCAGTTGAATCCCAACAGCCTAACACTAGTACATAATAGACACCCAATACATATTTGTTGGGTAAATTTAAAAAATTATTCCTCAGAGACAAGCCCAGTATATCTGCATGACCATCCTCACTGTCACGCACACTTTCACATCTGGCTTTCCCCTCATGGACACACAGTCCCACAAACACAAAGTAATTAAGTTATCACACACACACACCCCCCTAAGCTAAAGGACAACCCCTGGCCCAGGGGTCTCTCCCAGAGGGAGGGAGGGAGCCCTGTGGGATCCAAAGGGGCTGCCCTCGGTGGCTGAGCCCTCCTGTTTCTCCTCCCCCAACCCCAGCCTCAGCCCCAGCTGCTCCTCTTTTAATTGGAGGCACTTCTTTATTCTGCAGGCTAGGAGAGTGGATGGTGCTTGCGGCGGGGGGGGGGGGGGGGGGGGGGGGGGGGATTACCAGGTGGCCTCAGGGCTGGAACTCACCTAGATGTGTGTGCAAGATACTCCTGCAAAGCAAGGGCCACATCTACCAAGTTTGATGTCGAGAAATCAGCTTCTAATGATCGGAGGCAGAAAAACAGCATTTGAGTCTAGTTCCTGTCTCTTCCTGGCTTTCAGTACCTCAGTGTTCTCATCTGTGAAATGGAGATAACATCACAGGGTTACTGGTGGACAACATGAGACAATCACCGTGACTGAGGGTGCCTAGGATGTCACTGTGCCTTGTCCTCCGGCTTTCTTTTCCTCCCCTACTCCTTCCTAACAGGGCTACTCTGCATGGCATGCAGAAACACTGTGGAAATGCAAAAGCTGCACCACGGGAGGTAAGCTCCGTATGAGTTTCCTCCCCGGGTTCGGAAAAACTTTCCAACCCGCAGCAGTGTGCTCAGGGAACACTGCTTCCGGGAGGGGCGGGGGGCCAGAACCCAGTGACTCCTGACCCTCTTTTCTCAACTTCCTAGGAAGAGAAGGGACTGAAAGGGTACCCCGGGCCCTCAGCAACTACCTCATTGGAAAACAAAGGCTGAGGTCAAGTTGGACACAAAGAACCTCATCTTGGGGGAGGCCAGCACCTCAGAACGGGATTGGGAGAAAAGTTGACTCTGGATAAGTAGGAGAGATGGGGGGTGGAGGGGAGTATGGAAGAGAATGGTGAGGCGAACAGATGTAAGGGGAAAGTCAGGATGTCCCTGGGTTGCAGGATTTTGATGAGAAGTGCATCCCAACAGTCTTAATGGGCCACTAGGCAACTGTGACCTCTGCCAACCTTGGGCTAGGCCATCAAGGGTGAAATCTCCTGCCAGGGACCCTGGCCAACTGATGCCAGATCTGAGGAGTTCAAGACGCAATACGTAAGTCAGTCAGGTGCCCAAATGGGGAAGGTCAGAAAGACATAGGTACTGGAAAGTTTCATCCAGCGGAGGAGGGAGGGAGGAATGGGGAGAGTGTTAGGAACATGCAGGGGGTTTCCTGCACGGGCCAGAGAGTGGCAAAGGGAAGTTGTTCTAAGGATAACTTAGAAAGACAGGATTTTAATTGCAGCAGGCAGAACTGTAGTCAGTCATGAAAAGGACCAGGGCCCCTGCGATCCAGCCTCAAAGGAAGCAGAAGCAACCTCTCTCCATACTTTTCAGCCTCATCCAGGGAAAAGAGTTCAGATTTTGGGAACCCAGGTCAATCTTCTTCTGTCTGTGGAACTTTGGGCAAGTTTGTTCCTCTTCCCAAGCCTCAGTTTTTGTTTTTTTCTTTTTAAAAATGAATATAATTCATATACCATAATATTCCCTTTAAATCATAAATTCAGTGGTTTTAAATATATTCACGAAGTTGTGCAAACATTACCACCATCTAATTCCAGAATATTTTCATCACTCCAAATAGAAACTTTGTATCCATTTGTTGCCACCTCCTAACCTTCCTCCTCCAACCCCTGACAACCACTAATCTATTTCTGCCTCTATTGATTTGCCTGTTCTCAATGGTTCATATAAATGCAGTCATATAATATGTGGCCTTTTGTGCCTGGCTTCTTTCACTTAGCATCATGTTTTCTAGGTTCTTCCATGTTGTAGCATGAATCAAGACTTCCTTTTTATTCTTTTTTTGGATGAATAATATTCCACTGTATGATTATACCACATTTTATTTATCCATTCATCACATGATGACCAATACTGCTATGAACATTCATTCAATTTTCTTAGTTATTTAAAAATTAGAGATTTTTCCATTAACTTCACAGATTTGTTGTGAGTCTTAATGAGATCAGTGTGGTATGGTGTCTGGCACATAGTAGTTTCTCAGTAAAACACTTATGTTTATCTCTGCTTTAGTTTCCCCAAGACAAGAGGCAGGAAAGAGACAAATTTAGGTTCAAACAATATTTTTTGAAAGTTACAAAACCTTCCTTTATTGGCTCTCAAACTGAGTGAAGCTCTGATCTGTTGAGATGATCTGACGTTTACAGTGGACAGGTTCAAACAATTTTTGATGAAAGTTATGGCGTCTCCAGGGTAGAGGTGTAGAACCTGGATTGGGTGGATGGAAAGGAGCAAACTGGCAAGGGAGTAGAGCTCTCTCCTATTTCTGCTTAGTATTTACAAACCACCACCTTCTTCACATCTGGCCTTTCTCTGAGTGGGCCTTTGTCCACCTGCCTGGAGCCCAGACAAGGTTTTCCCCACAGAGATGTGCTTCCAACCAGCAGCCAGGTTTCCAGACTAACCTATAAAAGCAAGTCAAATCCAGCTCCTCTGTCTTGATCAGATCACTTAGCCTCTCTGAAATTTGCTTTCTTACACCTATAAAATGGGGATAATACTCATCTTGAAGAGTTAGTGAAGTTCATAGTGTTCTCCATAACATTTATCGCCATCTGACAATGTATTTGTTGTTTATTGTCTAACCCCTTCTATGGAATGTAAACTCCATTGCCATCTGACTTAATGTAGTTGTTGTTTATTGTCTAACCCCTTCTATGGAATGTAAACTCCATGAGGGCAGGACCTTTGTTTTATTTACTGCTGTTTTCTCAATGCCAAGAACAATGCCTGATACATGGTAGGTATTCAATAAATATTTGTTGAATAACGAGGTTGTTCTTTCATTTTTCACCCAGGATGAATATATCCTGCAGTTTGGGGCTGTACTCCACAGCCGGGGGGGGGGGGGGCTGAGATGAGTAAACCAGTCCCTGCTTCCAAGGAGATCTCTTCAAGTGGAAATAACAGACATGACCAAAGCAAATAGACTGTAACAAGATTTGATGAGTAAAATGCAAAACTTCACATTCTAGCATCTTGCCTGATAGAGACAGTCCCTCCTTGAAGACCTGTTGAATCTGATATAGACAGAAATAGATCCCAAGTGATCCAACCTGCACCCTTCCCAGAGCTTGGCTCCTTCGAGGGAGCAGACCTTTCCCTATTGAAGAGGGAAAAGAGAGGAAGCAGAAAAAGGGAGTTTCCTCCTTCTCTCCTGGGCTCTAAGCCAGTGAGCCACAGGCTGACTTTAAACTTTAAAAGGCCTCAATTTGTCCGGATGCACTTTCCTGATCTTGGTCCCACCAAACCCAGCCCCCACTGCCTTAAGTCCCCTACGCCTCCCTACCAGGATTCCAAAAGTAAGAAAATAACTCCTTCCCCTCACCACAGTCCAAGGGTTTCTTGCTTGGAATAGCCAGCCCTGGGCTAGTTGCTAGGTGAAAGCAATCTGACTGAATTCATTCACACACTGTGGGAACTGCTTCTTGAGGCTTCTATTTAAAAGGAAAGGGGTATCTTGAGGCATGGGCACCCTGGCAGCAGGCCGCAAGCCAACTCCCTTGACTTGTGCTTGCCTCTCAGGAAGTCTTCCTTTCCTCAGTTTCTCTAAATAGGCTGAGTTGGGGTGGTTGTTGTTTTTCCAACAACATATAGCCAGTTGTTCATAGGCCTGTGTTTTAAAAAAGGACAAGCCTGAACTCACCTTCCCGCCTCAGCGGCCTGTGCTCCATACCTGGGGAGTAGACAGTCTTCTACTTTCTAACAAGCCAGGCCTGAAGTTTGGAGTAAATCCTCTTGTTGAAGGACAGGTGCTTCCCAGCGGAGCCCTTGGGGAGGTTCTCCAGTAGCTCACGGACACCCTTCCCCAGAGGCCTAGCAAGCTGGACCCCTTTGGCCCAATTCAAAGTGGGGAGACTCCTGCCAGGCTGGGAAGAGGTCTCTGTCCTCCACCTCCTCGGGTCCGTCTGTTTATACAGGGTCTCTGGGAATGGCCGCCTCCTGTTCTTTTTCTCCTTTTAAGTCTCTGAATCCCTTCTTCTCTCTCTTCCTGAACTACTTCTCCGAGCCTCGGTCTCCGTCCCTCTGTGTCTGGCTCCTGCATCAGTCTCGGCTCCCGGCCTCCCTCTCCCCCTCTCCGCCCCTCCCCCGCGCTGTCATTCACCCCGCTCCTCTCCACGCACAGCCAATGAAGAGACCCGGCCGAAACGGCTAGGCTCGCTCGCACCGGGCTTTTTCGCCCGGTGATTGATGTCCCAGAGTCAACATCTAGCAAGCAGCCGGAGAGGGGAAGGAGCAGCCGGAGAGGGGAAGAATACGGCGCTCCCTCTCCCTTCCCCTCCCCCCTACTTTAGCCCTCCGCGCACTTCGCCTCCAAGTCTCTGCGCAGCCAGGAGCCGCTGCCGCCTCCGCGCCCCTGCGCGCTGCCCTCCAAGCCAAACACAGCAAACGCCGCCGCCCAGGCCCCCCCGCGGGGCCGGGGCCGGGGGCCAGCATGGAGCACCTGGGCCCGCACCATCTCCACCCGGGCCATGCAGAGCCCATCAGCTTCGGCATCGACCAGATCCTCAACAGCCCGGACCAGGGCGGCTGCATGGGGCCCGCCTCGCGCCTCCAGGACGGAGAATACGGCCTTGGCTGTTTGGTTGGAGGCGCCTACGCTTACGGTGGAGGGGGCCCCGCAACCGGGGCGGGGGCCGGGGGCGCGGGGGCCTATGGTGCTGGCGGTCCGAGTGGCCCTGGTGGCCCGGCGAGCGGCGGCGGCGGCGCCTGCAGCATGGGCCCGCTGGCTGGCTCCTACAACGTGAACATGGCCTTGGCGGGCGGCCCTGGTCCCGGCGGCGGCGGCGGTGGCGGCGGTGGCGGCGGCGGCGGCGGGGGGGCCCTGAGCGCTGCGGGGGTGATTCGGGTGCCGGCGCATAGGCCGCTAGCTGGAGCGGTGGCCCACCCTCAGCCTCTGGCTACCGGCTTGCCCACCGTGCCGTCCGTGCCTGCGGTGCCGGGTGTCAACAACCTCACCGGCCTCACCTTCCCCTGGATGGAGAGTAACCGCAGATACACAAAGGACAGGTTCACAGGTGAGTCCGGCCCGCGCGCGCCCCGCCTGGCCGCGGCCCGGGCTCTGCGCTAACCTTTTCCCCGCCCAGTGGCTCCCCGCAGCCCCCTCTGTGCACCAGGTTGTTCAGCTCCTCTCGGTGCTTCCCCCAAGTGCAGCCGCCCGCCACCTTTCCACGCTCGCGGAATCGCCATGCTCGAGAAGAGTTCTCCCAGTCTGGGCCCCTCTCCGTTTCTCCCGCAGGACCCCCACACTGAAAAGCGCTCCCCGATCCCCTCTCGGAGTCCCTGGGCTCAGTCAGGCGGAGGAAAGGGTGATGTAGCTTGGGGACTACCTTCCGCCGACATTTGGGGCTCGGTAATCTTGGAGAAAGGGGTGCGATGTGAACAAACTGTTTCTTCCGTCCCGGCCAACGTTCTCTGGCTGAGGCAGTGAGCCCCAGAATCAGACGCAAAGAAAGAACAGGTTCCCCACCTCTCGTTCCCTACACACACACGCGCGCGCGCGCGCGCGCGCGCACACACACACACACACCACTTCGCGCTCGGATCTCCAGTGCCCGTTGCGCTTGCCGGGCCCGGCAGAGGCCCCAAGCCTGAGTAAAGCAGCAGAGCTGACGGGCCCTTCTTTCCAGACTGCGGGCTTCGTCCAGGTCGGTGGCAGCGTGAGGCTGAGCCTCCTGCTTCATTTTCGTTCGGTCGTGGCATGGCGTCCTCCCCTCGGGGCCCAGCCCTGTTCCCTCCAGTGTGAATAATGCACCGGCCTGGCCGGCGATCGATCGGCGGCGGCCGAAGGACAACTCCTGGGACGATTACGCACTCGGCGGCGGCCGGCTGCCGCCCTCTCGGCTGCCAGCTCCGCGCCTTCCTCCGCTCGCCGCGGCTCCCTCCGCTCTCGCTTCCGCTCTCGGCACTCAGCTCTCGCTCACGCGCGGGCCCCTTTCTCCGGCCTCACTTCCCGCTGCCTCTTAGCATTTCTAGGATCCGAGGCTACGATCCTCGATCCTCCCTCCCAACCCCGCTCCCATGCCCGCTGAGAAGTAACCACGAGTTGAGCCAGGGCTCCTGGCCGGGACTTAGAGGAGGCAGGAGGTACGGGCCGCTGCGGATGACGACGTGGGACTCCCATGGGGCGAGGGATCTGGGCCCAATGGTGGAAAGGAAATAGGCAGTTTAGAGCTACACTCTCAGGTAGGCGACCCCAAGGAACACCAGGCCCCTTGCTCCTGTTCCGGCCTTGGAACCTTGGCTCACAGGCTAGGTCTGTGGCAAAGGTGGGGGGGGGGGTGGGCAGCAGAGGCAATACAGCCATTCTGCTCTGGGCCTCCAGGAAGGACCCTGTACTCAAGGGACCCCAGTCCCCACCCCAAGTCCTCTCAGGCCTGGGGAGGCAGAGCCTGCTGCTCATTCCACTCCCCCAACGCAGGCCAGGCCAGCCTTGAAGGGCTCTAATGGAACCCTCAGCCTAGAACCCACTGGTCTTGGGTCTCTGGTGAAAGGTGTTCCACATAGGACCTACCTAGGCGAGTCACAGCACACCCTAATCTTGCTTCAGGCCTGAAGAAGGTTCTGAGGAAGTGAATAACTGCCACTTGTGTTGCCCCGTGTCCTGTATGTGTCTGCTTGTGTCCCTGTCCCTGTGTGTCAGACTGGGTGTATGGATCTGTAATTTACCCCCCTGGTATGTGATGTGTCTGTGGATGTTGCTGCGTACTGGTGGCTCAGTTCAGGACCCAGGGTCCACCCCCCCCACACCCGACCAAACACTGCCCCTTGCTGCTGGACAGCTTCTCTGAGGCTGGAGGTCTGGGGCGGTGGGGGCCTCCGACCTTTAGCTCGCCTCAGACATGCCCCTCAAGGAGACTCGGGAGGCGACTGCGCCGGTTCTGGCTGGGCACGTGGGAGCCCCGGGCCAGAGAGGCCTCCGTGGCGGCGGCCTGGCGGGCGGGAGGGGGCCGTTGCCCGCCGCGGGCTTGGAGCTGAGGGCTGACGGGAGGATCACGGCCCCGCTCCTGGGGTCTAGCCGCTGTGCTCGCTGATCGCGGGGAGTCGGGCCTGGGACGCCTCCTGACGCTCTGCCGCTTGCCTCTGCCGTCTGTCTGTCTCCCGCTCCAGTGGCCCTCTCACCCTTCACTGTAACACGCCGTATAGGTCACCCCTATCAGAACCGGACGCCCCCCAAGAAGAAGAAGCCGCGCACGTCCTTCACGCGCCTGCAGATCTGCGAGCTGGAGAAGCGCTTCCACCGCCAGAAGTACCTGGCCTCGGCCGAGCGCGCCGCCCTGGCCAAGGCGCTCAAAATGACCGACGCGCAGGTCAAAACCTGGTTCCAGAACCGGCGGACGAAGTGGAGGTGAGCGCGCTGGGCGGGCAGCTCTCTGTCCCGGGGTCTCTCCTGGGGCGCTCACACCCCCTCCGCTCGCCGGCTTCTGATCGGTTCCCTGATAGGCTGGCTGGGAACGGGGAGCAACCGAGCCGAGGCTGGAGAGCCCCCGCTCTGTTTTACCGGTGGCTTCTTGGCTTTCTGGCGGACACACTCAGTGCTGGTGTAGACGCGGCTGGTCTCCACCGCTGCTTGGGGAAATGGCGGGGCTCAAGCACAGTCCATGCAATCCGTGCTTCGGGGATCAGAGTCCTGAGGGACTTTCTGTTTGTGCAAACTCGCGCTTACAGAGATGTCTCCTCCAAATGAGACTGGAGGCCGGATGGCCCGCGCCTTGTTTCTGCGCCCCAGCCGGGGCTCCTAGCGGAGCCGCCAGGCTCCAAACCACCGGCCACCCTGCTGACTCCCTCTCCCCAGGCACTCTGCGCGGCCTTCTCGCAGCCAGTCCCCCACTCTGGAAGAGGAAAATCAATCCGCACCGGCTGTAGCGGGGTTTTGGAGAGTCCCACTGAAAGGGGGATCAATTAGAAGCAGATGGGTGTGGTGAGAGAGAAAGAGACACACATTTACCCTTCTCCCATCACACAGCCACAACCACACTAAAACCCCCCCCCCACATACATTTCTCTCTCTCTCTCTCTCAACGAGTCCCACACTCTGGCAGACTTATTCACTGCAACTACCGGCACTTTCTCCAGCTGCACCCACTTGCACCACTGCACCCTCGGGCACATCTGGCCCGCATACACCGTTCTCCACACGCGAGAAGTTTCTCTCTAGCTCAGGCCTTAGGGGGGGCGAGCGCAGGGGAGTCTGGGCGAAGTCCGCAGCTCCGGGCCAGAGGGGCCCAGAGCTGGAGCAAGGAATTGGGAGTTTCCTCTTTTTCTGAATGAAGGCGAGGAATCTGCCCGGGATTCCGCCATCGTGGCCACAAAGGAAGCCACTGCCCCACCACTCTGCCCCCTCATTCCTGTCTCTGGGGGAAGAAATGGGGGTACGGCTTCAGACCTCTGGAAGGCTAAAGAGGTAGCAAGGGCTAGCTGAATAGGGGTGCGGGCACTAGTGTTCCCAAGGCGCCACCAGGCTGCAGCCTAAGCGAGGGGAGGGAGCAACGCAAGCCCCTGGAAGAGAGGGGCATAGAGAAAGACAAGAGAGTGGCAGGCAGAGAGGGGGGAGGGGGCAAAGATAACTAGCCCACCCCAGGAAGAAAAGGAAAAACCAGGCAGCCTGGAGAAGTCTTAGGATAATAAAGGAAAACAACGGATGATTAAACCTCCATTTTCGTTTCAAACAAATTCTCTTAATTCTGAGAGAACGAAGGGAGTGGGGGTGAGAGAAAACGGGAGATAAAGACACAACGCCTGAAAGGAAGAGAACCAGTCAGGCGGTTTGAAACGCAGGAGAGAAGGGTGAGGCGAGAGTCAGAAAGACGCATGGAGCAAAAGGCAAGAAGGGGCGGCGGGAAGGAGGCGGGCGTCCACCGCTGGGAGAGGCCCTTGCCGGCTTCGCCCGGCTTCATCGATCGCCTACAAATTGCTTCTGGAGGCCCCCGGGACTCCCATTAGGTCTGTCCACCTTAGAGACAGACGTTTGATCTCAGTTGACGGGGTGGAGGGAAGGCATTAAATGGAATAAGTGAGTCATCGCCTCCCTGGACCGCCTCGGAGGAAGGCGTCTGGTCCAGCGGGAGTCCCCGCAGGGCACAGGGCTCCGCGCAGGAGGCAGGAAGCCTGCGACAGGATCGCAGAGAACAGGGAGAGAAGAGAGGTCAGGCAAGGCAGCTCCTAATTCACCGGCCCTTGTCTCTGCCCTGGGCTGGTGGGGAGGGTGGGGCACCTCAGGCTTGGGACGGCGGAGCTGGGGAGAAGCAAGATGCCATCCTACCCATGGCTGCGCCATCCTAGGCTTGTGGGAGACGGAGAGCCCCAGATGCTTGGGCCTAGCGGATTTTCCCACAGCTCCCCGGGATACCCGTGCTCCATTTACTTTTGGGGTTTCCAGTCTTTGTCAGAGTCAGGACCCTCAAGATAAGGGTGTGTGTTAAAGGGGCCCAAGCTGGAGTTGGGAGCTGTGAAGGGAGCAGGGCTCCTCCAGGCTCTTTTCTGGGAGCACACCCGAAGCGTGGGTAACGGCTTGTCCCCGGTGCAGGCGGCAGACCGCCGAGGAGCGTGAGGCGGAGAGGCAGCAGGCGAACCGCATCCTCCTGCAGCTGCAGCAAGAGGCCTTCCAGAAGAGTCTGGCACAGCCCTTGCCCGCCGATCCGCTGTGCGTGCACAACTCTTCACTCTTCGCCCTGCAGAACCTGCAGCCGTGGTCCGATGACTCCACCAAGATCACCAGCGTCACGTCGGTGGCTTCGGCCTGCGAGTGAGCCTGCCTACCCCACCCCTCGAGAGCCCAGGTCCAGCCAAGGGGGCACTGAGGCTGAGAACCAGGACTCTCTCCCCCCTCCCGCTTCAGAGTGCATGCGGGAGGGGAATGCGGCGCCCCTCCGCACTGGCCCTTGAGCTCCTGCCGAAGCTGTTTCCTCTTTGATGGGGGAAAAAAAAAAAGCGTGGGAGACAGGGACACGGACCTCCTTCCAGATGCCTAAGTGGTCCTGCACCCTCTGGAACTGTTCAGAGTCCTCTCAGTTTGCGTCTATTTTATTTTATTCTGATTTTTAACGTGGGACTGAGAGAGGCAGAGGAGGTGGGGGAAGAAGAGCTTCTGAGGTCCTCAGAGGACAACATGGGCTGTCATTTGAACTTGCTCTGGGGAAACCCCCTCTGTATTCCACTCCCCATCACACACAACACCCAAAGGCCCTGCCAGAGGTGATTTTACTGTCCCTCCTGGTGTCACCCAGAGTCAAACACAGAGGACCTACGGCAGAGTGTCATAGCCTTTACACCCCTGACTCTCACTATCAGGCATAAGCTAGGGGTGACCCAGCTTCATTGTGAACAGCATGGCACTTCTCACAAACACAAGGCTACGGCCACACTGTGACACACTATCCCACACACAACAGCACCACGGCCTGCCAGGCCCCCATCATACATTAACCGCACCCAGGTACGCACAGGCAGGTTTTCACACAAACTCAGCCTATTTCTCCAGATCCTGTTCATGGGGGAGCTTAAGTTATGCACTTATAAGGTGTTTTCTGTGTAACCATTTTATAAAGTGCTTGTGTAATTTATGTGGAAAAAAAAAATAAAACCCTCCGGATCCGGAGTCAGGGCTGCCTGCTCCTTGCTGAGCCCAGCAACTTGCAGCTATTTGGGTTTGGTGTGAAGTGGCACTGCTGGGGCCGCTGCTGGGGCAGCGCGGGTGTCTGCTCAGGAGGGACATCTGGGGGCCAGGACCCGCAGGCTCTGCGGAGAGGGGAGGAGAGACGGCAGACCTGAGGAAAGGAAGGAGTGCCAGGCTCTCCTAGGACGGCTAATGCTCAAGAGGATATACTGTCTCTGGGTGTGAGGGTCAGGGGTGTGCCCTGTGTGTTCGTGACGGTGTGGACAATCGGATGATACTGATAATGAATGTAATCGTGTTCAGGCGTGTCAATGTGTTTGCAATTATTGTAAGTGCTTGTTTCTGCTTAAGTTGCAAATCGAAACTATCATTGTACGCACGAACTTGCAGTGGTGTGTGGTGTGTCTGTAACCATGTGTGAATGTGATTGTTTCTTTTTGGGTAATTGTGATCACCCATCCGTATTTGTGACTGTGTATGAATCATGTGCTTATGTGTGTGTGAGAGTACCTATTCGTTTCTCCTCGTGAATCTATTTTTGTGTTAAATGTGTGAATGTTTGTAATTGTGAATCATCTGTAATTGTATGAATATAATTGTGTGTGATATGTAATCATGTGTGACATTTAATCATGTTTGACATGTAATCATACATGAGATGTGTATTTTACTGTATATACGTGTGTGTGACAGTATGCAATGGGGGTGTGAATTAGGGGGGAGTGTGGATCATTGTGGGTGACCCTTCCGGCAGGTGAGTGTGTGCGGTTGTGACTGAGTGGGTGTAATGGTGCAATGCTGGTGGGGGGGTCTAAGGTGGGCTATGCAGATACACTGGGGGGCATACCAACATCTGCTAGGAGTTCCAGGGTTCTAGGCCCTTACCCAGCAAGCCACACAGGTTGGAGCACAGTGAGTCAGTAACTGGGCCAGGATCCTCTGTGGTGCTCTAAGTGGGACTTCCCACTCCCAGCACTAGTCTGGCCTAGGAGAGATCTGAATAGTAAGTGACTTCCCAGGGATCCGGACTACGCGGGCCAGGACAGCAGCCACAGTACACAACACTCCCTATAACATCTAGTCCCCCACGCACTAGACCAGTCTCAGGTGCGCAACACTGATTTCGGGCTGCTTTTCTGGAAGAAGCTAGGTGATGGAGGGTCTGGGGACATGCCGTCCTGGGGGCATAAAGTCGGGGGGGATAGAAAGCTCTTTCTTTGGGATGGGAGAGTGAAAGAACTTTGTGGCTAGAAGCTAGAAGCGAGTGGGTGTGGGTCTTGTTCAGGTATAGAGAGCTGTGTGTACCCAGAGGGTACCATCAGAGACACTGTCCTTCATCCCTGCCCAGGCTGCTATCCTGGACCTGATATACCAGAGGGGGACAAAGCACAACAACCTCCCACCCTAGGAGGCCCAAAGGGAAATTTGACGGAGGGGCGGTGCTCGTCCATCTCTTATCCGTGGCCCCTTTGGGAGCCTGATCTCCTCAGGAGAAGAGGATTCTGGGTCCAAAGGACTAAGGCTGGACCTCCTGCTCCCACCTCCCAGGCCCACTGGGTGACCAGGCAAGGCCCTAACAAACTGTGTTGGTCTTGGGGAGAAGGTTCTGGCCACCACAACTGGGTCTGCAGCTGGCCTTCAGCCTGCGCCAGCCGAAACACCGAGGACCTGGCCAGGAGAAATCCGGACATGGCCTCCCGGAACCAGCGAATTCGTTTCCGTCTGCCTGCGCAGGTCTGGCCGATCCCTCCTCTCCCACGGGGACTGGAGCCGCCTGGCCCGCACCTTCTCTGCGTGGCGCCCTATCTTCTTCATTTGTGTTTTAAAGACGCACCTTTAGTGCCTCCCGGCTGTAAGATTCCAGAGTCTCTCTGAACCTCAGCGGAGACTGGAGCCTTCCTCCCACCTCCCAATCCCCAGGACCCCTCCACAGGCTGCTGGCCCCGGAGGCTGCGCGGTAATTTCTGGCCGTAGACCGTCCAGATGAGGAGCAGAGGCAGGAATGCGGGCCACTGCCCGGCACAAACAGGGCCCCCAAACCCGCTTCAAAGTCCAGGCTTTGTCCCCAGCCCCTCGTCCCCTCTTACAAGACAAACTCTAAGCAAAATTAGGCATCATACACCCCTCCCCGAAACACCTCCTGCCTCCCGGATCTTCACAAACAGCTAGGGTCCACACTCATAACCACACGGGCAAATGCCCCCTCCGCGCCACTGCTCTCGGACCCCGTCCAGCTTGTCGGGGACTCGCGGGGAAGTGGGCATCCGGCAGGCGGGGATCCCCAGCCCGGGGGCCGCGCGCCCATCGCTGGAGGCCACCCGGCTCGGCGCTCCGGCTCCCGGGATCCGCGCTGGCTCTGGGCGCTCGGGGCCGCGGGAGGCCGGGGTCGCGCGCTCTCCCGGGGCCCCTCCTCCGCTCCCAGGCCCTCGGGCGAGGGGTCCCAGGGGTGCCAGATTCCCCCGGGTACCGGGGCTCTCGGCACCCAGGGGCCGCGCACGACTTCCCTGTCTCCGCGGGGAATTCGTTGGGACCGAATCTCGGCGAATCCCGGGTCGGCCGAGGGCCGCGGCAGCGGGGAAAGACCAGGACGGCGGCGGGGCCCGCCAGGCGGCAGCTGGACCCGCACACCCGGTCCCGAGTGGGGCGAAGGCTGGTGGGGAGGGGGCTGCGAGGGTCACAGTCAGGGCCAGCTGCCCGCAGCCGAAAGCTCACAACTCCCGGCCTGCCACCGCGCCTGCCGGAAATGGTCGGTCTCTGTTCAAAAAACAGAAAAGGAACTCAGTATCCGAATTGTGTGGAGAGATGCGGAAAGAGAAGAGGAATTCACGAACCTGTCGGAGCAGAAAGGTCCGCTTCCTTCCTTGGCTTGAGGGAGCCGACTGCACTGACCAAATTCGGCGGCGACTGAGCCCTGAGCTCCCGCTCAGACCAGGCGCAGACTAGCGTGGTGGCTGAGTCGGTGGCGGCCTGTGGGGCCCAGAAATCCAGGCAGGGCTGGGGTCCGAGAGGCCCGTGCTGTGCGGCCGGTGGCACACAGAGAATCTGGCTCAACCTGTTAACTAAAATAGGGCTTTGTTCCGATCTGCGCTGGGGGCTGTGTGGGCATGGCCTGAGCACTGCCTTGTGACGCCCCTACTGTGGTCGCAGGTGTGGGGTTTGCCCTGGGCCCAGGACTCTGGAGGGCATCCTGTTTATGGTGTGACTTGCAGGTGGGCAAGGTATGTTCCAGGTGTCTGAGGCTACTAGGAGGGACCTCCCTCCGGGTTGTGCAGAGCTGGAGCTGTTGGTATTCCTTCTGCTGCAAAGCTATGGGAAGGGGAGGGGGGCTGGGGCCCCGGGGCTGCCTTGAGGGCCCTTCAGGCCGGATGCGGGAGGAAACCCCATCTCTCTTGCTCTGCTCTCCCTGGTCTCCTCACACCCACCTTCACACACGACTCACTCCCACACAGCCCTCGGAGTCTTGCTCCCTAAGCAGCTCAGGGTTTCGAGCCCCACAGCCCGGCTGCTGCCCAGGCAACTAACAGGAGGTACTTCCGCTTTTCCCCCGCATGGCTTGAATGGGCTGCCCAATGCCAGCCCGGGGAGGCCCCCGACACCACTCCCCTACACCCACCCCTGGACTCCTCATCCTGGGGAGCCCGATAGGAACAGACTGAGCAAGGGCTAGAGCCGGTTTGGATTTTCCAAGGAGCTCAGAGCAGAATGGGACGGTGTGTTCGATGGAGGGGGTAGGATGGTGAGTGGAAGGAGCAGTGGGGTACCCACGTTGTGTTGGGGGTGCCTACAAACTCACATCTCCTCAGTCACAGCTTGCATCGCTGTGTGCAACCTCACGTGCAGCCTCCCAGTGTGCAACCCCTGGGATGTGCGATGTTGCACAAGGGGAGGGAGCCGCAGGTGTGCGGGTGCTAGGCACACACACGCACACACACAGCCTCCACTGCGGGCATTCTCGGTTCCCTCAAACTCACACCTGCCCAGGCCCCACGAAGCTCCTACAGGCGGATACCCCGCAGCCATTCCGCCAGGGGCACTCCCCTTCCCCTTCCCCGCCCCTCCTCCCCCTGCCCGGAGCGAGGAGGCCTAACTCGCCTTCCGGCGGCGCGGGAATGGGGATTTCCTAGGCCCGTGCTTCTGTTGCCAGCCCTGCGGCTCCTGTGGGTGACGACGCCCCAAGACGCTGAGGCTGGGCTTGGGGGCAGCGGGCCGCCAGGGATTCCAGCTAAGGACCCTAGCCAGGCTCAGAAGGTCCAGCGGTCGCCGCTGCCTCCCTGAAGCCTATGGAAATCCGGCCTCCTTTTGTGTGCTTGGTTGTTAGGGTTTGGGGAGCATAAGCGGAGCAAGGTCCCCACTGCTGCAAGCCGCCCTCAGGGGGGCTTTGGTGGGAGCTGCTCCTGCCCCCTCATTTCCACCCTGTAGTCCCAGAGCCTACAGATCTTCCCTTCCTTCGGGAGGAGTCGCAAGACCCAAAAGCTGGAGGCGGTGGCGGCGACTCAGGAGCCACCCAGAAGTGGGAGCCAGACCTGAGGCTCCAACGCAAAAACGCCGGACGAGTGAGTTCCGGGCGCCCTCTAGGGGCCGCGTGGGGAGAGGCGCCTGGAGCTAGGGCCCTGGGAGCCTGGGTCTAAGGGACCCTTGGGAGTGCTGGGGCGGCTGCTACCAGCCGTGGTGGAAAATAATAATGATAATAATATTAAATATTTTATTATTTGTTTGTTTGTTTATTGAGAAAGAGCGGGCGGAGGGGCAGAGGGAGAGGGACAAGCAGACTCCCCATGAGTAGGGAACCCCACACGGGCTCCCAGTACCCCCAGATCATAACCTGAGCCCTAGTTAGACGCTTAACCAACTGAGCCACCCAGGCGCCCCAATAACCGTAATAATATTAATAAATAACAGTATTGAGTGGTTGCTGTGTTCAAGGCACTACACTAGGTTTTAAAAGTACTAATACAGGGTCGCCTGTACATTTCCAACAACCATCCTATGAGGTAGGTGGTATTTTCATCCCACTTTACAGACAAGGGAAATGGAAGACCAGAGAGGTTAAGCAACTTGCCTAAGAGCTTGCCATTGGTAATGGGGGCAGTATCCCGACCCAGGGTCTAACCCTAGAGCCAGGGTCTCTGGGACGGATGGCTGAGTCCAGGGGTGCGGTGGATTTGGGAAGGATTGGAGGTGAGACCACACCAGCCTCCTCATGGGATTTCTCTTATTGTGGAGGCTCTTAGCCCAGAGATCCGCTGGGAGATTGCCTCCTAGGGCTCTGGAAAAACCACCTCCGATCCACTCCAGTCCACTGGGCCTCCTTCAGCTCGGACTGTCCCCTCCACCCCTCAAGGACCCATCCTGGAGCACTGCCGGCCCTGTGAGACCTCCTCCTTCTTCCCCATATTGTCTAGCACCCATCCTCTGGGCCTTCCCAGCCTGGGCTTGCCTCCTTCTAGGAGCCCTCTAGGATCAGAAGGAGGTTCTCTGCACTTCCCCTCCCTTCCCCTCCCTCTTCTGGGTCAGCAGGGTGGGAGGACTCAAACAGGCAGAAAGTTAAAAATAGAACCAAATGACTCACCCTTTATTAGACAAAGGAGTGGAGACCGAGGAAGGAAAATCCTTCTTCTCCTTTTCCATCTGCTCTGTGCAAAGCTCTGGGCTGGAAAATGGGCGAACAGGTTGGAGTGGATGGGAGAGTGCAGCTTGAAGTTCTGAGAGCTGGCAGGGATTTTTTTTTTTTGACCATTTAGACAGTAAGGTTTAGTTAGAATATGAAAAGAAAAGAGAGCATGGCCTTCCCTTCTTCCCCGCCTCCTCCAGAGTTGTAGGGGAGTGTCCCTGGGAAGTTCTTCTATATACATTATAAGGTGTATTCATTTATTTTTTAAAGTAAGCTGTATGCCCAACAAGGACCTTGAACCCACAACCCTGAAATCAAGAGTTGCAATGCTCTATTGACTGAGCCAGCCAGGGGCCCTTTTATTTGTATGTATGTATGTAAGCTCTATGTCAAACATGGGAAGGTGTATTCACTTGTATTCACTTATATATAAATAGATTCTGCCAGTGTCTTAAACTTGAATATGTTGGAATCACTGGGGATCTTGTTAAAATGCAGATTCTCATTTATCACATCTGGAGTGGGCCTGGATCCTGAATTTAGAACAAACTTCAGGTGCTGTTGATGTTGCTTGGAGGATCAAGGTTGTAAATCATCACCCTTTGTCTGAGATTTCATCCTGGGTTCTCAAACTTGCCTGTCACATATGGCCTGCAGCCTTATTTTATTGCCCAGGAGTATTTTTTCCATTTTATTTAAAGAAATGAAATATATAGACACAATTGATACCCCTTCTGATATGTTTTAAAGATTTTTATTTATTTATTTGAGAGACAGTGAGAGACAGAGAGAGAACACATGAGAGGGGGGAGGGTCAGAGGGAGAAGCAGACTCCCTGCTGAGCAGGGAGCCCGATGCGGGACTCGATCCTGAGACTCCAGGATCATGACCTGAGCCAAAGGCAGTCGATTAACCAACGGAGCCACCCAGGCGCCCCCTTCTGATATGTTTTAAAATGCATTCTCCCCAGGGGTGCCTGGGTGGCTCAGTCAGTTAAGCATCTGGCTTGATCTCAACTCAGGTCTTGATCTCAGTCTTGAGTTCCAGCCCCGGGTTGGGCTCTTGGGCTCCTTGCTGGGTGTGGAACCTACTTAAAAAAAAAAAAAAAAAAAAAAGGCACTCTCCCCTATGCCACATGCCTCACCCACTCCCTGTTATCTTGTGTTCTGCCCCTTCCCTGTCACCTACAGTGGCCCCGTCCGATCTCCCATTTCCTCTTTTCCTGCACCTGTCCCTCTTTCCAAAATCCTCTTTCACTCCTAGGCGGCTGCCGAGGTGGCTTTGGACATCGGCCTAGGTTTTGAGCCCAGCTTCTCTGCTTCCTAACCTCGGGCAAGTTAATTAAATTTTAGGAGCCTACCATTTCCTTGCCCAAATTACAGAGCCAACCCTTTCCCAGATTACCGAAAGGATTAAGGAGATAACACAGGTAGAGAACACTTGGCTCTTGGTTGGTACTCCAGGAAAGGCACAGGGAACCCCAGGGTGGCTTGACCTATTTTTCTACACACCAGGCAGGGGTGGAAACTGCAGGCGCGCCGCCCTCCCCACCCCATGATTTCTCGGTGAAAGTGGAGTGGCGGCCCTCCCCGCCAGGAGCTTTCCCTCCTCAGAGCCTCCAAGGGGTGGAGGGGTGCTATTGTGTATTAAGTGCCCTGCCCGACCCTCCTCCGAGCAAGGAGATTAGGGAGTCCCCCGCTTTCACAGGCGCCCCACTGTTCGTGGGGCGGGCGGGTGGGGAAGGAGCTGATGCTGACCCTGCCCGGCTGGGTGGAGACCCAAGGGAGGGAACCCTCAGTGAAGACCCAACCAGCCCTAGAGCCCTCCCCGCCTCCAGGCGCCCGGCAGGGGTGGGGTCGTTGGCGAGCCGGGCTCACCACTCCCCCACACAAACCCCTCCGCATGTGTGCACAAGCACACAGTGTCACGCTCAGGCTGGGTGTCAGCCTGAGACCCGGTGTCCACACAGGTCGACAGTCGTGTTGCGTGTCTAGACATTTACCCCCTCATTCCCCCAGAGGTCTTGGTTACACACCAGCTGCTGTTCCAGACCTCGCCCTCACAGTTGCCTCCAGTCCAGGCAAAGGCAGGAGGGCGTGCATTCACCCATGTGTTCCCAGGGGCCACAGGGCCACCACCCGATGGCACACAAACTGTGGGGCGGATGCTGCCGGTTCACAGGAAAACGCTTAAGGGGCCCTCACACGTTCTTTCACCAGTTCACTTGCCGTCAAAGGGAAGCCAGTTCCAGCACGCTGGCACACCTGTTAGGAGCCTAGGCCTGAGAGCTCACAGACGCTCAGGCAGATACTCTTGAACCTATTTCGGAATATCCACAGGCTTTGACTTCTTTCCCTTTCATATCTCAGGCCAGAGATTGGGCTCTTCCCGGTCAGCACAGGAGCAGCACGGTTACCGAATGGGCTGATTCCGCTGTGGGGTGGGCAGAAGAGGGAGACGACAGTTTATTAACCCCACAGAAGTCCCAAGTCACCTCTGCGTTTTCAACTACTGTCTTAGGGCATGGTGAGGTGCGGTCCCTCACGGCAGGCACGCAGGGCACTGGCCCGCGAAGGCTCCTCCAGCCCGTGTACAGGGCCGGTGACACCAGCCGGCCTAGACCCGGTGGGAGAGGCTTCTAGGGCAGGAAAAATGGAGGGGCGGCGGTGTGTGAGAGACGCGTGTTTCCCGAGAGGCAGTCGGCTGACGCAGTGGATCTTTGGAAGGCCTGGGGGGCCTTTGGTTGCACAAACTGAGCAGAGCTCCCAGTTCAAAGGAGGCGCCCTGCAATCCCTGAGCCTTCTGCGCTGGGGTGGGCTCCACGGTCCCTTCCACGCAGCAGTCTCGCTTCCTCGCTTCCTCGCTTGTCACCGGGCGTCGCTGCCAGTTCACAGTAGCCCGGCGAGCGGCCACCTGCAAGGAGCGGCCCCGCGGTGCGCCAAAGACCGCCCAGGGCGTGGGGAAGCTCTGCTTCCGGCGAGCCGCGGCCTCCCGCTGGTCCAGGCCGAAAGCTCAGTCGGGAAGGTTAGGAAACGATTCACAAGCGTCCGGACTGTTGGCGCCCGGGCAGCAAAGGACACTCGGGCAAGGGACGCGGGGTTGCAAGCTACCAGAAACGCGAAAAGGACGAGAAACGGACGCTCGTTTTGAAGCCCGGCAGGCCGTCCGGAAAGAAAACGCCGCCAGCGTCCACCTATTGGTTCCTACCGGTCCGCAGACTCGAGCCTCCACCCGGCTCGTGCGGGGACTCCGCTGGCCGGGAGAGCTGCGGGCCTGACTGCCTAGACGCCACGGCGGTCGGACAATCCCGCAAACCCGGCCGTTTCTTCCGCGGCGGGTCCCTCCGCTCCGCCGCGTGAGCCCGAGCGCGCCAGGCTGGCAGGGAATCCCGCCGCCCTGCGCTGTCCTGGGCTGCGGAGGGTGTCCCGGGAGGCGGCGCCCTGAGGCTATGGCCGAGAAGGGTTTGCTTATTATTCCTGCGCTCCGGGAGCCCAAGTCCCAGGCGGCACGGCCCTCTCGAGACCAACCCCCGGGTGCTCCTGTGGGTGCATCGCTTCCTGGGACAAGACCCCGGCCTGGGCAGGAGAGGACGCGGCTCCCTCGCCTTTTCTGCCGGCTCCGGACCATCCCCCCGACTCCCCTCCAGTATTGATGGGAAAGGGGCGCCGAGCCGTGCCCTGTCCCGCCCCACTCAGGGACCCCGGGCCACAGATTCGCTCCTGTGAGTTTGGGGCAGAGACTCCAGCGCGGCGCTCCACCGGCCCGGACCTGGCACCGCGCCTCGGCTCCCGGGAACCGGACGCGCCCAGCGGCAGAGAGGTAAGCGCTTGGGAGCCCATGGGAGGAGTGTGGGCCTTCCGGTCAGGATTCATCCAGTGGCCCAGAGGACAAGGGCGAGGGCTCCAGGGCTTCCAACCTGGAAGGAGAAAGGCGCACTTTCACGTGGCTCTCGGATGCAAAGAAACACCACCCAGAGCCTCCTCCTCTCCAGTCCCACCTGCGTCCTGCTCCTCTCGGGGCCAGGCTGAGAGAGAAGTCCAGGTGCTGTTATGTTTTCGTTGAGGAGAAAGCACAGCTGCGCCTGTGTGGCTGGGAAGCTGCCCCGCAGCTGTGCTGGGAGGGTCCTCACGGTGAGTGCTGCAGCCTCCTCTACATTCCTGGGAAGGGCAGGAATCCTAGGGGAAACGGAAGAGCCAACCCAGCCCCCACCGCTCCGCTCCAGAGGGCTGAACTTTCCCTACATCTCTGCCTTTATGGCCCTTGGAGGTAGGAGTGCCCAGTCCCTTGGATCACTGGGCCACAGGCCTGGCACCTATCAATAGCCACCCCAGTTGTCCTGATAAATGGGTCTTCTTAGTGACCCGAGTCCACAAAAGAGACCTGTGGGAAACATCATCCCTCTCCAACCAGTACAGGACAGAAGTCTGTCTCACCTACACAAGGTTCAGAGAGTACTTTTCAACCCTAGCCTGCAGAGAATACTCCCCTTCCCTGAACCCTTGATTTTCTCCAAGCCCATCAGTGTGTAAGTCTGGGTTCAGCTAACTCAAGAGAAAAATTCACTTATTGCAGGGATACTAGGAGAGGCAGGAAGGCTGAAGAATTAAGGAAAATCCGTTTTAGGAAACACCACAGGGTCAAAGGGCAGGAAAGCTTGATTAGGGCACTGCTGTGGGCACCCCATCACTAGACTCTTGACATGGGCATCACTGTGTATAATTTCTAGTCTCCTTCCATCCTTATGACCTTTACTCCCTCAAGATTCCAAGCATTCTGTGGGATCGTTTGATGGGCTAACTCTAGGACACACATCCAGGCACCAGCTGTCAGAGATGGGGAGAGAACAAACATAGTCCCTTAGGTTTCTATATGAAAAGCTGCAACTCCTCCACCAATATTTACCTCATTTGGGGAATGTCTCCCAAATCAGGAAGAGTGTTCAGATGCTAGGTTTAAAAAGAAGAAAATGATAATGTCATGGGGCACCTGGGTGGCTCCGTTGGTTAAGCATCTGCCTTCAGCTCAGGTCATGATCTCAGGGTCCTAGGATCGAGCCCAAGCCCAGGGTGGGGCTCCCTGCTCAGTGGAGAGTCTGCTTCTCCCTCTGCCCCTCCGCCCACTCGTGTTCTCTCCTGCTCGTGCTCTGCTCTCACTCTCTCAAATAAATAAATAAATAAATAATCTTTTTAAAAAAAGAAAATGATGTCACTACAGTCCACCCCTTGGCTCAACATCCACATGTGTCTTTCTTTCCGAATTTACAGTCCTTTCCCCCACAAAATGCTCCCATCCAACATACGCTGCTGTCTATCACTCATACAGACTGTATTCAACTTGCCCCCAAGGAGACAATCCAGACCCCATAGCTCTAGGCTAGGGTCAGGATCTTTATTTTATTCCCCTTCTAGTTCCGTTGGAATCTTGTCTCCGTATTCTGCAACCTGTGGACTAGACCAAATTATAAGGTTAATCATCATCATACATAATAACACAACAGCAAGGGAATAAAAACTGGAAAAATGCAAATAAGTTAAAATATACAAGCATCTACCATGATAAAGTTTAGGAGGTGAAAGCCCCTATCTTTCTTTCTGCAGTATGAGATTCTATTTTGTATTTATGACATCCCTCCTCCTTTTTCCATGCCATGTTTCTTTGGCTTTCAGCCAGCACCTGAGCGGGTTTGTGTTCTCTACTCAGGGAGTAAGCAAGGCTTTGTTCCTGAGGATTTGAGCCCTCGATGATCCTGCCTATGAAGGCTGTGGTGGTCTTCCATTAACTTTTACCACTGGACATAACAGCACTGGGAGGCAACCCAAGGGAGACCCTTGGTTCCATGAGTACTTCTTGTTGCCTATTGTGTAGAGTAAAAATCGTAATTGACCTTGATATTCAGAATTAATCACCTTCGCCAATCCTATTATCCCCTTTTAACCTATCCATCCATTGGCAAGAGCAACCAGAAGTGACCAGGGAGCAATTTCTGCTTCTAATTCAGTAAAAATATTGTTTCTCCTGGTGGGAACTTTCTTCCCTCCAGGACTCTCTAAACTTAATGCAGCAGAAACAAGAGTCACAGGAAATGAGGGGGTCAATGGGTACTTGTAGAAAGTGCCACCCCTCTTTCTGGAGCTCTGGGAGAAATAGCATCCTGATATTAATCTCTAGTTCAAAGCATATACCCCCTCCTTGAAGTACTGCACCCCACCACCACAAAATTCTAAGTTGTTCTAAAAAGACTCCAAAAACACAATGGCTCAAACAAGATAAAAGTTTATTTTTGTCTTACAACTAGGGAAGAAAGATAGCTCTGCTCTGTGAACACATCTAGAGACCCAAGCTAATGAGGAAACTCTGACAGCCTCAACAGATGCCTTCCAAAGTCGTCAGTCCTGGCCAGCAGGAAGGAAAGGGTGCAGCAACTCTGAAGCAAGCTCTTTCAGAAGATGACTTGGAAGCTGTAGCTCTCAATTCCACCCACATTCCATGGAGGAGAACCAGCTACGAGGGAGGCTGGGACATGTAGTCCCTGGGTGGACAACCATATGCTCAGGAGGAAGGGAGATGGAGTGAGAGGGGACAAGCTATAGTCTTTACTACACTATTCCATGGATCTATAAAGTCAGCTGCTTCTGGATGATGGGATACATAAGTAAGATCAGTGAATCTCATGGACATTACCTGCTTTTTTTTTTTTAACTGCAAAATGAATTCTTGTGAAGAAGCCATGCTGTGGGGAAGTCAGATGGTTATAAGGCATAGAGTAAGTCCATGGATGATAGTATTGGCAAAAGCTTAATGCTCAGTGAAGGCATATCCAAACCCTCCGCTGGATAGCTCCCTGGTCTCGCTGGGGTTATAGAACAGTATGGGGGACTTGGGGTTGATGGCTGCTGCTGGCACATTGGGCATCTTGTAGTGATGGTAACCAGGTTAGCTTTGGTGAGATGTTGAGTTCATACAGAGCTTCCATCTCCAACTTGGGGCCATCTGTTCTAAAGTAGGCCCCGAGGTTCCCCGGGATAGGAGACTGAGATCCAGGGGGCAGTTATCTCCACTTGATGATTAAGAACCCTTTCTGTAGTGGGAGGTTTTTAGGGACCAATTCCCTAAAACACAAGTATTTTTACACTCTGTATCCATCCCCAAAGACTCTTTTTTATGCTTTTTCCTTCCTTTTCCTTGCCCCAAGTCTTTAATTTCCTTCCTTTCCTTCCAGTCCTTGCCATCTGATTCAACCATTCACCACCGCCCATACATTCAATACAAATCCTTACGTCAGGCTGCCTCTCCCTACAGACTGAGTGAGCCACAAAAGATACTGTTCAGCATTCTGCCCACGGGGAAGGCTTCTCTTCTCTTCTGTACAGCAGTGGGCCGTTTCTGGCCGGGGTTGGCATACTGCACTATAAATTAGACTTGAAATTTTTCTTTCTCTGCCATCTGGTGTTAGGGTACTCCCCATGGGCTCAGAGATGTGGAGTGAGGGGTGGCACATCACACTATGTGGAGGGGGGAGCAAGTTGGCTGCCTGTGGTAAAAAATGTAAGGAGGCCCTCACTGTCAGGGTCATGCAAATACTGGGTCAGCACCTGAGTGAGGGCCTCCATAAATTTACACCTCAGGCCTGTCGTCCACTTCACCCTAGTCCAGGCCCTGGTGAGTGGCCTGCATAGGATGCTTGCTTATGCCTTCAGGACCTACTTGGACCTGATCCCACAGATTCCATTTCTACTTGATGGACTCTGAAGGATACAGCCAGCACATGGCGAGGTAGACCAGATAGCAGCCAGCTCAGTCCATCTTGGTGGCTCATATACACCAAGTGATTTATAGCAAACCCAGGCCTTCTTCGGTAAGTAGCTGTGTTCTTCTTTATTTTTTTAACGTAGGCTCTATGTCCAACATGGGGCATCTGCGTTAGCTGAAAGCCAGTGACTAATAACCTCTCAAAAGGGCAAATGGTTCTTTCTCTAGGTCTTAATTCCCCTGGGAATAGTTGAGGCTTCCTTGAAGGAAGGTCAATAGGGGAATTCAGTATAGTTCTGGATCAAGAGCACGGATCTGGAGCTGGCCTGGGTTTGAAATCTCTCTGTGTCTTAGTTTCTTAAACTGTAGAAAGGGGGTGGTAATGCCTACTTTATTGGGTAGTTTTCCCCCCTATAGTCAGCTTTTAGATACAATTTGCATGCAATAAAGTTTGCCCTTTTTACAGGCAGTTCTGAGTTTTGACAAATGTACCCATCTGTGTAACCATTGTGGAGACTCACAGATTATAACAGTATAGTATGTATGGTGAATGCCACTGTTGGTGAAAGCAGTAGGAGGTGTTCCCAAACTAGCCTGGGAGGGGCAACCAGGGAAGACCTCCTGTAGGAGGTGATCTTTCAGCTGGGCACTGATGGGTGAGAAGGAGTTTGTACAACGAAGATATAGAACATTTTCATCACCCTCCCTGCCCCCCCCGCCCAATTCCCTCATACCCTTTTCTAGGCAGTCTCTCCCTCATCCCCAGCTCCTGGTAACATTTGATCCGCCTTCTGTTCCTATCGTTTGCTTTTTCCAGAATGTCATGTAAATGGAATCATACTGTATGTAGCCTTTTGAGTCTAGCTTTTTTCATTTAACATGATGCAATGAAGGTTCATTCATGCTGTTGCATGTATCAGTAATTCATTACTTTTCGTTACCATGCAGCAACGTTGTGTGGATGTACCACAGTTTATGTATCTATTCATCAGTTGAAGGACATTAGGGTTATTTCCTGCTTTTGGTAATTATGAATAAAGTCAATGTAAACATTCATGTTTAGGGTTTTGTATGAACATAATTTTTCTTTTTCTTGGGTAAATACTCAGAAGGGGGGATTGCTGGGTCATATAGTAAGGATGTATGTATGTATGTATAGCTTTATAAGGAACTGCCACACTGTTTTCCAAAATGCCTGTGCCATTTTGCAATTCCATGAGCCATGTATGAGAGTTCTAGTTACTCCATATCCTGGTCTACACTTGGTATGTTCAGTTTTAAAGCATTAATTTTAAATTAATTAATTAATTTATTTTTAAAGATTTCATTTATTGAGAGAGAGAGATTGAGCACGAGCAGGAGAGAGGGGCAGAGGGAAAGGGAGAAGTAGACTCCCCGCTGAGCAGGGAGCCTAATGTGGGGCTCAATCTCAGGACCCAGAGATCATGACCTGAGCCAATGGCAGACACTTAACCAACTGAGCCACCCAGGTGCCCCTTAACCATTTTAAAGTAATGGTATCTTATTGTGGTTTAATTTATATTACCCTAATGATTAATGATGTTAATCATCTCTCCATACGTCTGTGTCTCTTCAAATAATTTGCCGACTTAAAAAATTGGATTGCTTACTTTCTTTTTATTGAGTTTTGAGACCTCTTTATATATTCTGGATACAAATCCTGGATCAGATATGTTTTGCAAATATTTTCCTCCAATGTGTGGTTTGTCTTTTAATTTTCTGAGCAGTATTTATTGAAGAGTAGAAGTTTAAATTGTTTTATGAAGTCTATCAATTTTCTCTTTTATGGATAGTGCTTTTGGAGTCATAACTAAGAAATCTTCGGTAACCCAAAGTCATAAAAATTTTCTTCTGTTTCTTCTAAATGTTTTATAGTTTAAATTCTACATTTAGATCTATAATCCGTTTTCAGTTAATTTTTGTACCTGCTGCAAGGTAGTCATCAGCTTTTTTTGGTATATAAATTATAGGGAAGTTTTGAGGATTAAATGAACTAATACATGTAAAGCGCTTGGAACGGTGCTTGGTTCATAATTAATGGTAGCTATAATTATTAAAGAACATTATTGTGCTGTAATTACAGAATTCCTCATTACAAATGCTTAATTTCCCTTTTACTTAAGGGGCTTTGGGTCTGTGAAATGACTCAGGTCTGGGAATCAAAAGAGATGCCTACATTCTCTGTCATTGGGGGCTTATATCTATCGTCATTACTTAGTTACTCACTTACTCTTTAAGTAACAGAGACCTAAAATAACAGAGACTTAAACAAAATAGGAGTTTATTGGGCACCTGGGTGGCTCAGATGGTTAAGCATCTGCCTTCGGCTCAGGTCATGATCCCAGGGTCCTGGGATCGAGTCCTGCATCAGGCTCCCTGCTCAGTGTCAAGCCTGCTTCTCCCTCTCCCTCTGCCATTCCCTCTGCTTGTGTTCTTCTATCTCTCTGTTGAATAAATAAATAAATAAAATCTTAAAAAAACAGTTTATTTCTCTCTTATATGACAACCCAAATGTAGGCTGTCCAGGGGCTGGTAGGATGTCTCTACTTCACAAGGCCATCCAGGGACCTAGGCTCCTTTTTAGTTTGTTTTGTTACCATCACTAGAATATTGCCCTGGTCCACATTCCAAAATGTCTCATAACCACTTCTATATTCTGAGCAGCAGGATGGAGAAAGAGGAGGAAAGAAGGCTATTACCCCTACCTTTAAAGACACAACCTGGAAATTATACTTATTACTGTCACTCACGCCCTATTGGTCAGAGTTTAGTCACGTGGCCGTACCTAGCTGCAAGGGAGGCTGAGAAATGTAGTCTTTATTCTTGGTAGCCGTGAGTTCTGCTAAAAATCAGAGGTCCTATTTCTATGAGAGAGAAGGGGAAAATAGATATTGGGAAACAATTTGTAGTTTTTGCCACAATAACTCAACTCAAACTTCTACTCACCATTTTTTACCATTAAAAACATACTGATCAAGTGGCACCTTATGGGCTATTTTAGTTCCAGGCACTTAGTTAAAAGAAGCAAAAATAATTATAATGGTCATGGACCTCTGCTGCCAAATGTGCTATTTATATTTGCCTCTGCTACTTAAGTGTTGCTACTTGGTCTAAAGCACACAGAGTTTGGGTTGTCTGGGTGGCTCAGTCAGCTAAGCCTCTGACACTTGATTTTCACTCAGGTCATGATCTCAGGGTATGAGGTCAAGCCCCTTGTTGAGCTCTGTGCTGGGCATGGAGCCTTCTTGA
Source organism: Eumetopias jubatus (assembly GCF_037043125.1). NCBI lineage: Eukaryota > Metazoa > Chordata > Mammalia > Carnivora > Otariidae > Eumetopias > Eumetopias jubatus. The sequence continues at coordinate 28,742,361 of NW_028274823.1, read as the reverse complement.
GATCCTCTCTCTCCCTCTCCTTCTCCCCTTCCCCCCTCTAAAAAAATAAAAATAAATAAAGCACACAATTCATTTTCTTTGAAACAGCCACTCACCATCTCTCAGTAGTATCTCTAACCTACAGAGAATAGCTTACTAAAGTGCTTTTTGGTGCTTCTGTTATTTCCTTCACCAAAGTACTTTCCAAGTTCTTTGAGAATGAAACATCTGGGACCCTTTCCAGGGACATAATGTGTGGGTGGTCAAGTTGCACAGGATAAATCTTCTCCAATGTTCCTATCTTCATCTATCTTCAGATTCCTATGAGGCTATACTGCTTGTGATGTTGTAACCTTAGAGCAATCTGAATTTACTGATGTATGCACACTTATCAAAGATCCTGAAGTTGGTGTTCTAGTTTGGGCAGCTGGGAGTCCAGGCTTGTCAACAATGTGCTCCTTCAAACAGGACCACCCGCCAAAATTGGCATGCTGAGATTTGACATATCTAAAGAAAATGTTGGGTAGGAGGGGTGGAGCATGAAAATAAATGGTGTCCTCTTGCAAGGCAACTCCAGGAGAAGTCACATCATCAGTCAAGGGAAGGGCATTGCCAGACAGTGGGGAGGAGCTGCTTCAGCTGGTGAGGGATGCTCAGTGATAGTTGGGGATTTCCTCTAAATGTCTCTTATGTAGCCTTGTTCTGGTTCTTGGGGTTCCCTTTTTTTCCTAATTAAATGTTCTAATTTTATAAGACTATGATTTGTCTAACATTATAGTTCAAGAACCATTAAGATCAGATTCTCAAAATTCATTTTCATTTATGTCAGCCCTTTTGATACAAGAAATAAGGTATATTTTCCAGCAACAACAGGAAGTCCGTGGGTTTAAGTTAATGTTTTGAGCTGAGGATTTAGGGCTTGAACTTGTTATCCAACTTCTAGAAGCTGTTCTGTGGTTTTAGAAGCAGGTACTGCTTTTCCTGTGGTCTCCTAAAGCCTGTCCTCAGTGGATACTTCATTCTAGGTGATCACACAAGCAATAATTTAATTAGATGGTTTGTACTGTATGGCATAGGCCACTGAATTCCCATTCCTGAATTCCAGTAGTCCTATAGCCCTAACTAAGTCAAATAACTCACCATTTCTCCTTATAATCTTTCACGTGCCATCATTTGTGTGGTACCAATTTATGTACCAGTTAGGGTTCTTGGCAGCAAGCATAAAAATTAACTTTGGCTACCCTAAATATAAAAGAGTAAAGAGAGTTTTTTTGGAAAGAGTTGGGTAGCTCAGGGATGCCTGGGTGGCTCAGTCGGCTGATTATCTGCCTTCAGCTCAGGTCATGATCCCAGGGTCCTGGGATCGAGTCCTACATGGGCTCCTTGCTCAGTGGGGAGCCTGCTTCTCCCTCTGCCTGTGCTCCCCCTGCTTGTGTGTGCCTCTTGATGTCTCTCTCTCTCTGACAAATAAATAAATCTTAAAAAAAAAAAAGTTGGGTAGCTCAAAGAATCCATATAAATGCCAAAGGACCAGTGTTCAAGAACTAGGAAGGCAAGAAATACAGCCAAGGTCAAACCACCAGAATATTCTGGCTGGAAGTCCCCACTGAACACTGGTGTCTCTGCCACTGAGCACTCAGTGCTGCGGGTATTGTGTTTCCAGCCCCAGTGTTCCCACTTTGAATAACTTTTCAACTGTCCCTACATCTTTGAGTCATCCCTGGTAGGAGCGTTAGTTGGCTTAACTTGGGTCATGTGCCCACAGGCTGGCAGAGAGTGGGATGGAAAGAGAAAGCTCTGACCCCTTTGCTTTTCTAGTGGCAGATGAGATTCTGCCTTCTTCCAAGTCATACACAAAGGGGGGTTCCTCCCAAACTGGAGTGTGTCCAGATGTGGAGTAGCCAAGCACACATATACACACAGCTGTTCCCTGTAGTTGGGGACTTCCTGGCTCTCCTTCTCCTCCATATGGCCAAGAACCCCTCTCCAGCTGCAGCCTGTCCTTGCATTTAACCCATGTCACTGACAGACCCCAGGCCCAGAGCCACATCACCACTGCATGCTTTCTCTTTCCCCAGGCCACAGAGCACTGCTGGAGAAACCCACACGGGTAAATTCATGGGGTCCAGCTTTTGCTGAATCTCCCTAGGGGTTAGAAATCCTTTCATATTAGGTATCATACTATTTACCTCTGAAAAATAAGATTCTTTTCATATGTGGCTCAAATTAGCAATAATTCTTTAATAGCATCTAATATCCATCCCACATTCAAATTGTTCCCCAAATCTTGTGAAGGTGATCTTTCTGTAAAGAAAATATGGCTACATCACTTCCTCCATAAAATTATTTTAACATACCAGTTTTGTAAAATAATGCAAATGCAAACAGTGCAAAGTGGGATGGGGTAAAAAGGAAGAGTGGCCCTCTTCCTCTTCTCCTTTCTCTCCTCTCCTCTCCTTTCCAGTCCAGTCCAACTCCTCAAGGGTTGATTTCTTGTGTTTTCTTTCAGTAAGTGTCCAGACATTCACATGCAATCAGGTGCATATATAGGTATATCCTTAACACAGAATACAAAGGGATCACACCATACACACTCTCATGTAACTTGCTTTATTCATTTGATAACCTATCTTGGACATCTTTCCATGTCAGTAAAAATAAAATGTTTTTCAGTGGGTCCTGCGTCCCTGTCTCACTGGAGTGCCAGCTCTCCAAATAGCATGCAGTTCCCTGAGTGCACCACACTCTCTCATAACTGCCCTGGCCATGTGCATGCCATTTCCTCTGTCTGGAATGTCTTCTCTTTCATAGGATCCAGTAAACTTTTACCCTCTGCAAAGCCTTCCCTGCCCTTGGGAAAGAATTAAACTTTCTTCTCAGTTCCCAAAATATCCTTAGTATTCATCTCTCATCACACTCATCATGAGGTTTTGTGAGTGCTTATTTACTTGTCTTTTTCTCCCATGACACCATAAGCTCCAGAGTCTCCTCCCATCCACAGAGATCAAGAACATCTTAGGGTAATAGAAATGCAGGGCCACTGCCCCCCACCACGTTGTTCCATCAGCAGGATACTAGGAGACAAGATCTGGAGAGGACCGAGGATTGAGGTTCTCCAAGGCTGGTTGGCATTGAGGAGAATCCTCTGAGTGACAATAAGCCAAGATTCCTCTGTTCTGGGGCTCTCCTAATTAGGGCCTATTGTGTGAAGGCAGAAATTTTGGTAAGAATAGTTGGGGACTTGGGGTAACAATGACCCCAAGCCCACCAGCCTGACCTTGGCATTTCAGGGACAGACAGAGTGAGAATTACTGAACGTTGGTTGTACCCAGAGAACAAGGCCACATTTCACTAAAACAAATAAGATGTCTTTACAATTGGTGGGATAGGGAGGGTTCTTCTTCCCTGAGACAATTAGGCCAGGGCTAAGGTAGAAGGGGGTTGTGGGTATGGGCTAGCTGGGTTGAGTCCATGGAATTTCTGGGAGGGAGGATGGAGTTCCACTTTCAGTGGAAGGTGTGGTAGATACTACGAATTAGCCCATTAAACATTCATCCAACCTTCTGCTAGTGTGCATTCCCCTCACAAGGTTGCAATCAAGGTATCATCTGGGGCTGTGGTCTCATTTGAAGGCTTGACTGGGGAGGGATCTACTTCCAAGTTCATTTACATGGTTGTTGGCAGAATTCATTTCCTTATGGGTTATTGGACTGAGGACTGAAGACCTCAGTTTCTCGCTGGCTGTTTGCTGGTAGCTTCCCTCAGTTCCGTGCCATGTGAGTCTCTCTGTAGGGCAGCTTACAACGTGGCAGCTGGCTTCATCAGAGCAAGTAAACAAGAGAGCCTGAGAGAGCGAGCAAGATGGAATACACAGTCTTTTCATAACTTAATCTCAGGAGTGACATTTCTCACTTTTGCCATATTCTATTCATTAGAAGCAAGTCTCTAGGTACAGCCCACACTCAAGGGAAGGTGATTCTACAAGGGGAGAGAGATTACACAGGAAGCAGGGATCACTGGGGACCATCACAGAGACTGCCTACCACACGCCTAACTTGTAAGTGAGGATCCAGTCCAGATTCAGAGAGATTTTGGTCTCAGAAGACAGGGACCCAGAACTCAGCTGCCCCAGCTGATGGAACAGGTAGATATATTTGATATGGCCATTGACAGTGGTTAGCAGACAGGCCGGATATGGAGTAGAACCAGGGGCCAGACTGGGGCCTGGAGGCACTGTCTCTCTTGGGGCTGGTCCAATCCATAAGGCTACATTAGGCCATAAGTCCAACTCACAGTCTTTCCCAAATGGGGAGGGGCTGCAGGGATAGCTCTCCTTAAGGGCCAGCCCTGCCCAACTTACTGGGTGCTGGTTTGAGCATCACTGTCTTAGTTGCAAAGAGAGGGGTATCTGGGGACAGACAGAGGTCTATGAACCTGGAGAATGAAGAAAGTGCAGTCTTTGTAATTTTCCCCTAGGCGTGATCCCTATTTTGGTGGACCTACTTTTTTCCATCTCTGATCCTGCATTTTTGTTTTTATTTTCCCAATTCCCTTTTCTCTGACTCCTTGTATTTCACATCCTAAAGCCCAGGGCACAGGATTCCCCTAAAATTGAGCCTCTACTCTCTAGTAGGGGGTGCCAGGATTTGGGATGACTCTTCGCCCATGCCTTTACCACCTGAGGCAAAGGAGGGGTCTTGAGGGTACCCAACTGAGCACCAGAAGACCAGGAGAGGCTGTCTACCCCGGGTCTTTCCACACTGCCTTCACAGAGATCCACAAGCGGGTGCTCTCCATTCTGCACCTGTTCCTACCATCTCCAACCCGCCTCCCTGAACACTACTCAAATGAAGACTGATAAATGGGGCAGAAAACTGCCATACACAGGAAGGCTTGGGAAGGGCACAGTGCGGCATGAAGAAGAGTGTGGTCCACATGAGTCCCAGCATCCTTCCAGGAGCTTGGAGAAGGTCACTCCTCAGAACAGTTGTCAGCCTCAAGTTTCCAGAAGCAGAATGGCCAGTACTTCTTCCATGCCCTGCTCACCATCTCTGCCAAGGTGCACACTCCTCCAGGAGGGAACCAGGTGCTATTCATCTTGGTGTCCTCGGGGCCTAGATGAATGAATGACCAAACAAACAAATGAGCAAACAATCAAAGTCTTAAGTGGCTTTGATGCGCTGTATGTGCACACGTGTGAAATGGCATGTGTACAGACATATTCGTTGGAGCATTATTTGCAGTCTCAAGGATTGGAAACAAATCAGTGTCCATCAGTAGAAGACCAGGACAATAAATTATCAGTGTAATAGAATACAGCCATGAAATGAATGAGACAGCTCTAAATATGTGGATGTGGAGCAAACTCTAGATACAGTGTTAGGTGTGAGGAACAGGATGCGGAATAGGGCACATGCGAGGTTGCCCTCCACATGTGGTATGTGGGGAGAGAATATATATATCCGAATATGCATAGAAAAGCTCAGGAAAGATACCCAAGAAAATTATAGCTCTGGCTCTCTGGGGAGAGCAACAGAATACCTGAGCTAGAGGATGGAAGGTAGTCTGACTTGTCACTGTTTAGAACTGTTTGGATTTTGTGTTGTGTGAGTATGTTATTTATTCAAAACAAATTTTAAGAACACACATTTGGAGCCACAGACTTGGATCGCCATCCTAGTTCTGCCAATTACCAGTTGTCTGATTGTGAGCAAGTTATATTAGTCTTTCAGTAACAGTTTCTTCATCTGTAAAAGTAGACTGTTAGAAGTCTGCCCAGTGCTCTGAGAATTGCCAAAGGTGTTTCTGTGGCACACTTAGGGAGCCCAAGATTTTGCTGACACTGCTACCATCTTTCTACCACTATGCACAGATGACAAATGAGGACAAAACTCTGACCAGGAGAGGCCAAAGTCATGTATGGAAACCTCATAAAAGGCAATAGTGAGAGATCAACGATGTGATCCTTGACCCTACTGATCTGAGCCCCAGAATCTGAGACCAGTTTAAATGTCCTCTTAGGGGGCACCTGCATGGTGCAGTCCATTAGGCATCCACCTCTTTGTTTCAGCTCAGGTTGTGATCTCAGGATCATGAGATCGAGTCCCGAGCTGGGCTCCACGCTCAGCATGGAGTCTGCTTGGAATTCTCTCTCCCTCTGCCCCTCCCTCCCCCTAAAATAAATCAATAAATCTTTAAAATAAATAAATAAGTGTCCTCTTAGGGTTCACCTGCTGGGGGTCATTACCTAATGGATTCTCTTCCCCCATTTCAGCAACCACGGCCAGGACCAACCTTCTCCAGGACCCTGTCTCAACACCAGACAGTTATGTCATAAAATTCCTCGCTTGCTTCCTCTCTCCCAGGATCTCACCAGTGAGAGAACAGTGCAATACAAAGGAATAGAACATATAGTCATCTGGGGTTTTGCAAGGGGATGTGCTTGAGATTTCAAGGTTAATGGCCTTTAGGGACACTCTCCCTAAAAGTGAGTGCCAGCTTCGGGCATGGCGTCACTGCAGGCTGCGGTGTCCCTGGCATACAGGCTATACATGCCAGGAATACTCTCTCATTCATCACATATTCATCTGACAAAAATTAATTCGGTTCCTTCTCTGTCACTACTGTAAAGGAGAGTAAGCTGCCTGAGGAAGTTATGGCCCATGGGTGAAGGTACACCGTTAGATAAACTAGTAATAGTAAACAAGTGCCAGAGAACCAGCCAGGCTTTCCAGAAGTACCAAGCAGAGGTACAGGACCCCAGGCGGGGGACAGCAGACCCCTCTGGGAGGAAGCGAGGCTTCGGCTCACACCTGAGGATGGAGGGAGGGACAGGTGCTGATGAAGAGAAGCGGTTTGGGGCCCGCTGTTGTGAAGGTGAGCCGGTGGATGTAAATGGCTCGTGCAAGACCCAACACACCATGGGCACTCCAGCCGTGCCAGCCGGGCGGGAAGGAATTTCCCCAGATGCCCAGGCCGGAGCTCGGGGCTGCCATTCCCCGACGTGCCACAAGGCGGAGCGCATCAGCTGTTCCAGTGTGTTCCGCTCGTGTCCCTCCACCGGCAGTGTGGCCGGTCTCCCGTCAGAGGCTGGTTCTTTCCACCTTACCAAACTGTTACCAAGCACCCCCAGACGCCGGCAGCCCCCTGCGAAGTGTAGTGCGTGCCAGAGCTCAGGTGGCTCCTGACAGCCCTGTGCTTGTGTTTCCTCTTAAAGCCCAGGATTGGTTCCTCTGGACGCTCATCACCTCGCGATAGCTCCGATTCCCCCAAGTAGCCACCAGTTTATGTTCTTTTCACCCTTCCAATTCTTTTTTTTTTTTTTTAAGATTTATTTGTTTATTTATCAGAGAGAGAGAGCGCGCGCACACAAGCAGGGAGAGCAGCAGAGGGAGAGGCAGGATCCCCGCAGAGCAAAGAGCCTAATGCTGGACTCAATCCCAGGACCCTGGGATCATGATCTGAACCAAAGGCTTAAGGGACTGAGCCACCCAGGCGCCCTTCCCAGTTCATCCCACCCACTCAAAGCATCCACTGGGCCCACCCCTAGAGCAGCACGAATGGGACGAGGCACTGGCCCCTGGCACCCCTGGGCCGTCTAGGCCAGCAGAGCTTCATTTCTCTGCACAGACCCCAGTCTCTCTCTGGAGGGGATAAGAAGGTATTTTCCCACAAGTCTCCCTCCTGAGTTAGAAATGTACTTGGCTTTGAACACACACACCCCCAACCACCCCACCCTGATGGCTTCTGGAGAGGGTTGGGTGACTACATGCTCTGGAGTGAGATAGATCTGTTGTCCAGTCTTCACTCTGCTGGTGACCTTGGGCAAGTTACATCACCTCCATGGTCCTCTTCCATGAAATAGAGATTAAAAGAAGAGATCTAACATTTTACTTGATGGGATGCTAAGGGATCAGTTGTTCCAGGAAAAGGGAATATTCACCAGCCACTTTAATGCTTTTCTCCCCTCACCCATGGAACATCTTTAAACACACACTGAAACTGACATACAGGTAACTTCCCAAAAGGAGAGGAGGCCGCCTCTTGACAGATGACTTCAAGCCAAAGAGGTGAACCTGGGTTCAGGTGGGGGCTGGCAGGAAATCCACATGCTCCCTTTCTTAACTCTCTCCCAAGAGGACTCTGGTTGAGGTTGAGGACTGACAAGCACCGGGCCTGACAAGGTCAGAAAAAGGACAGGCATTCCTATACACCAACAACAAGACAGAAGAGAGACAAATCAAGGAGTCGATCCCATTTACAATTGCACCCAAAACCATAAGATACCTAGGAATAAATTTAACCAAAGAGGCAAAGGATCTGTACTCAGAAAACTATAAAATACTCATGAAAGAAATTGAAGAAGACTCAAAGAAATGGAAAAACGTTCCATGCTCATGGATTGGGAGAACCAACATTGTGAAGATGTCAATGCTACCTAGAGCAATCTACACATTCAATGCAATCCCCATCAAAATACCATCCACTTTTTTCAAAGAAATGGAACAAATAATCCTAAAATTTGTATGGAACCAGAAGAGACCCCGAATAGCCAGAGGAATGTTGAAAAAGAAAAGCAAAGCTGGCGGCATCACAATTCCGGACTCCCAGCTCTATTACAAAGCTGTCGTCATCAAGACAGTATGGTACTGGCACAAAAACAGGCACATAGATCAATGGAACAGAATAGAGAGCCCAGAAATGGACCCTCAACTCTATGGTCAACTTATCTTTGACAAAGCAGGAAAGAATGTCCAATGGCAAAAAGACAGTCTCAACAAATGGTGTTGGGAAAATTGGACAGCCACATGCAGAAGAATGAAACTGGACCATTTCCTGACACCACACACAAAAATAGACTCCAAATGGTTGAAAGACCTAAACATGAGACAGGAGTCCGTCAAAATCCCAAAGGAGAACACAGGTAGCAATCTCTTCGACCTCAGCCGCAGCAACTTCTTCCTAGAAACATCGCCAAAGGCAAGGGAAGCCAGGGCAAAAATGAACTATTGGGATTTCATCAAGATAAAAAGCTTTTGCACAGCAAAAGACACAGTCCACAAAACCAAAAGACAACCGACAGAATGGGAGAAAATATTTGCAAATGACATATCAGATAAAGGGCTAGTATCCAAAATCTATAAAGAATGTATCAAACTCAACACCCAAAGAACAAATAATCCAATCAAGAAATGGGCAGAAGACATGAACAGACATTTTTCCAAAGAAGACATCCAAATGGCCAACAGACACATGAAAAAGTGCTCAACATCGCTCGGCATCAGGGAAATCCAAATCAAAACCTCCATGAGATACCACCTCACACCCGTCAGAATGGCTAAAATTAACAAGTCAGGAAACGACAGATGTTGGCGGGGATACGGAGAAAGGGGAACCCTCCTACACTGTTGGTGGGAATGCAAGCTGGTGCAACCACTCTGGAAAACAGTATGGAGGTTCCTCAAACAGTTGAAAATAGAGCTACCATACGATCCAGCAATTGCACTACTGGGTATTTACCACAAAGATACAAATGTAGGGATCCGAAGGGGTACGTGCACCCCAATGTTTATAGCAGCAATGTCCACAATAGCCAAACTGTGGAAAGAGCCAAGATGTCCATCGACAGATGAATGGATAAAGAAGAAGTGGTATATATACACAATGGAATATTATGCAGCCATCAAAAGGAATGAGATCTTGCCATTTGCAACGACGTGGATGGAACTGGAGGGTGTTATGCTGAGTGAAATAAGTCAATCAGAGAAAGACATGTATCATATGACCTCACTGATATGAGGAATTCTTAATCTCAGGAAACAAACTGAGTGTTGCTGGAGTGGTGGGGGCTGGGAGGGATGGGGTGGCTGGGTGATAGACATTGGGGAGGGTATGTGCTATGGTGAGCGCTGTGAATGGTGCAAGACTGTTGAATCACAGATCTGTACTTCGGAAACAAATAATGCAACATATGTTAAGAAAAAAGAAAAAGAAGAAGATAGCAGGAGGGGAAGAATGAAGGGGAGTAAGTTAGAGGGGGAGACGAACCATGAGAGACCATGGACTCTGAAAAACAAACTGAGGGTTCTAGAGGGGAGGAGGGTAGGGGGATGGGTTAGCCTGGTGATGGGTATTAAAGAGGGCACATTCTGCATGGAGCACTGTGTGTTATGCACAAACAATGAATCATGGAACACTACATCAAGAACTAATGATGTCATGTATGGTGATTAACATAACAATTAAAAAATTGAAAAAAAAAAAGAAAAAGGACAGCAGAAGGATTTCCAGGCAGAGTAAGCACATGGATAGACTTCACGGGTCAGTTACTGGGGTACTGTCTGGCCTCTCCAGCAGGCAAGACAAAGACCTCCACCATCTATGCCCAGTTCAGTGCCTGGCACTTAGAGGGCAGCCTTCTGGAGTCAAAAATGACCAGAGCCTTCATCCCTTGGCCTTGGTTTTGTCACGACTCATTACAACCACTGATGATTTAGCCCCCTTTGGAAGCTGACAGAGGCCATCCCAAAGGTGCCCCACACAAATTGCAGTTTGCTTCTCAGTGGAACAAGGGTTGAACCACATTGAAGGTTTTGAAACTGTGTTTTTTGGTACCCCGCAGAGACAAGGAGGCAGGGAGAGGTATGTGGCAAGGTTAGCACTAAATGTTCAAAGCCCCCGTCCCCATTTCACTAGAGAAGCTTCAAAAAAGGTAATTTTTTTTTGTCTGTTTTTTTAAGAGAGGAGAGAGTGCGTGCAGGAGCAGGAAGGGGAGGGGCAGAGGGAGAGTAAGAGAATCCCAAGCAGGCTCCCGGCTCAGCATGGAGTCTGACACAGGGCTCCATCTCACAACCCTGAGATCATGACCTGGGCCGAAATCAAGAGTTGGATGCTTAACCGACTAAGCCATTCAGGATCCCTAAGAGGTCATGTTTTTTATTTATTTATTTATTTATTTATTTATTTATTTATTTATTTATTTATTTTAAAGATTTTATTTATTTGTTTTTGCGAGAGAGAGAGAAAGAGAGTGAGCACCTGCCAGGGGGAGGGTGGCAGAGGGAGAAGCAGACTCCCCACTGAGCAGGGAGCCTGATGCAGGAGTTGATACCAGGACCCCGGGATCATGACCTGAGCAGAAGGCAGACGCTTAACTGACTGAGCCACCCAGGAACCCCAAGAGGTCATGTTTTGAAATAAGATGTAAAGAACAATAAAGAAAAATCAACACAACTTGTGCAGTTTAACGATTAGTTATAAAATGAATACCCCATCATGCAAGTCAAGAAATAGAACATTGCCTGCACCCCAGGATCCACCTTAGAGGCCCCAGACTTGATTTTGAGGGAGCCAACAACCTGGCACAGGATGTAGCCTTTACGCGGTTGTGGCAGGGGGAGGGGAGCCTTTGGCTGGGGTGGGCCTCAGATGCAGAGTTGAATCCACCATACTCCCCGGACCATGCCTCAGGATCATGGGCTCATACAGGGCCTTCTCTTGTCTGCTCTGATATGCTTATTTTTCTTCCCTTCATCTCTGTCACTGCTCATATTTTCCCTTTCCCCCAAAGACACTTAATATATTGTATTTGACTTATGTCCTTGGCTATACATGTATCTTTGAAAAATATACTGTGTTTTGTATATGTATGCATTTTAGATCTCTTTCTAGTCCTTACTTTTTTCCTGTTATTCTATATATCTCAAACCTATTGCTTCTAACTGCCACCTGTTCACTCCACAGAATGCATCTATCTCTCCCGTTTACCTGTCCTAACGATGGATACTTAGGATGCCACTGAGTCCTCTGCTGTAGCCAACAACACTCATCTGTCTCCTCGTGGAGTCCAGATTGAGTTGCTCTGAGGCACATGGCCAGGAGGCGATGATATAAGGCAAGGTAAGCAGGCTTAGGCTTGGCTAGTTTAAATAATTGCAGCAGGCTCTTGGGTGTAAGGGCTGTCCCCAGTAGCCTGGTCCCTGGCCCTGGGGGTGATTGGGGCAAAGAAGTAGTAGCAGCCTGGGGTGGGAAGGGCTGGCTAGAAGAGGTAGAGGAATGTGGGCTCTGGACCTGTTAGTTTATATGTGAAAGGCGTGCTCGCAGGTGAATCCTTTGCTGTCTCTAGGAAATGGCTGGGCCTCAGAGGTCAGGCTCCCCAGGATTAGCAAGGCCCCAATATAAAGAAGCAGAATATAAAGACATGTGTAACGCAATGGGTTTGGTAGAACTTCGTTCTAAAGCCAACAGAGCTGAGAAAAAATTTTAAAAGGAGATGACTTTAATTATCATTCAATTATTTTCCTGGTTTGGGCTTATTTTCTATTTCTTCTTGTTCAAAGTTTGACATTTTACATCTTTCAATAAACATTCATTTCTTATGGGCCCAGTGCTTCTGGAAAGCTAAGTCATGGCTTTTCTGGGACCCTCTACCTCCTCTTTGTGACCTTTACTTCTCTAGCTCCCTTGACAACTGCATAAAGTCTAATTCCTATAATAAATCATTGATTCCATGATATAGTGGTTCCACTTCCCCAACTGAACCCTAGTAGATAACTTCCCTACAGACTTAATGGAGCAGAATTTTTGTACCAACCTGGACTCTCTAGCTCTGGACCTTTCCCTGAGTGAAAGAAGTACATTTCTCTCTTGTTTAAACCACTGTTACTTTGTCATTGTTGTTGCTTTTTTTTTTTTAAGATTTTATTTATTTATTTGGGAGAGTGAGAATGAGAGAGAGAGAGAGAGAGCACATGAGAGGGGGGAGGGTCAGAGGGAGAAGCAGACTCCCCGCTGAGCAGCAGGGAGCCCGATGCGGGACTCGATCCCGGGACTCCAGGATCATGACCTGAGCCGAAGGCAGTCGCTCAACCAACTGAGCCACCCAGGCGCCCCATTGTTGTTGCTTTTTAAAGATTTTATTTTTAAGTAATCTCTACACCCAATGTGGGGCTCGAAATCATAACCCTGAGATCAAGAGTCACATGCTCTTCTGACTGAGCCAGCCAGGTACCCCTAAACCACTGTGACTTTGATCTGGCTTCACGGAGCTGAGACACCTATTCGTTTTGGACCCTGCCTACTGCTAGAACTTTACAGGAGAGAAAGCACTTGTATCTTATTCGACCCATTGCATGTTTTCAGTTTCTTTCTAACAGGAGCTTAGCCTGTAGCTTAAATAAATCCGCCCTCATCCGCGCTACCCCACTCTTCACCTGGTTGAATTCTACTCATCCTGCACTTTTTTCTGACCCCTCAGTCTGATCCCCTTATTGTAAGGGCACTCTTCTCACGCCCCTTTCCTAGCACATGCATAATCTAGGAAATATTTGTTGCCCGTCTGTCTCCCGCTCTAGACTAGACCTTGCCTCTCTTATTCCTGCCATACCCCCAGCCCATAATGCAGAGCTGACACACAGCCAGTGACCAAATGAATGAATGCTCTCCAGGGGAGCTACAGAGAGGAGAAATCTTTTGGTGCATTTTGCTAGGTGTGTGCAGCAGCCCTGAACCCCTTGGGTGGATGGAACCTGGCTCGTCAGACTTTGCTGCCCAGACATTCTCCCCATCATCCTTTCCAAAGCCATCCATGCCAAAGCCTTGTACTACTCCCTAAGTGTTAGATGCTTCACAACCAGTTTTTGCCCATGAAGAGGGGATAATATGTGTATGCCAGACATCAAGGCCACTGGACCCCCACCCCCGCCCAGCTATGTGTGATATGTAGAACCCCTGGTGGGGTTCTACCTGGCCCATGTTTTCTTCTCTAAGAGCTGCCTACCAAGCCCCTCCGTGCTGGGGAGTGGGCTCCACTGGGTTGCCACTACCCCATGGGATGCTTTACTAAGAATTGGAGAAAAAGTGCCCCTTTCTCAACCCATTTTATTGCCATCTGCCAAAATAGTTTCATGATGAGTATGCACATTTACAATGTCTGTAGTGGGACTGGGACCCCTTGGAGTTATGCATTGCACAGTCGGCCTAACCATATGTGGATCTATATCCTGTCAGCCTCCCCATTCGCTTTGTCAGCATCATGTTCCTCTGCCTTCTTCTAGAGCCAGGCTGATTGGTCCAACCTAACTTCAACTGGCCAATCAGATTGGTTGTCTCAGAAATTTAAAGTTGGGATACAGAGCTCTAGTTTGTCACAATTGAACTGGGAGAAAAATGCAGAGTCATGGCTGGGATGGCCATTTTCGGACATGTGTCAGCTAGAGTCCCTGATGGCAAGCAACAGAAACCAACTTAAAGAGCTACCTGAGCGGGCGCCTGGGTGGCTCAGTTGTTAAGCGTCTGCCTTCGGCTCAGGTCACGGTCCCAGGGTCCTGGGATCGAGCCCCGCATTGGGCTCCCTGCTCGGCGGGAAGCCTGCTTCTCCCTCTCCCACTCCCCCTACTTGTGTTTCTGCTCTCGCCGTGTCTCTCTCTGTCAAATAAATAAATAAAATCTTAAAAAAAAAAAAAAGCTACCTGAGCTTAAAGAAGGTGGGATGTGTTGGAAGGAGTCTGGGAAAGCCAGAGAACCCAAAAGCCAGGCAGGAGGAACAACAGGAATAGCTTCACACCAGAGCAATCTGGCCCATGCCCCCACTGCCCAGAGGAGGAGGGGACAGGAAAGATGGGACATGGACTATGGCAGACACTGACATGGACAAGGGACTACTGTCCATTTCCTCCTTCCTGTCTCTCCATTAGGACTCAAAGGCTTGGGCGAGAGCATCTGATCAGCCATGCAGTGATGGTGAGAAGGTGCTCCCATCGGATGGGGGACCACCCAGCAGGGCGGGTGTGAAAGAATTCACCTGAGGCAGAACAAAGGAGATAGAAGTTTATTGAATACACCACAAGGGAGCAGAGGGCAGGACAGCAAAGGAGAGATTGTCTGCCACCAGGTGGTGGTGGGGGGACCACCGTCCTAGGGCAGAGTGGGGACTCTGGGAACATATGCAATTTTCCCTTTTTTGGCAATCTAGGGAACTGTGCTTGATTGTGATTGGCCTATGGTTATTTCGAGATGGGTCCTTTAATGAGCCCGTCTGCATTCAGCTCGGTGGTTGCTGGGGTCACTTCTGCCTTGATCAAGTTTCCATTGCTCAAGCCTGTTTGTTGCCTAAAAGCAGCCTCTACAGGCTCCATCCCTCTGTTGTTCTTCTCTTCTGAACTCAAAGAACACTTTTTCGTTTATAAAATTATTTAGAACCCATCAAACAAGGCAACATTTCTTTTTTTCTCGCCTTCTGGTACAGGTTCTTGTGGCTCCTCCCCTGTGGCTCCTCTTCCAGCCGGCCTGTCACCAGTCCCCCCTCCCACGCCCTCCCCTTGTCCTCAGGAGCAGACGTGCCTTCTTCATCATTCTCTTGGCTTTCTGTCATGTCTTCCAAGGGTCTCCTCTGTCTCCAGGGGAATGCTTTTTAGCTTATCTCCTTTCTTTGGTTTGGTTTGGTTAGCTGCTCGCTCTTCCTCAGGAACGATACTGCTCTGACCCCGGCCAACCCATGCTGCCTCTTCCTCCCTCTCTCTGCCTTCTGCAGGTCGGTTCCCCTGCCTGTGCAATTCCAGCTGCAGTTTTCTCTGTATCTCCTTCCACCCGTGAACCACACAACTTTTCAAGTTCATTGTTAAATGAATCTGTGCTTTCCCGGAACTTCTTCTTTTCCCAGTGTTGCTCCTCTATGTGAAGAAGTTCAGCTTCTAGTACTCACTGATGAATGGTTAAGAACTGAGCTTGTTGTTTGAGATCCTGTATTCTTGCTGTTGTGACAAGTGACTGGACATCTGGTCCCACACTCTCACTAGGTATCCCAGCGATGAGGTGCTGGTTGCTCTGGAAAGAAGTGGCTGTATGCTTCACTGAAGAGCCATCATCACCAAGATAGGTTAGGAGAAACCCAAGGTGACTTAGGGTATGGCTTTAGATATAATGCAAAAGGCACTCTCCATGAAAGAAATAATTGATAAGCTGGACTTCATTACAACCACAAACTTCTGCTGTGCTGGGGCTGTGGGGGCTCTGTTGGTTAAGTGTCCGACTCTTTCAGCTCAGGTCATGATCTCATGCGTCGTTGGATGGAGCCCCACGTCGGGCTCCACACTCAGCTCAGAGTCTGCTTGGGATCCCTCTCTCTCCTTCTGCCCTCCCCCCCCCAGGCTCTCTCTCAAATGGATAAATAAATCTTAAAACAAAACAAAACAAAAAACTCATGCTGTGCAAAAGACATTGCCAAGTGATTGAGAAGACAAGCCACAGACTAGGAGAAAATATTTGCAAAAAACACATCTGATAGGGGCACCTGGGTGGCTCAATCATTAAGCATCTGCCTTTGGCTCAGGTCATGATCCCAGGGTCCTGGGACTGAGCCCTGCATCAGGTTTCCTGCTCGGCGAGGAGCCTGCTTCCCCCTCTCCCTCTGCCTGCTTCTCCTCCTGCTTGTGCCCTCTCTTTCTCTCTCTCTCTCTGTCAAATAAATAAATAAAATCTAAAAAAAAAACAAAAAAACAAAACAAAAACAAAAAACCCACAGCTGATAAAGTCCTGCTATCTAAGATATACGAAGAACTCTTCAAAATCAGAAATAATAAAAGGAACAATCCAATTTAGAAAATGGGCAAAAGACCTGAAAAGACTTCACCTAAGATATGCATATGGAAAATAAGCACATGAAAAGATGCTCTACACCCTATGGCATTAAGGAATTGCAAATTAAAACAATGAGATACCCCTGCACACCTATGAGAATGGCCAAAATCCAGAACACTGATAATACCAAATGCTGGTGAGGATGTGGAGCAACAGGAACTCTCATCCATTGCTGGTGGGAATGCAAAATGGTACAGCCACTTCAGAAGACAATTTGGCAGTTTCTTCCAAAGTTAAACCTACTCTTACCATACAATCCAGCAATTGTGGTCCTTGGTATTTACCCACATGTGTTGAAAATCTATGTCCCTATAAAAACCTGCACACTGTCTATAGCAGCCTTTTTTAAAGTGTTTGTTATCATTGTGTAGCTGACCCACAATATCATACCAGTTTCAGGTGTACAATAGTGAGTCAACATCTATATACATTAGGAAATGATCACCACAATCAGTCTAGCTACCAGCCTGTCCTCTGGTATGAGGCCAGTGCAGCTCTAGCCCTGATGTTCTCTCCTCTACTCACGGGGCTCCCTCTCACCTTGTTTTCCTTCTCCCCCAAGTTTGATCTCAGGGGTGGGGTTTCCTTCTGTAGAGCAGGGGTGGAGGCAGGGATCCTCTGAGCCAAGTGACCACCTCTGCCCACCTTGGGCAGCCCTGCAACCCAGGCTGACAGCTGCTGGTTCTATAACTGCTGATTCTCCCAGCACTGGGTCTTGCCATCTTACTTTTTAGCCTGAATTCCAGCCCCTACCTTTGGGAACTGTCATCATGTTTAATCCCGACTGGGTGAGCCCCCTCCACTTCCTGAAATGGAAGGCATTCCATTACACGGTAAAGTGTGGTTTAAGTAGCTGTGGGGGAGTGTGACAGAAAGTCTGTCAGCTGGGCCGGACTTGCCAAAACTTGGTGTAGCGTGGGCACGCTGTCACCACGCCTCCTAAGGAAACCTGAGCAGAGCTGAGGCTGGGCAAGCAGGGTGTTCCAGGTTAAGAAGCAGGAGATGGTGTGGGGAAGGGGCAGATGAAGCTCAGGGCCCCAGTGGTGGAGAAAGGAGGATGGGGGCAGGGACTTCCTGACAGCATTAGGGTGGGGGGGGCCCAACTCTTGCTGGGGAGGGGGGTTGGGGGTGGGGGAATGTGTGAGAGGGTAGGGGGAAGACAGGATTCCTCTAACAAATATTTCAGCCCGAGGCCAGAGGCACCTGGAACCCCCAGGAGAGACCGGCCCTCCAGAGAGGAGAAGTCGGTGCTTCTTGGAGGAGAGGGCCTTAGCCTTGGGGCAGCGGGAGGGCCCAGGGCTGGCCAACAAGAATAGCCTACAGGATGGTCTAAGCCCAAAGACTGCAACTCAGCAGATACCGGCAAGGGGCCCAGCCAGACTCCGAGACCTTGTGGAGCCCCTTTACAGTGCCCTCCTTCCCATTCCTTTGTTGAATCTGGGCACTTCCAGCCTCCAGGCCCCTCTGTCCTTCTGCACCAGGTGGTCAGTCAGGGCTTGCCTGGCTTCCTTCCTCCGTCTCTCATCCCTGCCATCCCCCACCCCTCCCCAGTGGAAGTGGAAGTCGGGCCCTCCTCCCAGGACCCGCCTTGACTGAGCCAGCTCCAGCTGGGACACGGTCTTTCCCGTCCCAGCAGGCTGAGGCACCTGAGGCTTTCATTGTGAGCCATTTCAAAGTCTTTCTGGAAGCAGGTGGGAGATAAAGTGTAAACACCATGTGAGTCAGTCATCTGGGTGAGTCAGTCATCTGGGCCCTCCCAGCGCCACAGGACGGGACTACCCTTGCTCCTCCGACCCATCGGCCCCTCCAGGAGTCAATCACTGGTTCTGGTCTCAGGCAGATGCCACCCTGGGGCTGGAGCCCTTTAAAGCTCAGTTGCTCACCATCACCTACACCATCCAGTGGGCAATAATCCACCTGGGCAAAGCCCTTTTCGTGTATTAGTCCATTTCATCCTCACAATCTCATGAGGCAGATACTCTTCTGTCCATTCCACAGGTGACAAAAGCAAGGTCTACCTAGAGAGCTTCAGGGATTTACCCAGAGTTACACAGGTTGAGAGAATGGACTCAGGCTCCAGTTTCAGCCATCCGACTCCAGAGTCAGGCTTAAGCACTGACGCACCGAGGCGGACATGGCACCATTCACGTGGCACCCCTTTCCCAAAGGTAGAAATGGAATCGAACCATAAGAAACCTGTCAGATATCCCAACTCTTCCAAAAAGTCAGTATTACAAAAGGCAAAAGAAGTTGAGAACTTTTCCAGAATGAAAAACCACAACACATAATTCTGGATCAGTATCAGACCTGAGAAAAAAACTGCTACAGAAGATAGCGGGGGACCAAGGGCAAAATTAGAATAAGGACCGTATATTAGATTATAGTGTGTATCAATGACATGTCTTTAATTTGGTAGTTGAGAAAATGTCCTCATTCTTAAGAGATATGTGCTGAAGTATTTAGGGATGAAGTGTGATAGCATCTGAAACTTATCCTCAAATAGTTCAGAAAAAAAAGAATACTAAAATGATTTACATCCATGCGTGTGTGTAAGAAAGAGACAATGCAGCAAATGTAGAAAAATATTAGTGAATCTTGGTAAAGGCATTTGGGAGTTTATTATACTATTTTAATTTCTCTGTACATTTAATATTTTCAAAATAAGGTTGCTAAATGGAAGTTACTAAAGTAACACAGCCTGGCACTAATTTAGATTCTGAGTGATGCTATTCCACACCTTTGCAGAACAGTGGGTCCCAAAGGCAGCACAAACCCAGGCGGTCAGTGAGACCCAGTGTCAAGGTCCTTGCCCATCCTCTGGCTTCACTGAAGTCCCTGAGCTTCTGCTTTTTCATCCACTCTCAGAATCTTCCTGCACAGAGCTGGAGGCGGGGGCCGGGGTGGAGGGGCGGATAGGAAGTCATGGCCAAGATGTGGGGAAGTCTGTCCTTCTTCCCTCACCCCTAAGCATTGTATCTTTGGAAAGTCTGGACAGATTTGTCCACGTGTATTAAGGGGGTTGTGCTGAGGGATTTGCAAACAGAAAAGGTACTGATTGAGAAGCAGGAATGTTCTTCTGGCTCATTCTCCTGCCTCTTGGCGATGCCTGCAACTCTGAGCACCAGGAAAGTGCTAAACAGACCCGCCGAGGCATCACTCAGCCCTGGGGAAGCCAGCCTGAGTGTCAACACTCTGGCAGAGAGAAGTGCTAAAATGCATTTTTGAAGATGTCTGAACAGACTTGTTTGAGAGACAACTGGAGTTGTGAAGTAATCCTGATGTCTCCCCATGTCTCGGTTTTGAAGGCAGAGTTTGCCTGCAGGCCTCTGACCTCTAATGTCTTTCAATTATTGTTAGCATTTGACAGAACTTTGCTTAAAACTTGGGGATGACAGAAGTCAACACAGACAGGAGCTTATAATTGCTGCTAGAAGGGCTACTCTGAAGATCCTGTCAGGGACAGAAGTCAGTTCAGCTCAGGATCCTCTGGGCCTAATGCCTGGGCCAGTGATGCTGCACCAGGTACAGACCATTTCCTCCATAAACTGACCTCCTCTGGCCCCAATGGCCCCTGCGAGCCGAGGCCTTCAGCCCCAGTGGGCAATACCAACCCACAGGGAGAGTTACAGGCTCTTGCTCAGAATCTTCCTCCAGAGTATAAGCGAGGGCTCAAGAGCCAGTGGGCTGAGCCCAGGCAGAATGAGTCACAGTGGAGACTAAAGTTGCAAGGAGCACAAGAACATAAAGAAGGCCAAAGGGCTGTTGGCAGAACGATTCAGATCTGCAGAGACGGCTCTGAGGGAGA
Organism: Eumetopias jubatus; assembly: GCF_037043125.1. Classification (NCBI taxonomy): domain Eukaryota; kingdom Metazoa; phylum Chordata; class Mammalia; order Carnivora; family Otariidae; genus Eumetopias; species Eumetopias jubatus. Next base: position 28,721,942 of record NW_028274823.1, on the reverse strand, counting down.
GCTGATCTGGAAGACAGAAGAGAAGGATCTGGAACCCTCATTTCCATCTTTCTCACTCAGCTTCTCTGCTGGTTTATCTGCCACCCTCTTAGCCCCTGAAAGGGGTCACACTGCAGATCATGCACAGTGGACCCTCCCAACCCTTCATATTCTTTAAGGAAGCCCCTTCCCTTCCATGTGGGCATTGGGGCTGCCATCACACTTTGCTTGCCCTCCTGGCTACAGTGATCAGCCTAAGGAAGGGAGCCTGACTCAGATTGGGTCCTTAACTTGTGTACGGGTAGCAGGAGACAGAGGCCCTTCTTTACTCTGGGGTCACTAGTTGAGGTGATACAAGCCTAGAGTTGTCAGCCTTCCCCAAATCCCACATAAAGGTCCAATATGAGGGAATGAGGCAAACACAGACTGGAGTAGAGCCCCAGGGACATTGTTGGCGTTTCCAGATCCAGTTGTTCCTGAAGTCCTTTCCATTCTGATCATATCAGTGATGTGAGCTAATCCATTCCTGCTTTTCCTCCGGGGCTACTTTTTTTATTTTATTTTATTTATTTATTTGTCAGAGAGAGCACGAGCCGGGGGAGCTGCAGGCAGAGGAAGAGGCAGCTCCCCGCTGAGCAAGGAGCCCGATGCGGGACTCGATTCCAGGACCCTGAGAGCATGACCTGAGCCAAAGGCAGACGCTTAACCGACTGAGCCACCCAGGGGTAGGCATCCCAACTTTGGGGGCTACTTTGAGTTGGACTTCTGTCCTTAAAAGGAGCAGGGGTGGGAGGGGTGGTCCTGATCAATATACTGTGTAAGACTCCTTGTCCCCCCAAGCCAAGCAGAATCAATCTCACTCTGTCGTTCTCGCCTCCCCTTTCTGCCCGTCTCTCATAGTTAAACTAGATGCAGAGATGACAGTCCCGTGGCTGGAAAGGTTGTCTGGATCCTGGACTAGGGCAACCATTGGGTTGGGGATTTTTTGTAAAGATTTTATTTATTTATTTGAGAGAGAGGGAGTAAGAGAGAGAGAGAAGGAGCAGGGGGAGGGGCAGAGGGAGAAGCAGACTCCCCGCTGAGCAGGGAGCCCTACACAGAGCTTGATCCCAGGACTCTTGAGATCATGACCTGAGCCGAAGGCAGACACTTAACCGACTGAGCCACCCAGGCGCTCTGATTGGGGATTTATTCATGGAAACAAAAAAGAAGACTGGTCTGTTGAGATAAATAGGGGCAAGAAAAGAACCAGATGGGCAGATTGAGAGAGAGACAGACATGATTTTTCTAGTTCCTAAGCCCCAGGCTGTTTTCCCACCCTTCCTTCCTATGATATTCTCTCAGTCCTTACAATAACCCCGGTCTTAGGCTTTTTTGGGGTATAAGTGACAGAAACCCACCCAGGCTAACTTAGACAAAAAGGGTAGTTATTATAAGGATAGGTGTCCCCTGAAACGCTGAGACAAGTGGCACACCTAGGCCCCCGGAGGGCCGAGAAGCCAGGCAGCCCTTCTCTCTCTGGGTCCCCTGGTCTCAAGCGTCTCACTTAAGACCAACTTCCTCCAGTTCTCCAGTCACATGAGGCTGAACACGGTTGCTCTGTGGCCACAGAGATGTTCTACTCACTCTCTAGCCCTTTCCAAATCAGAATAGCTCTGGGCCCAGTCTGGGTCAGCATTCACCCCTGTTCCAGTCAGCCAGGTCCGATCATACTCGGGCTTGTGCTGCCCACCTCTGGGGAAGGGTCAGAGAGGCGCCTCTAGGCCGCGTCAGAGCAAGCTGCTTTGGGTGGGTTTCCAGCCACTGCCATTAAATAGAACTGATGAAGACAACTGCCAATAACCTTGCGGTGCCTGTTTGCCCCTCACCTCTCCTTGTTGGAAGGTGTATGGCTCAAGGGTATGTCCAGCTGGATCAAAGGGTGGGTTCTTCCCGAATGAGAGCAGAGAACATTCTTCCACAGTGGTTCTCCTGTGAACAACCAGAATTTGTGGTGGTGGCAGCCGACTGCCCCTCCCTTCCCCCACCACCCACTACCACCCCTGAGGGAGAACTGGTGACATATTACTGGGACCCATCATGCATCCTGTGCAGGGTGGCAAAGAATCCTACAGAATATTCCATAGGCAGACTCCAACCTGGCATGTACACCATAACTTGCCCTTTCAGTAAGAACAGATACCACTATCTCTGGATGATCCTGGAACCGTACAGACTTAGCACCGGATGGAAAATTCTGGAAGTTAAAAATGATTCTCGATTTCACGAGGGGAGGCAGGTAGTAGGGCTGTAGGGGCTGAGGCAGGTCAGCATGAGTCTTGGGCACCTCTTCCCACCCCCGTACTCAGGACTCTAACGACATGAGCTCCACCCAGAGGCCAGAGTTTCCTTTCCTGCGTTCCCAGTCGGCTTGGAGGAGCCCCTGTAGTAGGTCTTTAACTTCTCTTTCTTCCATTATCACTTGGCGACGTCTCCCTAGGGTGGGGATGGAGGCTGCCACAGAGCACAGGCAGATTGAAGGCTCACGGTGGGGAGGACAGCAGAATGTTTCCTATTCGGTCTTACTAGTCTTCATTGAAAATATCACTGGCGTGTGTTAAGGCAGAAGCATATAACTGCTCCCTAACATGACAAAAGGGATGACTCAGAATTAAGAATAAAATATACAGAAATGCAAACACTCGGGCGTGTCTGGATACCTCCCTCCCTTGCACGTCCAGTATCGCCCTGCTCCCGATCACTTTCTAATCTAACTCTAATTTTCTCCTTCCTCCCGAGTAGAATACACTTTCCTAAATCATCCGGAGCATATCTTGGCTTGTTCAAGGCCCAACCTCCTGTTTGCCTCCAGGCCCTGGTGGGCAGCTTCCATTTAGCTGTCAGGCTTCGTGCTGGAGGGACACATGTGGCTATATCAGTGTTTCTGTTGGCAAAGGATGTGTTTCAACAACACACCTCGCCAGTAACGAAAGCATTGACAACCTAAATGGCATAGGAAGGAAGCACTGGAGAGCGGGGCGGGGCAGGGGGTGTTGCACAGACAACATATTATTAACTACTAAAACAATGGCAAACCACCGGAACGGGGAGCTATAGAGACTCAGGGAGAGGAGAAAGGGAAGGTTAGGTGGGGCAGGCCCTTGGCCAGGTGATCAAGTGTAACATCATCAGTGATGAGTCCTGTTGGTGACATGTCCCCCTGTGTGATATGATGAGAAGGGCACTTCGCCTCTGTGGTCATCTTCCCCAAACCCACAACCCCAGTCTAACCATGAGAAAACCACCAGACAAGCCACGTGGAGAGACCTTCTACAAAATACCTGACCAGTGTTCCTCCAAACTCTTAACGGCACAAAATGAACAAACAAAACAGAACAAACAAAGCCTGAAAAATTGTCACAGACCAGAAGACACTAGGATGTGGTGACTAAATGCAGTGTGCGATCCAGGATGGAATCCTGATTAGTGGAAACTCTAGGGAAATTGAATGCAGTGGAGTCTGGTTAGAAGTGATACACCAATGTGCTTGCTCAGCTGGGACACACATACCGAGAGATATTAACAAGAGGGGGCACTGGGTGAGGAGTCTATGGGAACTCTGTGCTGCCTTTGCAACTGTTCCGTAAATGTATAGCTATTCTGAAATTAAAAGCTTATTAAAAAAAAAAAAAAAAGGTAACGCAGGGATGTAGGGGAGGGCAGGAAGACTGGTTTTCTGGTCAAAAGGGGAAGGAAGGTTTGGAAGGGAGAAATCCCAGGATATCTGAAGGAGACCAGAGAGGTTGCCATTCTGGAAGGAGACAGGCATCCCTGCCCCAGCATCCCTGGGGAAGCGGCTTCCTACAAACCAGGTTAGCCAGGGTTTTCCCTTACCTGTGGCCGGCAGAGAGATCCAAAGCTGAACTTCCCCAGTTCCAGTGTGCACATGAATCTCGTTCAAATGCAAATTCGGATTCAGCAGGTCGGCCTACGGCCTGAGTTTCCACCTAACTGGCTCCCAAGTGATGCCGAGGCTGTGGGTCCAGGACCACACTCCGAATTGCAAGAAGCTGGAGAGTCAGATGCCACCTCACCTGGGAGGAGGGGAAGAGATGCTGAAAGGGCAGCCATGACCCTGCAGACACAATTTGCAACCTGGCCAGCCCAAGGAGAAGGGCGAGCTGACCACGGTGGCCCAGTGGGAAGAGCCAAGTGCGGGCTCTGATTCTGATCGCCTGCACACTGCCCCACTGGGCAAGTGTCCCAGGTCCCCAGCCTCATGTCACCATGGCTATCAGGCACATCCTAACTCCCGATGCCTATGTCTTGAGGTCGTTCCAGGGACTGAATGAGGGAGTCACATGTGAGGCTCTGGGCACACACAGCGCAACCACTTGTTGAAGTGACTCAGGACCCCGCCAAATGAGCTTCAGATGACTTACACGTATGGTGTCTCTCTGTTTTTTATTAACATGGCCGAATCCTCAGGAAGCCATTTTGCTTTATTTATTCAATCATTCAGTCAACAGATATACATTGAAAACCCATCATGGGCTTCCAAGGAGTTGGTTGTCTGCAGTCTCTTGCCTCGTGGAATCCAGATTTGCAAATGGCTGGAGTTGAAGAGAAGCAAAAAGCCAGCTAGAGCTTACCCCCTCACTTGCCGAGGCGCAGGTCCTGCTGTGTCTTTCTCGGTCCTCTGTGTTTCCCTCACTCTGACCTCCCTCTCTGGCTGGGGTCCACAGAACAGTGAACTGCCCTTCTTCCTCCAGAGAGCCTCCTGCTAGTAAAGGTGCGGCTCCCCCAGCTCCCCCTTCTCCCTGGTATTGTTCTCCCCTTTCTCTGGCCCAAACCTCATCCCGATGGCTGTCCTCCAAGGGGCAGGGGCTCCAGAATACCTGCTCATCTTCAAACTTAACTTACACAAACATTCATATGCAGTCAGGAGCTTCAGAATCAAATCAAGGTGGTTTCCTCATAGCAGATTCGAGGAAAAGAGAAGGAAATTTTTTTTAAAAAAAGATTTTATGTATTTATTTGAGAGAGAGACAGACACAGAGACAGCAAGCAAGGGGAGGGACAGAGGGAGAGAGAGAAGCAGGCTCCCCGCTGAGCAGGGAGCCTGACAACAAGGACGTGGGCTCCATCCCAGGACCTGAGATCATGACCCAAGCCAAAAGCAGACACTTTGCCCACTGAGCCACCCGGGCGCCCAAAGAAAAGGAACTTGATGCTATCAACTTCTGTTGGGTCACAGACCTTTTAGGAATCTGATAAAAGCACTCCATATCATCACCACTCAGAAAAACGGTTAAGCACACACCCACACAATTGTGTCCCCACTTGCCGGGGGTACCAGGCCCTGGGGAGGCATGCTAGGGCTAGAGGCTCCTGTCGGCTTAGGGATACTGGCAGAGCACAGCCAGACAACGGGAGGAGATGGTGGGGATGACAACGGCCCCTAATTTTCAGTGTCATCACACTGTCCCTCTGCCTTCAAGTTCCCAACTCCATCAGGGGCCACCTACAGCTGCCCTTTGCACAGCCCCCAGGTCCGAGGGCAGACTTACCCAGCTGGAGCACCCCTGTCAGCCACTTCTCCCGGGATCCTCGGGAATCTCAGCGCATTGTCCCCGGTGACTGTGACATAAAACCCAGGGCCACTTCTTTCTGGCCTGTGGCTGATTCCCCTCCCACTGCCCAGGACTCCGCCAGGGCCCCCCAGCATACTCTCAGTCTTCTTCCTCTCGGGCTCAGGCTAGCACACAAAATAACGTATCCTTTCTCCCAGCACAGAATGGCCACTGGCCTTTACTCGGAACCCGGGGGGAGTGGCAGGAAATTGACAAGATCCAAATGCATAAAAATGGTCCCCTTACCCATGACATCTCCCTGGCCCCGGGTCCTGGCATAAGCTGGCAGCCCCAGTCTTGGTTTCTCCCCTTCCATCAACTTGTCCCTGTTTCAGTGACCTCCCTTCTTAAGTGATCCCTCTTTGCTTTTTTGTCCTTAGGCTCCCCCTCACTCCTCCCTCTGTCCCCGTCTTCCTCAGGGCTGTATGTGAGTAAGACGCACGGCTGCCCCTGGAAAGAGAGAAGGAAGTGCTCGTTTTCTACCAAGATCTGTTGTTGCCTCCTTTCTTTAGCATGCCTGAGTTTTAGCTGGCACACGATCACACAGCTGAAGACTGTACTTCCCAGCCTCCCTTGCAGCTTAGGTGAGGCTATGCCACCAAATCGTGATTGATGGCCACCAAGAGGTCAGAGGTATGCCACTTCTAGGTCATGGCCTTAGAAAGAATGGATAAGTGCTCCTTTTGCCCTTTCCTTCTTCTTCTTCTTCTTTTTTTAATTTTTAAAAAGACTTTATTTATTTGAGAGGGTACAAGCGGGGTGGGGGATGGAGGGCAGAGGGAGAGGGAGGAGCAGACTCCCTGCTTGATCCCAGGACCCCGAGATCATAACCTGAGCTGAAGGCAGACGCTTAACTGACTGAGCCACCCAGGGGCCCCATTGCCTTTTCCTTTTTCCCACTGACTGGGAGGCAGACGTGATGGAAGGAGCCAGAGCAGCCAGTTTGACCCCACTGATGGGAGCCACCATGGGCTCAAACAGCAGGCACTCAATAAATACATTTTTGGAGGGACTTAACTCATTTAATCTTCACGACCATCCTCTGAGGTAGGGTTACTATGTCATGTCTATTACCATTCCAACTTTACAGATGAGGAACCGGAGACACAGAGAGGTTGAGTAACTTCTGTAAGGTCACAAAGGGCAGGATTTGAGCCCAGGCAACCTGGTTCCAGGGTCTGCTCTTAATTATCACAGCATACAGAAGAGAGGTCTATACAATGTTAGGTGATGGACAATAGATATCCATACCGTTTAGCCTCTGTATTTGGGCCCCTTTGTTACAGCAGCTTAGATATCCCTTAATATACCCTCTGTGCCACCCCAGAGGTGACCATAGATCCCTCCCTTGCCTAAGTCCCAAGTATGAGCCCCTCGAAGGCCAGTAGCCAAGGAGGTGGACTCCTGGGAGTGGCTCTCTAAAGGCCAAAGGCTCCTAATTGAGTCCCTCCTTTTCATTCCAGGCTGTATATAATTAAAAGCCCCCATCACCAGCTCCTGAGGCATCCATGCATGCTCACCAACCCTCCCTTTCCTCCAACATATACACACACACCATACTCCAATAAGGACACAGCCCTCAACCCTCTCCAAAGGGTAGTATTGTCTCTTATTTATTTTTAATTTTTTAAAAAGATTTTATTTGAGAGAGAGCATGAGTGGGGAGGAGAGGGAGAAGCAGGCCCTCCGTGGAGCAGGGAGCCCAATGCGGGGCTTGATCCCAGGACCCTGGAATCATGACCTGAGTCAAAGGCAGATGCTTAACCCACTGAGCCACCCAGGCGCCCCTGTATCTATTATTTAAGCCAAGTAACATTTTGGGGCACCTGGGTGGCTCCGTTGGTTGAGTATCCGACTCGGTTTTGGCTCAGGTCATGATGTCGGGATCCTGGGATCGAGCCCCGCATTGGGCTCTGCGCTCAGGGCAGTCTGCTTGTCTTTCTCCCTTTCCCTTTGCTCCTCCCCTTGCTCGTGCTTGGTGCTCTCTCTCTCTCAAATAAATGACTAAAACTTAAAAAAAAAATCAAGTAACATTTTAACAGTTTTGCAGTTTACACTTACGAGGATATCAGCCTGGAAAGATATCCAAGATCTATCATTCAATGAAAAAAGTAAATTTCAGAACCAGACGCATGTTCTGCACTTATCCCCACACACATGTGCACATACATATCTGTGAAGACGCAAAGCCTCTCTTTGGACATAGTGGCCACTCAGGACCACTCTGGAGCAGAGCCGGTCTCAGTGTCTCCCCCATTTTACAGATGAAGGAACTGGGGCTCCAGGAGGTCCAGGAAGTTGGCCCAGACTATCAGGCTAGCATGAGTGAGACCCCTGCAATGCTCTCCAGCCCCACACCTCAAAGCCCAGCTCCTTCCATGAGAACTGCCTCCTGTCGTACTAAAGTCAATGATTGTTGTCCCCCTAGTCCGTCCAGCTTACTACTCCCCACCTCAACCTCAGCCTCTGCCTTAGAAGAAACCAGAGACAGGAAGTCTCTGGGGGAGCTTTTCTGGTAGGGCCTCACTGCCTGCTTCTCATTAATAACACTAGATATTCTAGGGTAGTGGGTCTCAGGGACAAAGCAGTCCTAGTTGCCTGCAGACCGTGATGGAAATGTATCACTCAGGGCCCTTCCCCTTAAAACTCCTGAATCTGGGCTCAGCCTGTGTTTTGTTGTTGTTGTTTAATCAAGATTCCCCCAGGCAGGTGAATTTGACAGCCCCTTTGTTAATATTGAAACCACTAGATAAACCAATTCCTTTATGGGAAGGGGAAGGGTGTGGCTGTCCAAAGAGATCAGTTACGTTTCTTTGGTGGGAAGGGTGGGCTGGGAAGAAACAGTGGAAGCAGTTTCAGAGAAATCTCAAAGGAGGGGTTGTCTCCCCTGGCCTGGGAGACTTCTGGACTAATTAATACCTTACATCTGGCACTGAAGTTCTTGAATAATAACCAGCATTTGTACTGAAACGTGCCTTTTAGGGATGGCTCAGTTGGTTAAAAGCGTCTGCCTTGGGCTCAGGTCATGGTCCCAGGGTCCTGGGATCGAGCCCCGCATCGGGCTCCCTGTTCGGCGGGAGGCCTGCTTCTCCCTCTCCCACTCCCCCTGCTTGGGTTCCCTCTCCTGCTGTGTCTCCCTCTGTCAAATAAATAAAATTGTAAAAAAAAAAAAAAAATCTGGGAAAGAGTGGCACCTGGGTGGCTCAGTTGGTTACGCGTCCCACTCTTGACGTCGGCTCAGGTTATGATCCCAGGGTCACTCAGCAGGGAATCGGCTTGAGACTCTCTCCCCCTCTCCCGCTGCTCCTCCCCACCCCACTGGCGCATGTGCTCTCTCTCTCAAATAAATAAATAAATTTTAAAAAACCCAAGAGTCTGGAAAAGAGGTAAAGAGGGAGCGGCCAGCTATGTCACAGGGAAGGTTTGCAGGCCCTGCCCCCAGGAATTCCAGTGGCTCTGGAGGAGGGCCCTGAAATCCGCATGTTCTCAAGCTCAGACTAGCATAGAGCCAGGCACCTCAGCAGCCCTCCCCGGCCCCCTCCTCCTCGTCCACCTGTGTGCAAGAGAAGGGGACGCCCGAGTATCTGGGCTGTAAGTGCGGTGACTCCACTTAGGTCTACACTCTCGAGAGGTCTACACTCTTGAAAGAAAGAGGCAGAGGCACTGCCCCCTCATGGGAGACTGAAGACCTCAAGAGAGGGAGGACGGAAAAAAATGGAAAAGACCAGAAGACTCCCTTTCACCTCTTTCCCCATCTAAGCCTTGGGCTTAAGGATTCTCATTTTCTCGGGCTAGAGTAAGTGGACATTCCCAGCACCGTGGCTCACTCTGATCAGTGTCAGGACGAGAGTTCTGCATTTTGGGCAGGAGGGGCCCTGGCTCCAAGCTCTGAGAGAACTATCCACAGTCAGAGCATCGCCTCAAAAGTAAGGTTGTCACCAGATCTCATGTCGCAGGAGAACCTTCAAAGCCCTGAATCTGTCCTGTCTCTCTCTCTCTCTCTCTCTCTCTCTCTCTCACACACACACACACACACATGCACGCATGCACACGTCGCACTCCCTCTCTCTTCTCTTGGACAATCACAAAATCAAACTTAAAGACTCAGAGTGACCTTCATGGACTGCCTTGTCCCCCATTGGCCTAGCGGTCCTGCCCATGCTGATCATTGTGTCTCCTAGTTGTCTAGGGCTGGGAAATGTTCTGCCATGGGAGATCTGGGGAGAGGGTCTCTGGGCCAGAGTGTGGCTGTGGTCAGGGGAGTCAGCGTCGGTAGATGGTGGCAGCCTGGGTCAGCGTGAGGGACTATTTGGCATATCAGGGAATCAGGGTGTGTCAGGCACTGTGAGCGCCCTCATGGGGGTTCTCCGCCAGGGAGTGGCTATCACCCAGAAACGGTTGGCACTCTCCTCACCTGACCTTTCCATCGGTAGAGTGCTAATGAGGGAATACAGCCCCTCCTGTCAAGCTTAACAATCATACTGTAAAGGAGGAAACTTCTAACTTTCCAGGCACCATATCGGCTGCGGGGGCAGCTGGCCCAGCAGCAGAATGGGAAGAGCCGAGATTGGCACAGAACTGACAGTAGGGGTGGAACTCAGCAGGGCTGAGTCCTTTCTTCCCCGTGCAAACCCGTGAAGACCAGGGAAACCTCTTCTGCCCATCTTGGGAAAGGATATCCTTCCCGAAGGCCGAGGGATGGTTAAGATGACCGCTAGCAGATCAGATCTGGATCTGAGAAGCAGATCCTGCTTCTGGTCGGAATTTTGCAGCTCGGCGGCCCGGCAACCTCCAGCAGTACCCAACTATGGACAGCAGAGGGAGCCCTTGCCTAACCTTCCAGCGCAGAGGCCGTTGCAAGAACCTCAACTTGTGAGAGCCAGGAGGGTTCTGATAATTTGCTTCTAGTGTCCAGGTGCCTGCAAAGGGCCGGGCTTGGGTAGGAATAGGGATGACTAGGGGCTCATAATTTTCCCTTTAGGCGCTCACCTAAAAGAAGAAGTGTCCTCTTGCGATGCCCCAAGGAAGACCCTTCCTCCCCGCCGCACCAGCAGAGACATGAGGCCCCCTTCTCAGCCCCACGCGATACCCAGTGCCTTGAAAGAGCGTCGTCCCCCGCATCTGCGGGTTTTCCAGGGAAGCCCCCCAGCCATACGCCTGCTCTTCCTTGCCGTGGCCTTATCCTAATGGCTCAGGGCCAGGAAGTGGAGGTGAAGCGTGCTCACGTAAGGGCTTGTGGTATGAGAGTGGGGTTGCGTCGCTGTGGGCGTCGGGGTTCCAAGAAGGGTAGGCGAGGAAGACGTGGCAGGAGGGCGCAGGCCGCTCTTGTACGTCTCTATAAATGCCGCTAGGTGGCGCCCGAAGCCCACTTCATAGAGAAGCGCTGGCTTTTTGAAGAGCGGCTCAGGAGGAGGGGGCTGGTTTGGAGACCCCTCGAGGGCTGCAGGAAGGAGACAGCTGCGGTCCAAGGACCCTCCTCACTGAAACTGGGGGACAGCTCGGTACTTGGGGGCCTAAGGAGCAGCCGTGGTTCTCCTCCTCATGGCGAGGAGAAGACGGGGCAAGAAGGCACAGCTCGCGTTGGCGAAGACAGAGGAAGGATCCCCCAGACCTTCCCCAGGAGCTGGAAAAGGGTGGAGGATCCTCAGTCTTTTAGTCTGTTGTTGGCCCATCTGCCTTTCTGGATTTGAGTTCTGTTTTGAGGTCACTGGGAGAAGAATTCGGAATCCGAATTCGGCCCAGGAATAAACAACCCAAGAGCATGCTCATGACTGTGTTTCCTCCAGGATCCGCTCAGGTCTGTGTATTACCTCCTGCTCTGGGCCTTCCAGACTCCACCCTGGGGCGACGCGGATGGAGTGGGCTGTCATCTCTGAATCTCTGGTTTCCCTGCCTTTGCTCTTCCTTCGGATACCCCCTGCTGACCCTGGGAAGTCGGCCCCAAGCTTTGAGAAATGGCCTCCTACCCCCTCAGAGCCCAGGAGAAAAGGGAGAGGGGCTCTAAACGAATCTGACCGAGACCCAGGTCAGGGACAGCCCCCGGGCCATGCGTCCTTCTCTGTGAGGCCTTCCCTGAACTGATTCTTCGTGCCCCAGTTTGGCTTCTCGCCACCGCCCTCAAATTATTGAATCGCTGATGCCCCGATCTTGGGGTCCTCCCCCGAGACCATCCCGGAGGTCCCATCCCTCCCCAACTCCTCACTTTCCGGGTTCAAATGGGAGCCTGTGTGGAGGGAAAGGAAGACTTGGAGAGACCCAGGGTCGGGCTGTCGGCAGAGCAAGCGTTAATCCCACCCGGCCGTCTAGGAAATCGAGGTCCGATAAGGGGCGCTAGAATCTGCCTGCGACCGGGAAGCACCTAGCAGGGTCTGGCTTGGCGAACTGGAGCTCCTCGGTGAGACCAGGACCGGCCGGCTTCCCGTCCTAAAGTAGGGGGTGGTGGGGAGAGACGGCATTCTTGTTGAAAGGGAGGTAGAAATCCGGAATCGGAGACTAAAAGGGGAGAGGACTGGGACAGAGAGTGTTTCCGCCCCCCACCCCCCACCCCCCACCCCCCACCCCCCACCCCATGCACACTGCCGCCGTCCAGGCCTAACCCGCCCAGCTCCATAGGCCTTAGCAGCGTCTTCGGAGGGTGCCAAGCTCCTGGGGGGGGGGGGGGGAGGTGGGCTTGAAAGGACGCTAGTTCTCCCTTTGAGGGCTGCAATGTCCCCTCAACTCCCCAGGTCCTCGACCCCCGCCCCAAAAAGGGCAGCGTGGCTGGGGCTCCAGACTCTGTGCGCTGGGATGCCGGAGAGTGTGGGCCTGCGGCTTGGGCTGCCCGAGACCGAATGAATCCAGGGTTCTGGGGGAAATTGGGAGAAATTGGGAGAAGTGGAGGACTGGGTGTCTGCCGCCCCAAAGTGCCCCACCCTTTTCGAAGCTTAGGCGCCACCCGGAGCCGGGCCTCTGGGGGATTGGAGACCGCCCCTGAGAGTCCCCGCCCCCTCCCCGAGGCCCGAGGTATTAGTGCTGCTTGATCGGACCTCATTTCCTGCGAAAATGAAAACATATCCAGGGTCCTTAATAAAGTGAATGACGAGGCATCGGGTGTAATTGGGCTTCCGGTTGGTGGCTGTTTCCTTAAACTGACAGTGGGAAAAATGTAAGTCCACAGCGCCCAGATGTAATTACAAGATTATCAGAAAGAGGTGCAGGAAGGATTCGCCAAGACCCGGAGACAACCTGAGAAATGGGCACAAACGCTTATCCAGATCAAGAGACCCAGGAACCCGGACCTCCACACCGACCCCGCATCCAAGCGCGCGCCTCCTCAAGCTTCGGCCTCTCCTCCCATCCTGAGACCCGCCCTGCCACTGCCATCGGAAAACGGGGGATCTTTATTTGTACGCCGGGCCGGGGGTGGGTCTTTTCCTTCCTCTGAGAGGAGGAGTGTCCTCTAGGGCAGGGGGGTGGCCTGGCCGAGAGTCCCCGGACCCATCCCCGGACCCATCCCCCGGACCGGGGGCGCTGGCGGCATATTTCTGTGCATAATCCAATTTTCTCCGTGACTATCTAGTTAAACTCTTTAACAACAGCTACATAATTAGAATTTGGATTCCCATTAATTTTCCCTGGGCCTCGAACCATTTGCAGCTCACACTGGTAATTAATGCGATACATCACTAACTTTACCCAGCGCCGGCCAGCCGGGCTCAGGTCGCTCGGCCCCCGCGCCTGGCGCCCCTGAGCCGGGCCCTGACTCCGGACCCCGCTTCCGGAGTGGGGGCCGTTTCCCTCCCTCCAAAGCCAAATGCCTCGGCCCGCGCACCCAAAGCCTTCTTTCCAGGAAATCTCACAATTAAAAATATTTATCGGGAGTAGATTTACGTTTCTGGGTTTCCAGTCTCGGGGCGTCTGGGTAGGCTATTAAGAGTAATTAGCATCTTTTGCGCATGCAGATTTACTTCGCTCATTGCCACATAACTCATCCCTAAAAGCCAGCTCAGGCGAACACAAGCGCCTCCGCCAAAGCCGCTGCCAGAGCTGCCGCCCCCGCCTGGGTCTGACTGGGGCTCCCCGGGCCCTGGGCCCCCATTACACTGCTCGCTCCTAGCTTCTCTGGCGGAACTGTCCGCTCCAGGCCCTGGAGGCTGCGTGCCCACCCTGGAGACGAATGAAGCAAGGGCGACCTCACGCGGCGGGGGGGAGGCCCAAGCCAGGTTCTCCCGGCTGCGCGGGCTGCGAGCTCTGGACCCGAGGCTTCGCGACCCGGCCCCTGGGTGCACGAGCAAGAGGGCGTGTCCGTGTATGCACGCTCTCGTGCACGCGAGTGCACATGCCTGTGACTGCTAGTGCGCGTTCCTGAAAGTGAGCGAGGGCAAGCGTGGAAAATGAAGTGATCTCTATCCCCACCCCCCACTCCTCACCGCCCGTCCCCCCCACTCCTCACCGCCCGTCCCCCCCCCCTTCGCCCCCGCCTTCCCGGAACCGCAGTTCAAATGCCAGTCCTACGCCAATCCGCTAGGGCACTGTAGTTCAGAGGGAGACTCGGGCCCCTACCTTGCCTCGATTTCCCTTGGACAGAGCCGTCCCTACCCAGCCAGAGAGCCTGGAACGGGCAGCGCCCAGCGGTAGGGAAGCTGGGTGGCCCGACGCCTCGCCGCGTCTGAGAGCAGGTTGCCTAGTGCTGGAGAGCCCGCCAGAGAGAGGCCAGGCAGAGCAGGGAGTCACTGAACAGCGGCTTTTGGGACTGCTGGAGGGCGGCCAGAGACGGTGGGACCCGGCGGCGGTGGAGAATGAGGGGTGGGAGTGGGGGCAGGCGAGGGACAAAGTGGTGGTGGGAGGACCAGAGCAGGGGCGCGCGGCTGTGGCTCCCGCGCTCCAGGCCGAGGCACCCACTCCGGCTTCGTTATTAACGTGCTGGGAAGTCCGCGAGCCGCCCAACTTTCTTCTCTTTAATGAGCCTAGAAGAAGAGGCTGCCCTGAAGGGGTTTGTTCATTAAAGATGTAGCTGGAGGAATATTGTCTCATTAATTATCTGGTTTTAATTACACTCCTACCCTTTGAATCCAGAGATGGGAAAAGTTGATCCAGTGGTGCCGCCCCCTTTCGCTTAAGGAGTGGAGCCAGGCAAGGGGACCTGGAAGGGGCTGTGGGACTGTGTGTGCCAGGGAGGGGGTGAGCTGGCATTCGATGTGTGTCCAGCTGTGAATCCCCATGCGAGAGGGCCTCCCTGCCTGGGTGTGTGTGGACGAGGTCTGCGTGTGGATCTGAAAATGTGCGTGTGTCTGAGTGTGCGTGACCACGTGTGCCTGAAAGGCTTTGTGGACGTGACTTGGGTGCCTATGTGTGCTCCCTGTCTGTGTGCAGTTCTGTGTGTCTGGGTGTACATGTGGGTAGCTGAATGTGTCTACAGACAGACCCAAGAGCAGAGGTGTAAGTGAACAGGAAGGAGTATGACTGGGTAGCTGTGTTTGCACGTGTCTAAGAGGGTGGCTTCCTGCCCGTCAGCTCAAGTGACAGTGTCTGAAGTGTCTGGCCGTGTCTCTAGGTCTCTGCTGTGCCTGCATGAGTCCCCCCCCCCACCCCCCGCGCGGATCTATGAGTGTTCGTGGGGGGGCGCTGCGTAGCTAGAACATCACAAGAACTGGTACCTCTCCAAGGACATGGCTTGGTTTCCGAGGGTCCCCAGAGCTGGGGTGCATCCAGAAACCATGGTCCTTCTGGAAGGGGAGTTATTTAAGGGGGTGCTCGTCCCTGCCTCGCCCCTTGTCAGGCCAGCGGCGCAATGCTAAAGCGGGGGCCGTTTTCCCTTTAAATCGTGGACACTTTGACAGGGGACATTAAGGACCCGGCTGCTCAGGCTGAGCAGATCATAAAACCGGACAGGCAATTTCTGCTCCCGCCAAATAGCCGGGCAAACTCGTTCTGCATCTTTGGTTTTAATGCACTAAACTGGCAGCTAAGCAGGGAGCGAGCGGGGGGAGAGGGGGCGGGGAGCCCCCCACACACACAGGCGCACACACCGGCACAGGAGCAAACACCCCTTCACACCCTTACACCCCACGCCCCGCCCCGCCCCCCCCACCAGCGGAATTATCAACTAGAATTTGATTAATATGCAAATCGCAGGCAAACAGCTCCATATAATTCTTTCAGTGGAGAGTAATTAATCACCAGTTAAAGCAAATTAATACATATATCAATTTTGTCAGAAACATGCTTAGTTCAATCGCCCGTAAAATTGAAGTTTGAAGTATTAAGAGGCTCTGCAGAAACGCCAGGACTAAAACTTTCAAATTGATCCTATTTAGTAATCAATCAGGCTCTCCCCTCAGGTTAATCTGCCTAATTTTTCATCTCAAATCATACACTTTACTGACACGCCATCTAGCAAACAGTCGATAAAAAGTTAACAAAAATGATAACGACTCCAGCCAGAGCCATTGTGCAGGGCGGCTAGGTGGCAGGCAGCTTTGATTGCATTTCTGAGGTGGTTGGGGACTTGGTTTTTTCCTGGGCCAAGGGCTGGGAGCTCCCCCAGACAGCCGGAGCCGCCCTGCCCCACCACCCTTCTCTGCTGTTTGCTGCCCTCCGCGGCTGTTGGACTCCTTTCAGAACATCAGAACATTTGCCACATTTCCCCCAAAGTCACCTAAACCAGCTAACTCCCTACCCACGCCTGTGGTTGCACAGACTGTCTGGAAGCGTGTGCATTGTGTGCTTGTGGTAACTCTGGGCTGTGTCTGTGTCACTGTGTCTGTATTGTGTGTATAATGGTGGGGATGGTGTATCCATCTACCAGCAAAGGTTTATCCGTTTAGCTGTTTAACTGTGTGCGCGCTACTGGCCGCCTCTATTTCAGTGGGTGTGCTGTGTTGTATGTGACCACACTGCTTCTGGGCGCCCTGTATGTCTGTGTCATTGTGGATGTGCGCTGGGCTTCTGCGTGGTGGGTCTGTGTGACACTGTGCCTGTTGTGTGTGCTCTGGACTGGCCATGCATGGTGTGCCGTGAGCCTACCTGAGCTTGCCCTTTATCTGTATGTGGGCACGTGGTCCCAGCGGGGCTTCAGGAATCCAGATCAATAGGCCCCATCACAGATGTCAGGGGAGGAGAGACAGTCCCTTTGGAGACTTCGCACTTCACCTTGAGCGGTCCCGGAGAGATAGGAGGGTTCGCCTCTTCCCCACCGTGTCCCCCATTCCAGCCTCTGTGTGGGGCACAGGTGGGAGGGTGCGGGTAAGGAAGGGCAAATGAAGGCCTCCCTTTCTTGGTGGAGGGGACTCCCAGACTCTCTGTGGATCCCTTTCCACAGACCCCCGGACCCACTGCTTCTGACTTAGGCCCCTGAATTTGGTAGGGGTGGGGGTGCAGACACCCAGTTAGGAACTCCTCTGTCCCATATCATCCGATGCCACTTCCACGTGTGATGACAACTTAATCTCAAACCTCTGTGTACACATGCTGATAACTAAATCCACACACGTCCCATGATAGTCACAGGTAACTAACCTTCCTCCCCCACTGAGTCCACCCCTACTCTCTAACAGCCAGCATCCAGCTCTCCATGGGGAAGGCTGCACTTGCCCACACGCACACACCGATGCACAGCAATCCCCGCACACACACTCACACATAACGCGAAGCAGATTCCAAAGTGGGCAGGACTCAGTCACCCCCAACCCTGCTGGCGACATTGCCAATCCACCAAGCACACATGTGCATATTGCCATGTGTACCCTCCCTGTTTAAGGCAGGGCTGAGCCCCCACGGGAAGGAGGAACTTCCTTTGAGTGAGCTGGGGGAAACTGGGCCTTCAAGGGAGTCCTGGAAATGGTAGGGCCAAAAGTGGGTCTGCAGATTACTCTAGAGACAAAGGTTCAGCCTGGGGCCCAACTTGAGAAGGAAGGGGCAGGCAGGACCGCCGGGCCTTTAACCAACAGCACAGCAGAGGACAGCCCCCCCACCCCCACCCCAAGCTGTTCTCAAACAAGCAGAGTCTGGGCCTAGGTAGTGTTTATTCACTGACCTCAGCTGCCTTCAGAGTAGACTCATGCCCAGGCCAAGGCTCTTCATCCCACCTTCTGCTCACTCCTTTCATGAGCCCCCCTCCCTTCAGGCCATGTGCTCCTCTCTCCACCGCCCCCCCTTGTAAATGAAAAATTGAGTAGCCAGCCTAATCAAAGCTGTTCGGAGCTAGGATTCTGGTCGCCTGTCTGTAGCTTCAGTTCCATATCAATGTTCGTTCTCCCGGTTATCTGCTCACGCCAGCTCCCTGCACACATCTTGCACCCCAGGGAATCACTCACCTGCTGGTCACACCCACCCCAGTGACAGATTTACTCCTCTCCTCCCCATTGCACAAACTTAGTCACACCTAGTTGCACACACTAGTTTGCAACAATTGGTTACATGAGCACAGCAGCCCGCCCCCAGCCACCCCCAGCTGCGCATGCTCTGTTTCCCTCAGTCAGCCGCACATGCCCAGCCTCTCAAGTTGCACACCCTCTCTGACACACTCACTGGCACACCCTGTGGATGCCTGCGAAGCTTGCCATGCACACCCCCGGCCCCTCAGCCTCAGGTCTCTCCTGGGACCGGCAACCGTTAGGGGGAGAAAACAATTAGGATGGCAGCCACATATTGTGAGTGCAGAGGTGGGGCCCGCGGGAAACTCAGGGTGGTAATTCTCCCTCCAACATATTGCTCCCCACTCGTGAGCCTGCCCCAGGCCAGGGGAGCCCCCACCTTCCTTCACTCCAGTCCCGGGAGCCACTCCTTTGGGAGATGTGGCCTGGGGACCCACTCGGGGTCAGGCTGCAGCTCCCTCAGGCCTGCTGACCTCGGCCAAGGGGTCTAGGCCTGCACATGCAGCTCAGGGATGCACCCATTGCCCACACAACCTAAGCACGCACAGTTCTACGTTCCAACCACCAGCACCCAGCAGTTCTAGTGGCCACTCGCATCACCTCGCTGCCAGCCTAATGTACTTCTCGGCCTGCAGACAGCAGCCTCCTACCTGCTGGCCCTCCTGACCCCACTACTCTCAGGTTCCAAGCGCCCTGCAGTGCCCCACCCTCTCCACTCTGGGCCCCTTACCCAGTCACTCTTCCTTCACCTCCTAGGCTCCCTTATACCCCTTGCCTGGTGTGCGTGTTTGGGGGAATATCTGTAGTCTCAGCACAAACCACTTTCTGGGCCCCAAGAAAGAGGGGTTGGTTGTGGGGATAGGGAGCAAAGCCAAGGTGCCCCTGGGTTCACGTGGCTGAGGACATGCACGACGGGTGAGTGGACTTCCCTGGACTTGGAAGCTCAGGAGGGTAGGGAGGAGGGGGTCCCCGCGGCGACCGGCAGGGGCGGAGGGGAGGCATGAGGCCCCAGCCCATCCCTTTCAGGGGGGACTCATGCATCAAACTTCAATTTTCCGGACGATTGAATTAGTGATTTTTTTTCTCCTGAACTAAAATACACTTAAGTCTTTGGGATTAATTACCACGTTCTGGTCCCTCAGACTGGAGTATTACTTATCGGAGCTGCGTCTGACACCGGCCCGACACCTCGTAAAATAAGGAACTGCGCCTCCCGGCCTCACCCGGCGCCGTCCGCCGGGCCGGGCCGGGGAAGGCAGAGCCGGGAAAGCCGAGACAGCCGGCTCGCGCAGTGGGGCCCGGCCCGGCAGCTCGCCGCGGGGTCCCACGCAGGGAAAGCAGAGACGGCCCGCGTCCTGGAGCTTGGCAAGCGGGGCCGAGGCCCCGGACCAAACAGGGAAGGAAGAGGCAAAGCCAGGCGGTTTTCCCCGCGCGGCCAGGAACCGAAAGTGGGTCTGCAGAGAGGCCAGAGCCCTTCAGGGAACCTGCCTGCCACGGCCCCGGGCGGGCCCCGAGCCTTAACGAGTCTCGCCGTGAGAATGGGCGCAGGGCCCGCAGCCCCTCACGCCATCCACGCCACACTCACACGTACACTCACACGCGGGGAGTACCACGGAAGGCGTGCGGCCCGCGCCCTTGGATCGCTCGCAGGCGGTGCAATGGCACAGCGGCCGCCACCGGGGCAGGCCCGGTCGGCGGCCGCTAAGAGGCCCAGGGCGGCGCTGGGATTCGAGGCCCTCTCACATCGCACGTCCCCGTGGTAGCGCCCGAAGCGCGGCCAAGGCCACCCGAGCGCTCCGGTCAGAGCCAGGAGAGCTGAGGAGAGAGTGGGTGGGAGCCCAGGCCTCCCCGGACTCCTAGCCCCAAGCTCCCGCCTACAGTCGACCCCTCAGCCCCTGCCCACTGCCGCCGTCGCCTCCCTGCGCCAGGGGGCCGGGAAAATACCCTACGCCGCGGTGCTCGGTCGGGTGGAGACTGGCCGAAACGGCCAAGCGCCCTGGCAGCCGGGCTCCGGAAGCCCATAGGCAGCCTGGAGGAGGCTTCGCATCCAGCAGAGCCGAGGAGACTGATGGGGGACCAGAATTCGCTCCCCAAACTGTGCGGGACCCAACCCACGGCGCGCTCTCCCCAGGCCTCCTCGGCTCCGCTCAGCCCAGGGCTCGGGCGTGTGCTTCTCTCCGCTTCCCACCGACGCCCGTCCTGCCCTTCCTTCGCCCGCCCTTCTTTCTGACCTATAGAAACAACGAATTCCTTCTCATCTTTCAAGGCCTGGGTCCAATGCCACCTCCTCCGGGAAGCCCCCACCACCCCAAGCCCGGAGACGGCTCTCGGAGTTCTGTGAAGGGCATTTCCCTGCCCCCCGGCCCAGGCCCCCTGATAGCGCCAGGGGGGTGCAACGGGTCTCGTCCGCTAGACTGGGAGCTCCTTGAGGGCAGGAACTGGGTCTGACTCGCTTCTATTTCCCCAGCCCCCAGTGTGGCACGGCGCAGAAAAGACGCACAATAAACATTTGCTGAGTGGAATAGATTTTCCCTTTATTTTATTAATCCTTCTCCTTCCTTCTTTCCTTCTTTCTTTTCCTCCTTCCTTCCTCCCTCGTTATTTTTTATTTCTTGGTTATATTCAATTGTCATGTTTTTCAGGCTCATTAAATCCATTTAGAGACAAAAGAATAAAAGGCAGAAGGGGGAAGGAGGGGGAGGAGGGAAGGGGGAGGGGAGGGGAGGGGAGGGGAGGCCGGAGAAGCAAACAAATAACCCGCTTTAACTAGACGGGCGGATAAATGGTCCCGTTTCTCCTCAGCCCCGATGCGCCTGCTTAGCTGCGCGCCCCGCGGGCGCTGCAGCTCGGGTGGGCTCAGCCCCGGGGCTGCCGCCCCCAGCCCGGAGGGACCCAGCAGGGCCCGGCCCGGGGCCGCGAAGCTGCGAGCGGCCGGAGGTGCCAGGGCCGCTTCATTGGGATTCATGGGCGTGTTGGGCGGGCGGCCCCGGGCTCCGGGCGCGGGGCGGGGGCCGGGCGGGGGCGGGGGTGCGCACGGCGGGCGCAGATGCCCGGGTGACCGCCGCTCCGCGGTCCCCGCGCCGCCTTTGTGCCGGGGAGGCGCGCGCGGGGACCTAATCCATCAAATTGTCTACAAATTGTGAAGAAAATTCAAAAACCATATGGTCGCCAGCGCCGGCGCGCTCTGGGCTGCGGAGGGCCGCGGCCGCGCCCGCACCCGGAGCCGCGGGGGGCTGGGCCCGGCTATTGTCGCCTGTCAGCGGCCGCCCGGGTCCATTCGTCCCGGCCTTCATGGTCCGCGCTCCGAATTACAGACCCATCCATCCTGAGAAAGGGCGATTTATGTCGCCCGGGAGGAACCGGCCGCACGCCCGCCTGGCTGCCCTGCCGCCTCTCCTCCTTTCGTTCTCTGCTCTCTCTTCTCACCCTTTCCCATTCCCTCTCCATTCCCTTCTTCTCCGTCTCGGTCTCTCAGTCTGTCTCCCCGTGTGAAGCTTTCCCTCTTTCTCTTTCTCCCCCCCCATCCCCGTCTCCGCGACTCCCGCTTTCTCGCTCTGCTTTTGGAGTGTCTTTCTGTGCTCCTTCTTCTGTTTCTGTCTCTTAGTTTCCTCCTGGACACGCACGCTCCCGACTCAGACCCCGGGGCCCCATCGCCTGCCCGAGACCAGATGCGCATTTCTCACATCAATTTTGCGGAGAAAGAGAGCCGAGCGGCCCGGAGGCGGGACCCTCCTTTGGTGACAGCGGCCACTCGCCAGCCCCGCGACAACAAAAGCCCAGAGAGAAACCCGCTCTGTCCGGAAAAGTGAAAGCTGCCTGCGTCCCTGCCCCAGCCGCCCTCAGGGCGCCGGGACCCCAGAGAGTCCTGGGGAGATTGACCTCTGCCCCCAGCCGAGTTCAGGGGGGCCCAGAATTTGTGAATGTTACCAGAAATTCACCCCAACTCTCAGACGCTTCGGGCTCACACGTCCCTGTGCCCGCGTGCGCAATTCAGCTTGCCCTTGGTGCCTTTGGCCTCATTTTCCTCCCTCCCCCAAGGGCAAGGCCCTCCGGCGAAACCAAAACTTGGGAGGCCTCAGGCTGCACCCTGCTGCCAACTGAGCTATACCTGCGGTACACCGGGTGCTTAGCCCGTGGCCCACAGAACACGAGAGGAATGCCCTGGGGTGGGGGTGGGATGCACGAGACGCAGGGCTAGTCCCCCCACCTACCCATCTTTCCCCCCCAAAATTAATTTTCCACCCGTGACATCCCCAGTGTATGCACTCTTTCTCCCAGCAGTGCACGCCTCACTTTTTACCCGGACCTGGCGAAGCCCGCTTCTCTCGCCCGCACCCCCAATTTGGTAGCTTCCGTGTGTTTCTGGGTGGGAGGCACTTTCTCCTCCTGCTTTCCCCTCACCCCTTATCCTTGCGCCTGCCCCGAAACTCCTCCAAGTTGCCAAGGCCTGGGCAGCCAGCAGCGACCAGTGGCGAGACACGGAGCCGGCCGCGGCTTCCCTGAATAGGGCCCACTCATTCAGACACGGTCACCCCCGGTTCTAGTAAAATGGCAAAGACTTTATTTATCGGAGAAAGAGGCCTTGGGTACAGTCTGGGGCGGAGAGGGCAGGGCAGGAGCAGGGAAGGGGCACGCAGGACCCACCCTCATCGAGTCACCCTTGTCTGGCCAAGTGGAGCTAGGAGCAGGAGCAGGGCGGGCGTTGGAGACTGCAGTCAGACCCAGGGCTGCGGAGGAGGTGGGACAAGGACTTCGGGTGGCCTCCTCTCGGTCTCTGTCACATGCAAAAAAATTCTAAAAAGAGTAAAAAATAATTCTAGGGCTTTGGGTTCCATTTTAGTTGGCTGATTGGTTGGATTTCCCCCTGCTTTGTCCTGAAGACCCGGACCCCAGCAGTCAATCCAAGGAAAACGAGAGAGGGCGAGGAGGAATCTTAAAAATAGCGTCAGTGGGCATCGGGAGGCAGAAATGGCATCGAAAACGGACTTCTGGGGTCGGGGATAGGGGAGAGAAAAGATCGATTTGAAACTTGCAAGTCAGGACCCGGCTGTCCCCCTCAGCCCCTTCCCACGCGGGGAAAAGGGGCAGAAGGAAATAAAAGAAGTCAACTGCAATAGGCCTAGGGAGGCGAGGAGGAAGAGGGCCAGTGCATTCGCCACATGCAGAGAAAAATCAAAACAGTCGGGGCGGGCCCCCTCCTCCAGACCGCGGGGTTAAGTGTTCGTTACCCTCCCTACTGCCTCTCCCTCAGCAAACCCAGCAGCCTGAGAGCTTTGAAAACATGGAAATCTCCGAGATTTAAAAAAATAAAAGAAAGAAAGAAAAAAGTCAGGCTGAGGTGGGAAGAACCCGCTATATAAGTTTAAATATTTATACAGGAGCCATACAGAATTGCACGGCGAGGGCTCCCGGGGCGTCGGAGGCCGTGCGCGGCGGCCGGCCCGGCCGGCCAGCCCAGGTTTATTGCTTCGAGAGGGAGGAGGCGGCTGCCGGGAGCTGAGTCCGGGCCCGGGACGGGGGAGGAGAAGGCGGGAGTTGCAGAGGAGGTCCCAGCTCCCCTCGGCGGTCCGGGAGGCGGCGGGCGTACCGGCGCTAGGAGCCCGGAGCGGCGGAAGATCCCGGGCGCGGCTCAATCGTCCACGTCGATCTCTTCGTCTTCCTCGTCCTCTGAGCAGTCCTGGCTGCTGGCCGGCTGGTCCGTGAGCGGGGAGGCAGGAGAGAGCTGCAGGGGCCCGGCGCCGGGGGCCTGCGGGGCGCCCGGAGGGAGCGCCGGAGAGCCAGGCCTCGACTTGGCCCTGCCGCAGCCGCCGCCACCGCCGCCCGCCGCCTCCGAGTTCTGCTCGAGTTCGGCCAGCGCCACGATGTCCATCTGCCCGCTGGGGCCCAGTTTCTTGGCGGACTCCACGTCGGCCTTCATCTCCTCCAGGTCCCGCTTGAGCTTGGCACGCCGATTCTGGAACCAGGTGATGACCTGAGCGTTGGTGAGGCCCAGCTGCTGCGCGATTTGGTCGCGATCAGCGGGGGACAGGTACTTCTGGTAGAGGAAGCGCTTCTCCAACTCATAGATCTGGTGGTTGGTGAAGGCTGTTCGCGACTTTCGCCGCTTCTTGGGGGTCTGCCGCTGCCCGAAGATGGTCATCCCGTCGCGGCCTGCGAGGAAACCATAAGTATAGGCTTGCGCCAGGGGAGAGGAGACCACACCCCGGCTCTCGTTCACCCCACCCAGGCCCATCCGGCCTGAGGTCTGTTGCAGTTCCCTTCTCAGATTTGATTCGGCCTCCCGGACTAGGACAAGCCTCGCCTAAGGCAAACCTTCCCCGAGAACTGTCTACCGGAAGTCTCAAGGAAAAATTGTTTTAGTCTCTGCTCCCCACCTAAGAGTTGATTTGAAAGACCCGAGGTCGCTAGAGCACAACGGAGCCAGACAGGGACGCCCCGACTGCTGGGTGAATGTTGATTCCACACCTCTTCCCAATCACCCTGACTCTACCCCTACCCATAAAAAGCCCTAGCTGAAAGGCTCTCAGTTCTCCAACCCAGGAACAGGGCGAGGAGCGCCCAGGCCACTGGGAACGGGAGGGAGCCAAGCAGAGCAGGCAAACTGCGGAGAGATCTTGGGTTCCCGCCACCCCTCCTGGGTCACTCGACTCTGGCCTATCCAGAGGTCCCTAGGAAATAGGGTTTGGGTCCTGTCCCACTCATTTCCACTCCCAGCGGCAGCGGCTTGGGCTGGAGGGCCCTGACAGCAGGCGCGGGAGGAGGTGGGCAGAGACACAGGGTACAAAGAGTGGGGCACAGGGAGCGGGTCCTGGGGTGCTGGGCGCAGGGGAACCCAGCGGAGGCGCCTACCTTCGGCTGCCTGCAGGACGCTGACCTCCAGCCCCTTAAAGGTCTTGCTGGCGAGCTCCTCCAGCGCGCACAGCGGCGAGGTCTGCGAGAGCAGCGCGCGGCCCGCCAGGGGCAAGCCGCCCGGCGCGTGCTTGTCCGCGGCCGCCAGCAGGTGCGCCGCCCCGCACAGCGAGTAACTTCTCCGCACAGAAGGCTTGTTGAGGATGTCCTCGATGCTGAACGGAGTCAGCGGCTTGTTGGAGTTGGCGGGAGGCGGCAGGTGATCCAGCGGGCTGCGCCGCCGCTCTTCCCCCGGCGCCGCCTTGCCATCCTCTTTGGAAGTCATCTCGGCCTTGTTTGGGGGCCCGGCCGGGGCGGCTCGGGCCGCGGGGACCCAGCCCGCGGGCAGCTCGGGCGCCGGGCGGCGCGGGTGGGCGGCAGCGGCGGGCGGGAAGAAGGCCGCGCCGGGCCAGGCGCCGGGCCGGGCGCGGGGCCGATTAGCGCAGCGGCAGAGGCAAGCAGAGCTGCACGGGGCCCCGGAAGGAGGGCGCTGACGCGGGCGCCGCCGCCGCCGGGGCTTCCAGCAATCCGGGGCCCGAGCCGGGGCGCGCCGCGCGGGGCTCCAGTTTCGCCAGCCCCGGTGCTATTTAAAGGTGTCAGGTGGCTCCGCGGCGGCTCCTGGCCCCGGGTCCTGGCGGCGGCAGTTGGAAAAGCCGAGGCGAGGGCGCCGATCCCGTACTGCGAGGGGAGGCGGAGAGATGGGGCAATTGACTATTGCTAACAAGTTAGCCTTGATCGAGGAGTAATCAATTATCTGCAACGGCACTTCTCTATTTCTCTCTCCTTTCTCCCTTTCTCCTCTCTCTTCTTTCTCTCTGTTCTCTCTCCTCCTGTTCTCTCTCTCCCTCCCTCTCTCTCTTCTCTCTTCTCTGCTCCCCCCCGTCTCTCTCCTTCTCTCCCTCTCCCTCGCCCTCTCTTTCACTCTCTGTCTGTCCAATGCAAGCGGCTCTAAGTTGGGAAGCTCATTAATTAGCGGGCCGGGGGTAGGAGGAGCCGGCTGGAATTAGCCTGCCTAATGCGCCTGTCAGTCCGGGCGCTGCGCCGCTCTCGGCCCGAGCTGTTTGTAAATTACATTAGCGGCGCCTTTATTGCACCCGAACCTCGGGCGACTCAAAAGCCGCCGCCCCCACCCCAAACTGCAAGCCTCGCTCCCGGCGCACCCGCCTCCCGCCGGCCTGGCTGTGATGGTAGCGCTGGCCCGGAGGTCTCGGGCTCTCCGACCCGGGATTTGGCGCCCGAGAAGGGCCGCGTGAGCCCAGCCGGAGAGGGACGCGGCCGCCGCGCGGGCCAGGTAAGACCAGGAGCCTGGGTGGGCCCCGCCGCCGCCCAGTGCGGACTTTGCCGAGCTGAGATCAAGGACCCAGCGTGCCTACCCGTCGACCCTCCTTGTCCGTCACCCCCGGCCTTGGTCCATGCGCCTGGGGAGAGGGAATCTGCAGCTTCCAGGCTGGCCCGCGGGAGGTCCGTGCGGGTACTGCAGCCCTGGGTGAGGCGACACGGGACAGGGGTGGAGGACCCCAGGGGTCGAGGGGAGGGGGTCAGCCAGAGGAATCAGTCTTCCCCAGCCGAGAGGCGGAGGGGGGAGTTATTGGTGGCTCCAGGCACCTCTCCACCGGCCTGAGCCCGAAGCGACAACCTTACCTCTTCCGGCGGTCTTGCACACTCTTCGGGCCACGGCTCTCCCGGCCGACTGGGGCCACGGGACCGCCTGGTGACCGGCGCCCGACCGGGCAGCCGGGCCGGTTGCCTGGGCTAACGGGGCCGGCTCGGGGCCTCCCCGCTGAGCTCTGCCCAGGCCCCGGCCCGGGCCCCGCTGCCGGCCCCGCCCAGCCCAGCGCCGGGCTCCAGTACACCGCCCGAGTCCAGCTGTTCCGGATGCGGGGCGGGGGCCGGAGGGGGCCGGGCCAAGGCTGGGGCTGCGCTCCCAGGAACCCGCGGGGAAGCCGGGTTCGAGTCGGACTGGGGGCTGGGAACCCTATGGGCCCGACTCTGTGTACATCAGGCAAGCATTTGTGCGCCATCGGTATTTGAATGTGTTTACGTTTTTGAATGTGTACATTTGTGTGGGGTTCGCAATGTGTGTATTTGTGTAAACATATGTAACCTGTGGGTATTTAGGCGTGTTTGAACCCTACCTATGTCTTTCATTCCCTAGAGGCACCCAAAGGGGCTGTACCCCCAGGCTCTTTTTACTCTTGTTTCCCTCCCCTGGTTTGTATGGGGGCGTTGGCCCCACCACCTAATTTTGCCCGTCTGCCCCTGAAGAAAGGAGCGGAGCAAGAGGGGCTGGAGCCAAGGGAGCTCTTTCCCTCCCCTCATACAGCCTCAGCCCTTTTCCTGGCTTTGTTTGTAAACTCCTGGGCAGGCAGTGCGCTCTGGTAGCCCTGCTTAGTCAAGAGAAGAGCCCAGAGAGGCCAGTGCAGGGCACTGTGGCCCAGCCTAGAGGTTAGGGTGGGAGAATAGGACCTTTTGGGCTTCTTGGACCCCCTCATACTTCCCCAGAGAGGGAGGAAGCCAAGCTGGGCTGCAGGGCAGGGGCCAGGGACAGGTTCTCTCCCGGGATGCCTCCAGCTCGGGCAGAGGGGCCTCCGCACAGCAGAGATTGGTTTCTTTATGTCCTGTTTAGTTGTTTGTTTGGAACATGGCTTGCAGCTCCCCAGAGAAAAGGGGACAGTGATGGAGAAAAGATTCCTGTTTGGGATGCAGTGCCTGCCCTCGCCCTGCTTGGGAGTATTGGGAAGAGTTATTCACCCTCTTTCCTGCATTTGCAAGGATAGGTGCTCAGAGGCAGGAATGGGGAGAGTGGGATTCTCAGTTCCCCAAGAGTGGCAGAACTGTCCTCAAAGCAGGCCTGTCTCTAGTGCATCAGTGCTGCTCTGAAGCCACGAGGGGATGCTGGGTCCAGCAACAGTGGAGTCAGAGTTGAGAAAGGTGGAGAGGGACCTGAGGGAGAAGGGGCCCAGGAGCCTGATGACCTTTGCTGGCTTGGAAGCTTGGAGAGCCTGAGGGGTCTTCCCTCTCCTCTCACTTCCTGCTCTCAGGATCCTGCCTCAGTCTCTGCTCCCCACCCCAGCCCTTTCCTGCCGTAACCCCAAAAGCCCAGACCCAGAGCCTCAGGCAAGTCGCATCCCCCATGCTAGAGAGGAGGCCTCTCCAGATCAGGGAACAGCAACTCTTGAGCCCCTACCCTGGAAGGAGCTCCATCCCATAACCCTCTGCCATTCTTGTCTGCACCTGATATTGGTCTGCAGGACAGTATCTTAAGGACTACCTTGCTGTTGTTGTCCCTTTCCCAGTCCCTCAGGAACGGTGGCGTTCAGAATTACTGTGACGCTGCCAAGAAGGTGAGGAATGTGAATTGGGGAGCAGAGGGGCAAGAGCATAGAATTCCTTCAATGGGGCCCTATTTCTGGGGATCTTTAGTCTTCGGCCACATCATGTCAAAGTGGACAGGACATTCCACAATCATCTGCTATATTACCTCTATACCCACCGTGGCCAAACCTCTTTTTCCTGCAGCCCAATCGGAAGGCTTTGTTTTTAGCCTAATTGGTTGGACTCCCAGCAAAACAGCTCCAGCAGGCACAGCTGGGGGCTAAGGGGGCATATGGTGCCACCCACCCTTTTTTAGGGTCCCTTACTTCTATTGCCTCATCCAGGCTATGTTCAAAAACCAGGCCAACTGTCCCACTGACCTTTTCCCAACCCTGCAGTTTTTCCCCATTCCAGACCCCAGTGTGTGGGCCGCTAGGATCTTCTGAACTCCTAGAAACCCAAATCTACTGGCTTCCCGTGCCCCTCCAGCAGAGCAGGGGGCTGTATCTTGGGTTCGCAGTCAGACTCACTCCCTCTCCTCCTAGAGAGGGAGATCCTTGAGGGCAGGGACTTGGATCGGGGGATTCCATCCACCCCAGACCTGTGCAGGCAGGCGGGAACCTGGTGCCCTCCCTGTACAGGTTGAATGAGTTTTTGTTGATCGAATGGAGTATAAATGATTGTGTATTATGGAGGGGGGAGGCTTGGTCCTTGACTGTCCCCCCCCCCCAGGATTTCTGGAGATGATGAAAATTAGGGGAGTAATTCAGGGGCAGTAGGGGCGGGAGGGAGGGGGGGAAAGGCACTCTCCTGCCTAAGCCCCTTCCTGGGATCCAGTGCTGGGTGGGGAAGACCTCTGGGGTCTCCCACCCCCAGTCAGCTGAGCCAGTGTCATCTCCCATGAAGCTGGAAGCAGTTGGTCCCTGGAGTCTGCTGCACAGGGAATGCCTGTCTTCAGAGCCTAGTCTGTACTATATCCTGACTCCTGAATTCCTGCTTGCTGTCTCTGCCACCAGGGTCCAGCCTTATTCTGTCTTCAGTGGAAGGGGAAGGGATTAGTGTGGCAAAAATCTGTTTTCCCCTTACTTTAGTGAATATTTCAGACAAAGAGGAGGGAAAGAGCATTGCATGAATTGCCAGGATAAGGGGACCCTGTAGACCCAAACAAAATGAGTTATTCCTTAGCATAAGAGCATAATTCAAGTAAACCCCCAAATGCTCCATCAGCTTTAATCCAGATTGTTGTGGTAGCCCCATTTGTTTCCAGGTTATTTGTGTAAGCACCAGCAATGGCCCTCAGGCCAGACCTCCCCTTAGAAAGAAAGGTTCTGACACTGCTTGAAAGGAATTAACTTGACCACCAATTGGGATCACTTTTGTCCCCCAGGGACCTGCTACTCTGACACTCCTTGTGGAATTCAGCGTGTTTCTTCTGCTATAGAAGTAGACTCCGATAGATGGCCTCCTGCCTCCCTGGCTGAACCAGGACTGCCCACTTGGTTTTTATATTCTGCCCTGGGCCAGCGTCAGCAGTAACAACAACAATAACCATGACAATAAACACCATAAGCCCTTACTGTGTACCTGGCTTCAGGCTAAGAGTTTTATTCATTTCATTTATTACTCACAACCCTGTGAGGTAGTAGCTACTGCTATCACCCCAATTTTATATATAAGGAAAATGAGTCCCAGAGAAGTTAAGTAACCCATCCAAAGTCACACAGCCTGTTTTGGATTAATTAGGATTTCAAGACTGTTCTGACTCTAAGTGTAATCCCAGAACCATGGCGGTTTTAACCAGAGGCCCCCCCCACCCCCCACCCAGGGCTCTCTGAATGGGCTTTATGGGCTCTGCAGATCCCAGAAATTGTGTGTAAAATTATGTGTGTGAGCCCAGGTGGGCACATTTTTCCAGGGGTGATATTACATAACACGTTGGATTCTCTGAAATGGTTGGAGATCCAGAAAAGTTTAAGACCAGAAGCAGGCCAATAGGCGAAGGGGGAGGGCGGCTGCCTCCCTGTAGGCCTGGGGACTGGGGAGCTGGCTGCGCCAAAATTCCGGCCAGGCTCCAAGACTGCTTATGGACCTGCCCTGCTCTCTGTGGCCACTGGACCTAGGACCTCATCTGGCAAAGAGAGGTGGGGGCAGGGACTGTGGCTAGGGCACCGCTTTGGAGAGCACTCCCTCCTGCGTCTCCCCCAACCCACTTTTGTGAACTGAACTCCAGAGCCTGTGAGAGGGTGGCCCCACCACACGGTCCAACTTCTTCCAGGCACTTCAGCCCTGGGTGGTGTGTGGGGGGGGGGTGTAGGTACCCTTTGGAAATGGGCGGGGCAGAGACAGACCCCTTAGTGATAAAGACAGGTAGAGACAGGAAGAGACACTTCCTGGGAGGTGCTCATGACCCATGTGACCATGCTCCGCAGCCTCCAGAACATCCCTCTGTTTTGCTCCCAAGCCTTTGCTCCCCACAGCTGGCATCAGAAGGTCTCTATCACTTCCGTTCCTTGTACCTTTTGCTCTGTTTTTAGTGCTCAGCTGGGGCAACTTCCCTGGCCTGTTCAGTTCCTCTGTGCTCCTTAGCACACCCGCCTTGGAATCTGTCAGATTGTCAGGAACTTGCTGGTTTGTCTGTCTGTCCTTCTGCCCCTCTCTCCACCTGGCTGTGGATCTCCTCCCCATGCCCTATGCCAGCCTGGCATATACCAAGGGCTCTTCATGCATTTGTCGAATAAATAAACTAAACGAATAATAAGAGATGAAAGGGAGAACCAGGAAGGACTGCATTCAGCCTGGGCCCCAGAGAGAGGACTAGGAGTGTGAGGGAAGGGT
Source organism: Eumetopias jubatus (assembly GCF_037043125.1). Lineage (NCBI taxonomy): Eukaryota > Metazoa > Chordata > Mammalia > Carnivora > Otariidae > Eumetopias > Eumetopias jubatus. Next base: position 28,690,960 of record NW_028274823.1, on the reverse strand, counting down.
AGGTGCATTGTTTTGCCAGCTGTGTGCAGATGTGTGAGGCGTCCCTGCTGTTCATACCTCCAACACGCACAGGGGGGCACAGAGACCTCATTCTTTAATGCTTTTTGGCTATGGAGGGAGGAGGGAGGTCCTGGGTTCTGGACCCAGCTGTGGTGTGGCCTGATTCAGGAATGGAGTTTGTTCTCTCTCTCTCTGTCTCTGTCTCTGTCTCTGTGTGTGTGCGTGTCTCTACAGGATTGAGCCCCCATCATGTTTTGGGCCCAGAAGCAGAGAGGAAGAACAGACAGAAGAAGGAGGGTGACGGGCAGGCAGGAGTGGCAGGGGACAGACACTCTCACCCCAGTAGCCCAGGGGACTGTGAAGAGGGGAAAGGATAAGTGGGAGGAGTCAGTTGCCTCCCAGTGGAGGTGGCATTTGAATTGAGCTTTAAAAAAACCAGGAGCCTTTGGGTAGGTGCGGAAGCCAGGACCACTTTCCAGGCAAGAGTAACAGCCAAGCCAGAGGCCAGGAGCGGCAGCCCAGCGGGGGAGCCAGAGTGCCCTCTCTACTTCCTCCCTCTGTGGCCTGAGCAGCAAGCTGCTAGGGTGGGAGTGAAATCCTTGCTCCCTTGTGCACCCCCATTAGGTCTGCAGCCTGGGGCAGGGGCTGGTGGGCTCCTGGGATGGCTGTTAGGGGCTGCAGGGGGTTGACGGGGAGTTGGAGAGAGGCTGCACCGCCGCCCCCCCCCCCCCCCCCCCGCCCCGCGCGCGCCCTTGCTGCTCCTGGACCTACCCTGTGGGTTCCATTCTCCTTGCTACCCACAACTGATTCTCTCTCTTACTAACCTAGTTGGCCGAGGAACTCCTGGGTGGAGCAAAGCCGCTAATGCTGGTCGGTGCCACCCTTTCCACAGGAGTCTCACGGCCCGCGGCGCACCAGGCTGCAGGCCGGCAGCGGGGCCTGGGCGAGGGCGAGGGGGCTAGGAGGAGAAGCGCAAGCCAGGGAAGGCAGGGAGGCCCCGGAGCGGGCCGCGGCTGCTAGGCGGCCCAGGAAAGGCCTGAGTCAGGCTTCTCGTAATAAACTGCACCTGAATAATTCAGCAGCCGTGCGGGGGCTCATTGCATTAGTGCCGCCGCCAGCTCAGCCCTTCGCCTTCCCTCTGGGGGAGGGGGTCACTAACGCGCTGGACGCGGGGAGCCAGGTGAAGACCCCCTGCCTGCTCCTATCGTGGATTCGGCCGGGGCCAAGTCCCAGAAGACTCCGGGGTCCCCGAGATCCTCCGCCCGCCAAAGGTCAGAGGGCCGCCTGCTGGGCAGCGCTGTTTCCAGATAAGCCGCTCTCAAAAGCCTGCGCAAGAGAACTCAGGCGGCAGAACCAAGGCCGAACAGGGGGCGCGGGGGGCCGGCCCACGGAGAGCGGAGCTGCGGCAGTGCCCAACCGCACGGAAGAACGTGCGGCTTGGCTCGGAGCAAAGGGAAGAAGGCTGGCTCGGGCCTGTGCTCCGAGCCTGGATGCCCCGAGGCTGCTTCAGCGGGCCCGGATTTTCCTTTCGATCCGAGCGAAGCTCCCGGGAAGCCGCAGGACCCTCCATTCGCTGTGGAGCCCAGGTTCCCCGGCCTCTGTCCCCGCCTTTTTCGGACCCCCGGATCCAGTTCCTGCCACGTCAGCCGCGATGTGGCCGGGGCCCAGCGCTCTCGGAAAAGGTGGTGGGGGGAGGGGGTGAGGGAAGGGAGCCCCAAGCTGCTCAGTGCGCAGCGCCTGCAGCCTTATTTCGTTTGAGAGAAACCAGCTCCCCTTGGCTATTCTACCTCCCACAGGCCCCTGGGCTCCTGATCTTGAGGGATCACATGCCATCAAACGTCCACCGACGCTTAATTCCTCCAGCTCTTTACCACGCCCCTTCACTTCCATTAGGCCCACCCCCATCCTCTCAGCAGCAGCCTCCCTACCCCTACCTGCTGAACCTCGGGCCCAGACTCTCACACTGGCCCCGCTGGCCCACCTGGAGCCCCGCTTGCCTGCGGGCAAGGCCCTCAGTCTGGTCTTCCCTGGTGGTCCAGGCAGCCAGACCAGAAGCCCCGGTGGGGTGGCGGCGGCAGAAGGCAGCTCGTTTCCCCCCTGGCCCACGCCGCACCCCACCAATCTTCTTCCTCCGAGGCTTCCTCCTCCTCCTCTTGCCTCTGCCGCTAGGTATTTCTTTCTCATTCGTTTTTTTTCATTAGGTGAGGTGAGTTCAGCCCCAGCCTCTGGGCCCTGGGGAGGCCTGGGCTTACTCTGCCTCTCTCCAGTCCTCGGCTGAAACTCTGGGTTAACGGCCAAATTTCCGACGCCTTCTGCAGCAGGGCCACCTGAGTGTCTTTGTAGAGGCAGGTGAGAGGGCTGATGGCACCACGACCTCAGACAACTCCACTCCAGGCCCGCTGTGTGACCTTGGGTAAGTCTCTTAACCTCTCTGAACTTTGATGGGGCAAAAGTCAGGAGATTTGGGTAGAGAGATGGGAGGCTAAGCCTTTTAATTCATTTGGGAAAAGGGGTTGCCTGCTTTGGGGCCTAAGGAGGAAGTGAGGTTGGGGAGAATTCTAGGTCTGGAATGGCCATTTATTTTAACGAATATTTAGGAGCAGCTGGTAGCTGCTTTTTATTTTTGTCTTTTACAGCTGGTAGGGTGCCATGCATTAGAAACCTTCTCTCCAATCCTCATCAGGTCTTGGTTTTACCAAAGAGGAAACTGAGGTTAAGATCACCTCCAGCTGGTCAGTGCCACAGGTGGGATTCCAACCCATATCCCGTTCCAGGCTCTCTTGAGTTTAAGCAGCAGTCTGCCTTGGACAGGTGAATTGAGCCCTCTCAGGGCTGGCTGCCACTTAAGCGTGGAGAGGTTGGGCTGAATCTCCAAGTGTTCCCTTTTTTCCGTGCTGGGAAAGCTTTGAAATTCTTGTTTTTAGGTAAATGAGTTTGGCAGCTCCCAGAGAAGGATGGAAATAAGACCCAGTGAGGGTCTTCAGGCGGGTTATGGCAGTGCATCTGGGACAGGACAGGGAGGGCAGCATTTCTCCAAAGCTGAGCCCGGGGAGGTGGCCGTGGCAGGGCCAAGGTAGAAGCCATCGCTCCCGGAGTTCCCCACCCCCCCACAAGTCTATCCATCTGCTCAAGAGTCTGTCTGTCCCTGCGGGTGGGGGAGGGGGGCTACGCCCCCGGAAGTCCTGGACCGAGGGAGAGAAGGAGCACCAGGGAGAAGGCACACGGCTCAGGGCAGAGGTATGGCCAGACGATCCCCCCAACTCTTTCACCCTCTCCAGGGGTGCCTCTCTGAGGTAGGGTCCTCCTAGCTGCAGAAGTGGGACTGGCTGTGGGGGAACAGAGGTGGGCAGGCTGGAAGCTGGCGCCTGGGGACCCCTGGCTGGGCAGGGAAGGGCTGGAATCCGGCTCCCCCGCGACCCGTCCCCAGCTCTCGCTGCAAGGTCGCCCCGTGGCAGCCCCGACAGGCCATGCTTCCCTCGGCACAAGTCCCATTATATTGTATTTATGTTTCACTTTATTGGTTTTTTTCCTCTCTTATTATTGTCTCACTCTGGGGGAGGCAAAGGATATAATATATTCATCTTTATTATACCAAATCTGTGTGAAGCATTTAATAAAATGCTGTTTCCACACAGCCAGGGATATTAGTGTGAGCTATTCTTAAGTTAATGCTCGGGTACTGAGGGCGCCGCCACCACAGCGCCTGCTGCTGGCGGCCCGGGGAAAGCGCAGGCCCCGGCCGGGTGCACCCCGCGCCCACCCTGAGCGCCCCGTGCCCGTCCCGCTTGGGCGCTCATCCTAGCGGTGGCTCCGTGACCCCTCGGGCCGCAGCCTGGGAGGAGGGCCTCGGAAGAACCGAGTCCGAGCCCGCCCCCCTCCGCCTTTCTAACTGACTGTGGGCCTTGGTTTGTGCCTGGGAAGGGCGGGGCGGGGCGGGGCGGGGGGAGGCGGAACCCGAGAATTCCATAACTGCTTTCCTCTCAGGGCTCTTTGTTGGGAGGTTGAAGAGGCCTTGAGGGTGGACAGGGCTTTATAAACAGGAAGGAAAAAAGGCAAGGGTTTGTCGAGATGGGGCCCAAGAGAGCCACAGAGAAATAGGGGGGCTGCAACAAAAGTGGTTCTAGGCAGCATAGACCCTCAAGCTGAACCCAGCCCAGGCTGGGGAGCAGAGTGCAACTCCAGCTTGAGCAAAGCCCAGAAGGTTTCCGTGTTTCTGGGCTTCACCTGCAGCCATGGTGAAGGCAACTCAATGAAGTGGAGATCTTGGACTGTGGCAGCGGGCTCTCCTGTGGTTCTTCCTGTAGGTAGGCAAGCAGTCTTTGTAGTCCAATTTACAGCTAGTGCATTGAGACTCAGAAAGGTCAAGTGGCTTGTTTGAGGTGACCCAGCTGGAATGTAGCACCGGTGGATCACACTGTCTTAAGACTCTGCTTCGTCCCTTCCTCCCCCAGCCCTTCCCCCTCCTCCAGTGTTTTCCATGGCCTACAAGCTTTATATGTCTGCTTTCTAACTACGCACATACCTACCTGGGGATGCACCTGAGGAGGAGAATCAGTCACATGAATTTCCGTATCCAGGCTCACTGCCCAATGTCCTTTAGAGCCCACTGCCTGGGTTCTTTTAGGGCCCAGATTTGGGAACACCAGCCTTACTTAGGCCCTTGTACCAGTGCTGTGGGGGAAGGGTTGGGGACAATGAGGCCAGGCCAGAAGGTGTCGTGCAGGAAAGGAGTGGAGCGGGCGGGTAAGCACCCTGTTAGGACTAATACCCTCCCATGATTCTCAGTCCTCCTCTGCCCCCATCACCTCATCTTTGGGGCTGTACCAGGTCACCCCCATGTACTGTAGGCTGCTGGTGGAAGCTTGTGTGGAGACTAAGGGTACTTGAAAAGTCTGACCGGTCCCACCGGGGCTGGCTGGGGGAGGAGGGTGCAAACTCACTGTGTGGCCCGGCTGGGACTAGGGGGAGACAAGTGAGGTGCCTGGGGCACAGGATTGGAGGGGTACTGGCTCTCGGTGTTGTGTACTTCAGTTCTGTGCTCAGGCAGCTCATTTGTCTCACCCTAGTGCCAGCTCTGCTGTGTGGTCCCAGGGGTGGAATCACCACCACGAATTGCTGAGCGGAGATAGGATGACTTCAGCTTATCCTTGTGAATGGCTTTCTGAAGGGTAGAAGTGAAAACAATGGAATGAGCTGCCTTGTGTGGGAGTGAGCTTCCCCCAACAGGTGGCGTATACAAGTAGGGCTTAGCACCTGCCGAGAAGGCTAATAGTCACCATTTTATTGTTATCATCATCATCTTCATCATTTTACGATTACTCCCTTTGTGCCATGTAAGAGCTTTACCTCATTATCCCATGTAACACATATAAATGTGTTTTGGTCAAGGATGGGATATCAGAGTCTCTGACCTTCTGGGTCCTTATCTGCTCTGAGAGTCTACTGTTGCAGAAGACAAAGGGCACTTCTGTTGATTCGGGTTCATTGCATTATAGTGATTATTTGGACTCATCTCGTGGCCTTTACTAAAGGTAAACTCTTGAAGGGTGAGGACTGTGTCTAATCTCATTTTTTTTTTTTTTACTGTTCCCTCTCCTATTCCATGTCCCGCACAGAATGAGGCACATAGCACATGTTTAATAAATACGCATTGAACAAACACAGGAGTAAACTATCGAAAGCTGACCAGATGCTCCCTGGGCTCTGACCAGCAAGGCCATGAGGGTGGCCATGGGGAGAGCCGGGACCACTGTGCTGTCATCGTCCCCCTTCCCCCACAGCTGAGCTGAGTTCAGGCAAGCACTTATAGACCTCCCTGACGCATTGTGTGCCCAGGCCTATTCTAGTCTGTGGGTGAGACAAGGGCCAGCACAGCTCTGCCGGTGCAGGAAGAGCTCAAGCCTCATCCTGGACGAGCCTCAGGAGAAACCATTCAGGTGGGGGAGGAGGTCTCCGGGGGGGGTGCTCAAAGCAGGGATAAGTCTGCATGACAGAGTTGGGACTAGAGCTAGGCCTTGAAGGGTAGGAAGAATGGAGAGTTTGGCAGGAAGAAATAGAGCGTTCCAGGCCGGAGTGAGAGGGCAGCTGGAGCAAAAGGGCAGAGCAGGACTGCTCGCAACAGTTTCAGAGTAGGCAAGGCTAGCCTAACCAGAGCCAGCACCGGAGGAAAATAGGTGGGAAAAGACATTTGTGGAATGCCTTGAACGTCCAGACTCAAAGCCAGAGACCAGAAACTGAGACTCAGAAATCAGGGTGTACAACTCACAACTGAAGACCAAAGTCCAGAACCCAGCCTCAGCCAAAGCTGTCCTCTTGGTGAGTGTAAGATGCCACCGTGGGGCTCCACACTCCAGGTGAGTGAGCTCCCTGGGTAACAAGGTAGACTCTTCTGATCGGGTGGGGCCGGGAAACCCAAGACCTGGCCTGAGCCCGGAGCTGGCCTGGGCCCACCCGAAGGCTGCCCCCTTCCAGCCTGGCGTGAGCAAGCTGTCCTGGGTCCTCCCAAATCAGAACCTGAAGTCTGGCATCATCTGCAGCCCAGGCCCCCTGAACAGGGGCAGAAGTCACCCACTGCTCTGGCCCCTGCCCCCACTCCCTGTTCTTCCCTCCGCCCTCCGATACAGGTGGGATCTCGGCTTCTAGGCTGAACCCAGCTGGGCCCGGCGGCCGGAGGGCGGAGCCACGGTGCCTGCGGAGGTGCCAGCCAGCCAGCGCGTAGGCGTTGCTCTGCCGGCCTGTCGCGGAGTGCAAGCCTGCCAAGGAGCCGGAGCGCTGTGCCGCGCGGAGGGTGTCAGGGGTGGTATTGTCGGCGCACAAATGCTCAACTTTATGTACTTTTAACTAGAGGTGTAACAGATGGCCCCGTTTCTGTCCAAGCCAGGGAGACTGGTGCCCATTCCGGCTGCAGCCAATCAATCCCGCCACTCTGGGGGGAGCTACAAGCTGGGCTGGGAGGCCTGGAGCCAGCAATCGCGCAAGGCTGTCTGCTCGGGCTGGCCCAGTGCTGCCTCTGCCAGCCGCTCAGCCATGGGCCCGGGGAGATAGGAGGGCAGGCAAGTGGCAGCCCTGCCCAGCAGCCCAGTCAGAGGCCTGCCTGGGAGGGAGAGCCTGGATCCACCCCCCAGGACCCAAATGGCACCGAGACATTCAGGTCCCCAGCCTGCCCCACTTTGTCCCCATTCTCCCCTGGCCCCCGCCCAGTACCGAAACCCCAAATTTCTGGCCTTGAATTGCTCCAGATCCATAACCCTGTAGTATCCCGCATGGTGGACATCAGATATTGCTCAGGACTGGGGATGAGTAGTGGTGCCTTTGGGAGAAATCATCATAAGACTGTAGAAGTCTTCAAGAAATGCCCAAGACAGCGGGAGAAGAGGAGAAAACAGCAGGATCCGGGGCTCCCAGAGCTGGGAGAAACTGTGAATTCATCGATTCATACATTCATACAGTCAGTCAACAAACACTTAGTGAAAGCCTACTGTGTGCCACATCCTTTGCTGCATCTGTGCACTGGGGGCACAATGATGGATAGGACATAATTCCTGTCATTGAGACCCTCTCAGGGGAAGACAGACAAATACACGGGTAATTGGTAAAAGGGCTCATAAGCATCTCTACGAGGACCGGAAGCACAGAGCAGGAGTATTTAACCCTGCCTGGGAGGTCCAGGGAAGATTCCAACAGGAGCTGGCTCTGAGCTGGGTGTTAAAAGACCGGTAAGAGTTTCCACTGGACGTGAAGGCAGGGAAGCGCATTTGAAGGGGGAGGAATAGCATGTACAAACACATAAGAACGTGCATGGTGAGGTAAGGCTGTGGAAAGATGTGAGTGTGACTGGGGTTTGCGATACGGGAGGAGAAGTGGAGTGGATGAGACTGGGCAGGGGAGGGGGCCGGGCCTGGTAAGCGATGCCCCGCTCTGTCTCAGCAGGCTGGCAACCTGACCTGCCAGATCTCTTCCCTCAGTTTTCCCTCCTGTGACCCTACTGCCCCTCATCCTGGGCTTGGAGGGAGTGAGGAAAGAAGGCAAGGCCTGGCAGCATGTGGGTAAAGCCAGAATTCGGGGAGGGGGCCCTCCAGGCTTCCCTCCTTTCTTGCTTTGAGGGCTAAAGCCATGAACCAGGGGGCTGACTTTCCCCCACCACGTGCCCCATGGATTTCTGAGTCTTCTAAAAATAGCCTTTCTGTAGGTTCCCTAGAGAGGGCTTAGAATCTTATGCACTCATTCATTCATTCATCAAGAAATAAGCATCAGCTATGTTCAAGGCCCAGGCAGGATACTGAGGTAGACAGAGCATTCAGTATACTGAACTGTGAGGAGCTCAAGTCCAGATGCAAGAAGAAGACAGGAATCTGGGCAGGTGTCCTTCTGTTTGCAAGAAACACAGGTACACTTGAGTAATCCCAAGAAAAAGGAGGGCCTTTGTATCGAAGCACATGGCTTGGCAATGCAACTGGGCCCAGAAAGCATGCAGGGACCAAAGCAGCTCTGGGGACCAACTTCCTTTTCATAGTAAGGTGGAAAGGCACTCCATAGGGTCTCTCTCCTCACTAATACTAATGCAATTATTATTACAGGGGGAAGAGGAATGATAGCAAGTTCTGAGCACATACCAAATGCCCACCACATTGGTTTCCATGCTTATCTCAGTGAATCCTCTCAAGAACACTACGAGTTAGTGAATATCATAACCCCATTTTACATATGAGAACACTGAGGCTCAAGGAGGTTAGGTGTCCTGCCCCAGGTTCAAGCCAGGAAGTGGAGGAGTCAGGACCCTCACTCAGGGCGGCCTCCAGCGCCCCAGCTCATAACTGTTTCTGACCTCTGTGCGGCATCGAGAGCTTCCTGGATTCCCTCATAATTTCTCATAACCGTGACTTGCACTTGACCAGCCGGCCTCTCCGAGTCTCTCTCTGCATCACCTCGGCTAACTGCTCTAGTCTCTCCATATTTCATAGTTTGAATTCCCAGGAGAAGAAATGGGATTGGCCCAGCTCATCTTTTAATGCCAGGCCACATCATAAGCAGCTGCCCAGCCAAAGAGCTGGCGGGGAGCAGGGCCGCCTGCAGCCACAGATCAGCATCATTGATACATCCAAGAGTAGAAATAAGATCATACGAAGGGCAAAGTGCAAAGTGCTACAAGAGATGTGCAAGAAAACGATGAGGGGAGACTTCATGGGGGGCATTTGATGGTTTGGGTCTTGAAATAAGATGGTATTTGGGGAGCAGTGTTGGTAACAAGGATTTCCTGAAGAAAGGAAGAGAATGAAAATAAGTGTAGGACTGGGATAGCACAAGTCATGTTCAAGGACCACTGAGGAGTTCTGCTTATTAGGAGAGTGGGGTGCCTGGGATAGAGGCTGGAAGGCAGGACTTGAATGCCAATGTGAACGTCAACTTAATTCAATAGGAGTCATGGGAGGTTTTTGAGCAGGAAAGGGATGTGAACACACACGTGCTTTTGGTAGGATGACCCTATGCCCAGGGCAGTTCCAATTTATGCCTTTTGCCCCACTGTAATTATTTTTATTCTTTTTTTAAAGATTTTATTCATTTATTTTAGAGAGTGTGCAAGTGGGGGGAGGGGCAGAGGGATGGAAAGTAGGAGAGAAGCAGCAGAGCCTGAGGCCTGGCTCAATCTCAGGACCCTGAGATCATGACCTGAGCCAAAATCAAGAGTCAGACACCTAACCGACTGAGCTACCCAGGTGCCCCTATTATTTTTATTCTTAAAGTTTATTATTATTATTATTATTATTAGTTTACAGAGCTCCTTTTTACTCTCAAAGGCATCCAGATTTGAATTGTAAAGTACATGGTCACTCCAGCTTTAGAGGCTGTGGGCTATTATTCTGCTAGGATTGGTGAGGGCGGGGCAGGCTGAGAGGCAGGCTGATCATGGATAAGGATATTGCCCTAGTGCAGGCCAGGAAGGCCAGAACCAGGTGGGGGCACAGAAGGTAGAACACAAAGGAGTGTGGGCAAGAGACAGGGCTAAGGCAGAAGTGGTCAGACCTGGCAGGTGAATGGATTTGTGGGGGCAGGGGGTGAAGGAGAGGGGGGTAGTCCAAGTAACTCCTGGGCGTTCACCTTGATTGTTGGGAAGAATGGTGGAAGTCTAAAGGCAGAGCTTGTTTGGGCTAGGGGGTGGAGATGATTGTGGTTATGATGAGTTTGAGGTGTCCTGGGACATCTGCTCAGAGATGCTCAGCAGGAAGTTGGACATCACAGACAGGAACTCAGAAGCTGTCAGTTAAGGTTTCTTCCAAAGAGATGGCTCATGGAAGCCAGGGGAGTGGTGAGCTTGCCAGAGACAGACAAGACTGGAAGCTGAATCCTGGAAGATTTCTGTATTTGGGCAGTTGGAGGAGACTAAGAAAGAGTAGTTGGAAAGTTAGGAGGAAAACAAGGGAAGCTAGTGACCTAGAGATGATGAAGTTTTTAGGGAGGGAATTGGTATTAAATCCTGCAGAGTGATCAGTGAGGAGGGCAGAGTCAATGGCCAGCAGGTTTGGAAATGCCAAGATTACAGGCAACTATAAGAGATGACAAGGTGGTGGGGATGTTGCATGAAGAGTGAATGGCAAAGAGCTAGAGGCAATTAGGGTGATTTCTCCTTCAAAAAGTTTGGGAGAGGGATGCCTGGGTGGCTCAGTCGGTTAAGCGTCTGCCCTTGGCTTGGGTCATGATCTCAGGGTCCTGGGATCAAGTCCTGCGTCAGGCTCCTTGTTCAGCGGGGAGCCTGCTTCTCCCTCTGCCTGCCACTCCCCCTGCTTGTGCTCTCTCTTCTCTCTGACAAATAAATAAATAAAATCTTAAAAAAAAGTTTGGGAGAAAAAGGGAGGGGAAAGTAAGATGAACAAGATGTAGGAGAAGATGCTCAATGGAGGAAGTTCTGGAAAATGCTGGACAGATTGGATCCTTGGTGAGGAGGAAAAACTCTTCTTCCTCAAGGACAGGAGGAAAGAAAATGGATGGGTAATAGGGAAATTCTGGGATGAGCTGATGAATTTGGGGACAGATGGAAAGGGGAACATTATTTGAGGATCAGACTCCATAGCCTTGGTCAATTTAGAGTCGAAGTCTTGCAGAGGAAGTGTGAAGCGGTTGTGGAATTGTAATGATGACTCAGTTATAGATGAGGAAAAGAGGGGTTTTATTTTTTAATGCATACTGGTGAAGCATGAGTTGAGGGAGCATAAATGGGCCAGTTTTTTCACCCGCTCCAGCGTGCCCAGGAGTAGGAGCCAGAAAGTGGATGGCAGTGTTGCTTAAGGCTAGAGATTGGTAGGCAAGATGGCAGGAGGCACGTTGTTGAAATGGCTGATACGGAGCTAGGGTAGAAAGAGAGGAAGTAAAGCCAGGATGGGGGTGATGGACTGGGAGAACGTGGAGGGTTTAAGGGACCAGAGAAGGAGTCAGTAGAAAGGAGGAAAAGAGTGAGGCAAAGGATAGGAGATTGGGATCAAAGAAGAGAACTGCAGATTCTGAAATTCTGGAGTTTCCAGGGGCAAGGGGTGGTCATGCCAATTAGTGGCTTGGAGAGAAGTAAAAGAAACTGTCCAGAATGGCTGGGCTCAATACCTCCTAGGCACTGATGAGGCTGGGTGGGGTGGCTTGGAGTTAAGCTGCTTTCAGCATCCCCATTGGATTTCCTCAAGTTTGCTTTTTGTTTTGTTTTGTTTTTTAATTACACGAGTAGTTCATGTTCCTTTATTAAAAAAAAAAAATCTGGGGATCTGATGCACAGCATTGTGGTTATAGTTACTGGTAGCATATTGTATACCTGAAAATTGCAAAGAGAGTAGATCTTAAATGTTCTCACCACAAAAAAGACATGGTGATAATGTGATATGATGGGGGGTTAGCTAATGCTACAGTGGTAATCAGCTTGCAATATGTAAGTGTGTCCAATCAACACATTGTACACCTTAAGTTTACACAATGCTATATTTCAATTATATATCAATAAATCTGAAAAGAAGAACATGATCAAAATGACCAAATGTGTTTATCAAAATGATCAAGTGATCGAAATGAAACTAAATTAAAATTGCCTGTACTCCCACCCTTCAGATATTATTAAAGTTAACATATTGGTGAGTAGTCTTTCAGAACTTGATGAATATGTACTTTTTTAAAAAACAAAATGGGGGAATCACATAATGGTTTCTTAAATAACTTTTAATTTTGGAATAATCTTAGATTTCTAGAAAACTTAACAAAGATAGTACAGCACGTTTCCGTATGCCCCTTAGCCGGCTTCCCCCAGTGGTAACATCCTGCATTACCAGGGGACATTTGTCAGAGCTAGGAAGCCAGCGCTGGTACATTATGATTCACTGAGCTCCAGACTTTATTTGGCTTTTACTGGTTTTCCCACGAATGTCCTTTTCTGACTTCAGGATCCCACCCAGTCCCCACATCACATTAGGTGCACATACTGTTTTAAGCAACCTGCTTATTTTACTCAACATTTTGTGTAAACCCCTTCCGATGATGCTGAATGTTCTTCCACGCCGTCGTGTTAATGGCTGCGTGCTTTTCCGCTGATGGTCCCACCACTGCCAATCCCTCCTGGAGGGTGTTGATGTTGTTTCTGATTTTTCACTCTTATAAACCGGGATGAGCCCCTTGAAGCTAAACCGTCTGGACTATCCTTGCTCATTTCCTACCGTACATTCCTGAATATGGCATTGCCGGGGCAAAAGGGATCCCCCTTGTAGAGGCTGTAGATATATCTTATCCGGCTGGCCTCCTGCAAGGTTGTACCAGTCTACTCTCACACCAGCATCACTCAGGCGACGGCCCCTGGAATCTGGGGAGACCTCCTGTGCTGGGAGCTGGGGACGGGGCCTGAGAGGCTGCGTAAGCTTTGTTCTTTTGCCAGGAGCTGAGCTGTCGGGGAGGGAAAGGATGAGGAGAGGCTGTAAGGGGAGAGGGAGCTCTCCTCTCCCCCCATGAAAGTTGAGAGGCAGGAGGGCAGCTCCCTGAGCCAGCCGGGGGGCAGCAGACAGATTGGGAAAAACGTAACCTCCTTGAGACGCATGCTCCAGTTCAAGCAGGAGGCATTAAGGATGAAATATCTCCTGAGCAACAATTCATCTCTAACTGGGAGGAGAGGGACTCGCTGACATTTAGCTGTGATCAGGGGCTGCACACGCCTGTCTCCAGAAGCCTAACAGGAGCGTGGCCGCCTGTGTGTGCGAGAGACTGTGTGTGTGTGTGTGTGTGTGTGTGTGTGTGTAATGGTGTGAGGGACTGTGTGCAACTCTAGTGAAGCAGTGGGCACACGGGTGACATGGTGTGAGAGCAGTCGTATGTATGTGTAACAGGATGTGAAGGATTATGTGGCACTGTGGTGGAGCTGTGTCTGCACGTGTGACAGTTCCCATGTGAGAATCTGCATGTGATTGCAAGGACCCTTTAAGGGCATGTCAAAGGCATGTCTGTAGTAGGGGCGCGGAGCCCATGTGAGCCTGGCGGTGATGTTGAATAGGTGTGGGGGACTGAGCAAGAGTATGCCAGGGCATTGCATAATACCGTATGTGTGACAGTGAGAATCACCCTGACATTGGCCTTGAGACATCATGAGATTGGGTATGAGGTATTAGCTGTGACACTGACCCCCCGACTAGGCTAGATCTCAGGCCTCTGCCAGCCCATGAGGTGACTTTGTGAGGATTAGAAAAAGATACCCCTTCCTCCACAAAGACACAAGCCCCCCCCCACTTGTGCAGAGTGCGATCCACCTAACTAGGTGAAGGCACGGGGTGGGTTCCTTACTCTCTTAAAGTCCAGAGGACTTTTCTCCACCATGACACTTATGATTTCAGTGTCTGTAGCAATCTTGTGTAAGTATTTGTGGACTCTCTGTCTCCCCTCCTAGGCTGTAAGCCCCCTGGAGGCTAGGCCACTTGTCTACGTCTGTCTTATTTGTGGCTGTAACACTATAGCTCCTAGCCTAGTGCGTGGGGCCCGAGAGTTGCTCCACACACATTCATTTGCTGGATGACTAAATGAACAAATAGGGACAGATGCAGGTGTTCATCTCTGTGTGCACATGCATGTGGACATATGGACCTGAGCTAGGAGTTTGTGTGTATCTGCTGGGTGTGTGCATGCAAGGGAGTGTCGTTGGCGTTCCCCAGAAGGTTCTTTTCTCCTACTTCCTAAGCCCTCACCCCCAAATAGGCCAAAGATAGGGGTGACCTGGAGACATGAAGACCTTTGAGGAGAAGGCCAGCTTCACCTCTGCACTGTGCTTGGACACTCTGGGAACTCTGGGGGCCGCACTCACTCAGTGACTGCCTCCGGCCTCCCTTTCTCAGCAGAGGCTTGGACACAATGTCCTGAGGGTGCTCAGTCAGACCCTGGAGGTGCCTCCCCTAGCCCACAAGGACCCTAACACTTCCCCTCCTCTCCTACCCCCACTCCCATCCTTCCAGAGTTGGAGAAGGCAGACAGCATGCTGTCTGCTCTGGAATCTGACCTCAGGAGCTGGCAATCCCCTGCCTCTGGCCTCTTAGCCCCTTAGCCGGCTTCCCCCCGTGGTAACATCCTGCATTACCAGGGGACATTTGTCAGAGCTAGGAAGCCAGCGCTGGTACATTATGATTCACTGAGCTCCAGTTGGGGCTCTCTGGGGCCCTCTCTCCTAGGGCCCTCAGTGCTTCTTCCCTGGGGATGGTTTCCGGCCTGTGCAGACATCGGCCTAGCAGGGAGAAGAGGCCAAAGATATTTTCTCTGCTTCTGGCCATGGGAGACCATCCCCTGCTTCTTTCAGGAGAGGGATCGGGATAGATTAAGGATGGGGGGGGCGCGTCCCTCCTCTGTCACCATCCTCCCGCAATTTTCAAAGCTGCTTGGCTCCATAGATGACTGGAACCAATCGCAGGCAATGTCCCTGTCAGGGCATAGCGGCGCTCATCCATTACCTGCTGCAATGTTGCCCGCCGCCCTCTCCGGGGGACAGACTCAGGCATTTGGTTGACCCTTGACAAGCTGGAGAGGCCAGCGGCACCTTTTCTTTATTCTCTTCTCGGTGACAGCTGAGGACTCCTTAAGGATAAGAACCAAGTCTTGTACATCTCTGCATCTCTAAAGTGCAGCTCAGTCAGTGCTCAGCACATAGTAGTTGCCCAATGAACCGCTGGAACAAATGAAAGCATGAGAGAGGGGAGAAGGGGGGACTTTACCTCTTTTCTTAGGTGTGTTTATTTATTTTGGATTTTATTAGAGCACGCATGTGGTGGGGGCAGGGGCGAAGGGAGAGGGAGAGAATCCCCTCTGATTAGTGCAGAGCCTAAACTGGGGCTCCATCTCATGACCCTAAGATCATGACCTGAGCCAAAACCAAGTCGCTCATCTGACTGAGCCACCCAGGTGTCCCAGAGGTTGTGTTTATTAACCGATATGTCTATGACCAGAGGGTCCTCTTGTAGTGACAAGAGGTGGCTGCCTTTTTTCCTTCCACCTGGCCACTTCCCTGAGTCACTTTGCAATCCTTTGGCCCAGCATTTGGGAGGAAGGTCACTATGAGCATTTGGCTGTCCCCAGTGTGTAGGCAGATGTCACATGTCATGGAGCCACCAACCCCATCCTCTATGCAGATAGGCAGGAAATCAACCCCTTTTGCCTTGCGCAGAACCTCTTGCCAGGCATCGAGAAGGGGTCTGGCCTCAAAATATATGGAAAACAAGGATCTAGTCCCCTCCTTCCTACCTCACCACCAGCCCTCTGGTAAATATTATTCAGATCTAGGGATTGGAGATCCATTCCTTCAGGGTAACATGATCAGATCAAGAGATGCACGCTGAGATCTAAACTCAGTCCAGATGCACATCCTCTCCTTCCCTGTGAACGGTGTGTAACTGGATGGGTTGACTGCTTACAGAAAACCTGGGTACCTGTGGATCCCTGGGAGGGTAAGAGGGTGACTGGTGACCACAGCTGGAGCACCGAGGAGGGGAGAGATGAGAGCTCTTCCTGCCTCTGACATGGCCGCCACCATCACTAACACTAGAGGAGCCTCCTCCCCCAAACTCTCACTGTCCATGGAAGAGATATGAGATGTCCAGGGTCTCTCTCTACCGCAAGATGACCACAAAAGAGCAGTGTTCCCATTCTTTCTGGGGTCAGCAAGGAAATACATGAGGGCCATCATCTTACTGTAATCTCCACTGGACAAACCAGGGAGAGTCAAGAGCTTGTCCTCTCCCCTCAAACTATTCTCCTTCCTCTCACACTTCTATGCCCTAGGTTTGTCTGTGGTAAGTCCTGCCAAAACACACCCTTTCCCAGCTTCCTCTGGGCTTGGGAGTCATCAGATCAGCCTTTAGGAACCAGCTATACAAAAACAGCCTGTTTTCACTCAGCAAAAATCCAAGAAAAGGTGTTGGCAGGGTCTTAGTCCCCTGAGAGCACACGGCAATGTCAAGCTCCCCAGGTCTAACCAGACAGACCTCTGTAACTAACGGCAGAGTGCCCAAGGCTAAGTGGCTGTGAGTTAAAGATAAACCAAGGGTCCAAAACCCAGAGCATCCAAGCAGGCAGAAAGGGATTGTAGATTTCAAAGGACAGGTCAGGGTAGGCAAGAGTCCAGAATCTGAAAGGTCAAATAGGGCAATGAAAACTTGATTCTGGGGCAAGAATGATTGAGTGAGGGGGATGCTGAGGTACAAGGGAGTACAACAGGATTATTTTGACCAGGCGGAAATTTGGAGGACACTCCAAGGTCTTCTAATTAGGACAAGGACAAGCTAGGGGTGACCTTAGAAAATGAGGCGAAGTTGATGTTGGAGATCCTAATACTTATTATGGTGATGATAGAAGTGGCTGTGGCTGTGAGGCTGATAATGATGGTGATGGGACAACCCTGGTGACAGCAGGGATGGGGTGCTGGGTAGTCATGATGGTGGTGGTGATGGTCGCTGTCCTAGTGAAACGTGGTAATAATGAAACTAGCCATGACAGAAGCAATAATTTTGGGGGTGATGATAGTATCACTGGATAGTGGTAATAATAATTACGGTCACAAGTGAAGGTGCCTGAGACGATGGTAGAGATATCCAACTGTCCACATGCAGGACTTGGTGACAAGGATTACATTGGTTAATATGGACTCCCTTTGTTTAGTATGATTGTTCTTTTGTTAATCCCAACAAGTATATGAAATGAACCTGATCCTTCAGGTAAGCTCCAGAGGAATGTGTCATGGCCCCGGGGTTCTCTGAGCTAGGAGGGAGGACCCCTTCTCCTAATGCCTCTGTGATCACACCTGATTATAGGCCAAGTAGAGATTGGAGGGCAAGCCACACTCCACTTTCCCTTCCCTTTCTCCATCTCCCTAAGGGTCTACATGTTTCCTAAAAAAGCCCTTCTCTAGGGTCCAGTATAGGAAACTAAGGTAGAGAGGTTTTTCCTTGTGGGTTGGAGCCAGAGCACAATGGGTAGGCCAGATATCTGGCCACAAATGGGTTAACTGCCAAAAGACCCTCTTTGTAGCAGCAGGGGTACTGGTTACTGTTAGTTAGCCGCAGTAGCTCAGGGCTGTCCTCAGTCCCTCACTGGCTCAACCTCTGGCAGTTCCCTTCGACCTGTGCTGGCCAATCCTGACCCTCCTAGATAAATGTGGCTCCTGGGCACTGGAAATTCAGCTAGTCCAACTGAGATGAGAGTGTAAGATACACCCTGGTTTTGGAAACTTAGCATGATGAAAAGAATGGGAACCATCTCTTTAATAATTGTTTATATTGATCACATGCTGAAAAAATATTGTGGGCATATTGGGTGAGATAAAATAGATTACTAAAATTCACGTCACCTGTTTAATTTTTTTTTGAAGGTGTCTATTAGAAAAATTTCAAATAACACATGTGGTTCCCATTACACTCTACAGTGCTGCCATAGATCATTTGCTTTTCCTTTGTTCAGGGAGGCAAAAGGAAAGAAGGCAAGCAAATTACAAAGTGACAGTGGATTAAGCACATAAATGGTTTGTTTCTCTCTCCCATTAAGTCCAAGCGGAAGCACTCCAGGGTCGAGGCCACCGCCTCCTTCTTTGTTCCTGCTTCACTATCTTCAATACCCGGTTTCCATCTTGAGCTCTAAGATGGATGCTTTAGTTCCCATGTCCATTTTACACCCAGGGAAAGGGGGAGTAGAGAATGTGGAGAGTCAGCTCCTTCTTTTTAAGGGCTGAGCCCAGAAGGTAGAACACGACTTCTGCTTGCATCTCACTGACCAGAATCTAGATACCTGGGCACACCTAGCTGCAAGGGAGTCTGGGGAATGTAGTCCTAAACTGGGTGGCCAGGTTTCACCTAATACTTTGGGGGTTTGTTATTTTAAAAAGAAGGGGAGAACCAGCAGTCTCTGCTACACTCAGAGTCAGGTTATCCCCTCAGGGATGCTACAGATCTGAGCATAGAGTCTTGGACAGCAGGAGAGTAGAGTGGATAACCTCCAAGAAAAGCCTCTTCCTTTCAAAGAAATGCCTTTAATAAAGGCAGCCCAAATCTCAGCATATTCCCAGATGTTCTTCGGCCAGAAAGGTTTTAAGAGGGGTGAAAGAGGACCGTTCGAGCAATGAAAGGAGAGTGAGTATCTATGTGTGGCCAAGGATGATTATTTGAACTCTAAGCTCTCTTGCTTGGGACAGTGACTATGCTTCCAATATTTTGTACATTTATACTTAAGGTCTTCCCTGGTCATGTGAGGTAAGAACAATGGCTACAAACACTTAAGTAGGCTCTGTTTATTAAAAGCCTGCCTGCCTGCCTTCTTTCTTGCCACCTGTGACCATTTCCACCTCAGTCAGGTGCCCAGGGCTGGCAGGGAAGTGGACCCAGGAGATATATGAGACCCGTACTTAAGGGAACATTCTGACTGGGGAGTCAGAAAACGACCAAGGGGGCGCCTGGGTGGCTCAGTTGGTTGGGCGACTACCTTCGGCTCAGGTCATGATCCTGGAGTCCCGGGATCGAGTCCCGCATCGGGCTCCCTGCCCAGCAGGGAGTCTGCTTCTCCCTCTGACTCTCTTCCCTCTCGTGCTCTCTATCTCTCATTCTCTCTCAAATAAATAAATAAAATCTTTAAAAAAAAAAAAAGAAAACGACCAAGGACGCCTGTCCAAATGACCAAGGAAAGAGCACAGACCGGATGGGACACTGGGCATGGCTTTGACTTTCTCTTTGATCCAGGTCTTCTCAAGAAAATGAAACTCAAGAAAAGTAAACTAGGTGTCCATGAAGGTGGGGTCTAGGTCTCTCTTGGTCACCCACGGATTCCTGCAGCCTGGCACAGAGTAGGTGTCTGAGAAGCATTTGCTAAATGCATGAAAATGCTGGGACTGGGTTTACTCTGGAGTTGGGTTTAGAGTTGATGTATGAAGAGAGCCAGTGGGAGATTACTTGGGTTTTGGGGTTGGTGACCCCATAGCAGTGCCCCCCACCTGGACACATACCCCTCCTCCTCAGGGGCCCCATCCCTGGACCTGCAATGCCCATCTTTCATAGGATCTTCCTTCCATGACTGCTAAGCTGACCCTCACGGGGAGCTGGGGTGTTGAGCAGAGAGGGCAAGTGAGGGCAGTTCCTAGGAGGTGCCCTGTCTCAGAACCCATGCCCCTGGCAGACCCTTCTTTGTTCTCGAACTGAGGCAGGGCTTCCCTGACTGCCTCCTCCATGCAGCCCCTTTTTCACTCAGCGAGGGTCAGATAAGGAAACCACAGTCAGCTCTAGGAGAAGGCCTGGCCGGGTGGAGGGGCCCATACCCTGGACTTACCCCTCCTCCCATACATCTTGGTGTCAAACACATTTTATTTCCTCACGTTTGGGGGCTCAGGGGCTTCCCCTCCAGGATTACTTCCTCCTCCGGCTTGTTTTCCAGCTGGAGACTCTAGGAGCCCCACGGCAGGGGGGCGGCTCCTCTGCTCTGGCCCTTGAGGCTTCAAAGGGCCCAGAGTGGAATGCCAGCCGGGGAGAATGCCGGCCTGGGAGGAGGGGCCCAAGGTGGGGGGCTCTGGATGGGGTCCCTCACTCACTTTCAAATCCCCCCACCGTTGGCTGAGGTTGTATCTATGGGCAGAAGGTGACTTCAGAGGTCAGAAATGGGGGACTCCTTGCCACCACCACCACCCCCCCACCCGGGGCTCAGAGAAGGGCAGGAAATACACCCCCCATGATGGATTAGGTGCCTAAGAGCCATGGAGAGCTCATGGCTGGGGAGACCTTCTCCCTTTTCATGGGGCTCAGATTTCACGATTTTGGGAGGGAGGAGGGGGTGAAATAATTAGTAATTTGTGATTAAGTCTTTTCATGGATATTTTGTTTCTTTGTTCTGTGATGTCGCCCGGAGCCATTTAAAAAATGACTTAATGACAAAAAAAATAATTGCTCTTTGTAACTAATGACTGTGTCAGAACTTGGAAATCACCAAAGCCTCAGAAAGTAGAAACCGAGACACAGACGGGTTGGGGGTGCCGCTCTGTGAGGAACAGGATCAGCAGTCTAACATGGCCAGGGATCTAGTTGTACCCGGGCAGTCCCCTGCCCTTCCCTGGAGCCAGCCAGCACCCCATGCTTACCCTCCGCCTGTAGGCTTCAGGCCTAGGTCCCCCCAGAAGCCTTTGCTCCTGGGTGAAGACGCACAGTCAGAATGCCTGAGGCCAGCCTAGACGGTCCCTGCTGGCCCAGCCTTGGAGAAGCTCCCTCCTCCTCCGTTAAATCCTCCCAGAGGGACACTGCCCACCTCCCTGGGCAGAGGGGGATAAAGGGGTAGTTCTGCCCTCTCCCCTTCACTCTTGTAGCCTGGATGGAGCCCCACTGTTGCCCTGAGATTCTGGACTCTTTGGGGTCTTGTCTGTTGCTCTGTCTCCCCAACTAGACTGGGCACTGCCTGGGGCAGAGAAAAAGCCTTTCCCTCCTGGGAGTCCTGCCCCTTCTCCATGGGATGAGTGTACACCACCCTACAGCTCCCCCGCGGGCTTGGGCCCTGCAGAGCTCCAGCGCCCCCACGCCAGCAGGGATCTGCCAGGGCCTAGGCCCCAAGGCCTCAGCTCGGCCTTCCTTGCTCCTGCCCTCCCCGCCCAGCTGCCTCCCGCAGCCTCTGGGGAGTGGGTCGGGAGATGGGGAATTGCTCACACAGCAGATTCCGCTCCTGTTCCCTTCCCGGCCTCGCTCCGATCTCTCCCAGGGGGAAATGCTGGGGGGGGGGGAACCCGTTAACTTGTGCCTTCTATTTGGTTTTCCTCTGGTTATTGTTTAAAATGCAGAGATTATGAGGTCAAACTCTCCCAGCCAATATTTTTCTAATGAAAAATGTAGTAAGGCACGACTGAGTAATCTAATCTATAAGTTAAGCGTTCCACACAGCAGCGATTTTCACCGACAGAACTTCAATAAATCTTGTTTTGAGAAAAATGATATGAGGCTGATGTTCTATTTTTGTCAATTTGAATGGACTCCCCTGCCCCCCAGTCCCCAGAAGCACGGCACTGCACCCAGCCTCCTGCTCTCCCCCAGAGCTGGCTGGATGAAACGGGGGGGGGGGGAACAAGAACGATAGGGTGGGGGGCTTGAGTTCTGGCCCAGCCGGGCATCGGAGGTCTGGGACCAGAGACGTCTGTTTCAGCCCACCTGGGCTCTGTGGCGTTCCTCCCGGGAAGGGGGTTGGCGGGGGAGATAGGGGTCCTGCCGGGAAAGGCAGCCGGTGGCCTAGGAGAATACATCCTCCCTAGCCAGAGGATCAGGGTTACCCAGACAAGCCGCCCCCCCACCCCACCCCCAGCCCAGCTGTCCCAAGGCTGAGCAAAGACTGAGCCACAGGCGGCACACCTTCCCTTAACCCCCAGCAAGCCGCTGAGACATTTGGCAAGAAAGGCCTCACCTCAGGCCGAATTCTTTAGATTCATCCTTGAAGCTGCTGCTCTCCCTTGGTCTGACTTGTACAGAGTGGACAAAGCAGAATGTGGTGAACAACCCCCGCCCCACCCTCCGAGGGTGTGTGTGTGTGTGTGTGTGTGTGTGTGTGTGTGTGTGTGTGTGTACCTGTGTGGAGGGCTCTGGGGGGCAGATCTCTCCTGACGGACATGCAGGTCATAAGCCTGTCATGGATGATGGCTTCCAGGGAAAAAATCAAGAAAGATATTTCGAGCCCAGGGAATACGTGGGAGGCCGGGAGAAAGGGCATGGAGGGGCTGTCTGAAGAAGCTGGAGAAGCTGTAAGGACTTTGTAAGAAAGGACTACGGCACCTCATCAGAGAGAAATCAATTAGGACAGATTTCAAGGAGAAGCTCCTCCCCCCCCTCCCAACACAATCCACTAAGAGGAATGTATGCAGATGAACAAATGCCAGGCCAGAGAAGGGTCTTTCTGGCTGGGCACCCGGCACCATTTAGGTTTGAAAGAGCCAGGGGTTCCCTCCACCTGAGATCTGTGGGCACGGGAAGCTGAGACAGAGGGAACTTGACTTCTCAGTGTCCAGGGGAGCCGGGAGACAGGAAGGATAGGTGGGTTGGGGTTTGCCGATCAGAGGACTACAGTTCTGACGTCACCAATGGCCACTTCAGGCTTCAGTTTTTTCACCTGTAAATGAGAAAAATAAGACCAGTCCTACTTGCCAAATAGCAACATTAGCAGATCAAACGAGAGGATACGTATGAACATGCTCTGCTTAAATTACTGTACAAAATGAGCTATTTTTCTAAGTTAATTTTTTTAAGTGATCTCTACACCCAACGTGGGGCTCGAGCTCAAAACCCTGAGATCAAAAGTCACATGTTCTTCTGACTGAGCCGGCCAGGTGCCTCAAAATGAGCTATTGATGGAATTGTTACTGCATGGGGTTCGGAGGGAAGTGCTGGGAACAACTCTTGTTCGCTAGGTCAGGTTAAACTGAGTGATGACGCTTGGCACCTGTCACCGGCCTGCCTCTAGAGTCTGGGCTTTGAGATTTCCTCATGGAGCAGGAAGGGAGTTTTCACGCTGCCATCAGCTGCCTGCGTGTGCCAAAGATCACCCCTGTGGAGATGGTCCTGGGCAAGGCGTTAGGCTGGTGGGGAGGCACAGTCGGGACAGGGACCTGGGGGGCTGGGAAGAAGGCCTGCAGAGGCAAGGGGAGGGGCGGTGGCCCCTTGTCTCTGTTGAATCAAGTGCAGGCACCAAGGGTGTTCCCCTTTGTCCCCAGGGCTTCACCATTGCAGGGTCATTCTGTAGCTCCTAGAAGTTTTCCAGGGGAGGAGGGGGTGGAGTTTTTTAAAGGCCAAATGTCAAACATTGGCTCCAGGTCCTCTTTTGCCTTCTGACTCCCCACACACCATTCCCTCCCATTCAACTTCCCCGTGCAGGCCCAGGATTGCCTGAACCAGGGAGAAGTAGGGAGGTGGTGCGGGATGGTTGAGGCTGGCCAAAGTGGCCAGGAGCTGCCTTGAGCAGCCACAGAAACCCTGGAAACCCACTTCCCAAGGAAAGTGGGGGGTGAGGGAAGACAGAGCACGGACTTCCTGCGTGACTAGGGTGGGGGAATGAACATAGAGCCAAGACTCCCCTTCAGTCTCTCAGGCATGCAGCAGCTTCCAGAAGGAAAGGGATCTGCCCCCAGGATGAGTTTGAGAGTTCCTGTGGCCTGGCCCAGCCCTCCTCTTGCCCCTAGAAAGGCCCCAAGCCTCTGGCTGGAAGAGTCGCCACAGTGACAGCTCCATAGACCGTGTACTAGGAACCCTGGGAAACAAGGGGGTGGGAGAGAGAGAGGGGAGCTTGTGGACTTACGGTAACTTACACCCCCTCAAAATCAGATTTTCAAAGAATTTTAATCACACAAAGAACATTTTGGGGACATAATGATAAGAAAAAAGTAGATACCAAGCATTAGGTATAAAATGATCCCATTTATGAAACAAAAATAAATCTATAGTTTAAACAAAAAGTTTAAACTAGAATAAAGCCAGCAATATAGAGACAGTGGTGATTTCTGGGTGTAAGAATATGTATGATTTAATTTTCTTTATACTTTCCTATAATTTCCAAATTTCTTCCATCAACATACATAATTCGGAAATGATGAAAAAGATTAAGAAGATCATTCTGGGGTCAAGCTGACACTCCGAAGGCAGACGGAGACCTTTTGCAGACCCCAAGCCCACTGTCTACTTCCCAGGTCTGTTTTGGTGATCCTGGGTGGGCCCCCTTTATGGCAGCCCATGGGGGAGGGGTGGAGGCTCAGCAGCTGGGAGTCAGCTGTGCCTGAAGTCAATCCCGTGTCCAATGGGAGGCAGGGGGCTCATTTCTGAGCTGGACAGAGGCCAGGTTTTAAGGACCCAGGCTGCTAAGCACTACCTGAGTCACCAATGTTCACAGCTCCTCCTCAACCCCAGTCCTTCAAAAAGAGGGTAGAGGCCTCAGAGTCAGCCCTCTGTCCAAGGGTCTCTAGCCCCTACCCCAGTAACTGCTTCTGGCTCTCAGATACAGGAGAGGAGAGGGTGAAGGCAGCCTCATCCCTGAGGTTCAGTGAGGACCTGGATTTATGGAGATACGTTCAAGCCTATGTTCAGCCCTTTCCCTCCTTCTGTCCATTCCTGCTCTGGAATTCCCAAGGCCAGGGACTCTGTCAGGAGAAGAGAGTGGCTGGTTAGAGCTGGGAAGTGGCCCCACAGGGTCTGGTCAAGGAGTTTTGGACCAAGGAGTCTCAGTTAACCCCAGCCTGAGGATTAGTAAAAATATAGCTAAGAAATTCTAGCCCACCTTCAAGTATTCAGTTGTGTTAAAGAAACACACACACACACACACACACACACACACACACACACACAAAGTCTTTTTAGAACATTTATTTATGAGCATGGGTCCAAATTTTATTTCAATCTCTGGTGGTGGGTATTAAAGAGGGCACATACTGCATGGAGCACTGGGTGTTATACGCAAACAATGAATCATGGAACACTACATCAAAAACTAATGATGTAATGCATGGTGATTAACATAACATAATAAAATAAAATTTTAAAAAATTGCTAAATTTAAAAAAATTTTATTTCGATCTCACTAGAAGTGAAGAGACCTATAAAAGGATTACCTCTTGGTAGATGCATTTAGAGGAAAGAATAGCGGTTAGAATTATTGTTAAAATGGACATGCAAAAATAAAGTCTGGATAAATGAATCACATCCTCACTGACAATTGGCGAGGTAGATGGGAAACTGATTTCTGAGAAGAAAAGGCTCTGTCCCAGACATGTTTGGGATCCTTTTGTCTGACGGTTGGAAACACTGGCTTGGCTCCTGCTTTGGGGCTGGAGGCTCAAGCACAAAGCAATTGATGTGGAAATTTGTGGGCTCCGCTGTGCCCAAGCCTGTGCTGGGCACCAAGGTGAGGGCAAGACAGTGGGCAGAAATTGCAGGGAGGCCGAACTGTCTCCCTGCATGGGAAAATTTCCTAACAAAATGATCTGTCCAAGTGCCTCCAGGAGTCCCGAGTTCCCTCGTGTTGGAGGTAAGCAAGACGGCAGAGGAAGCAGGCAGCCTCATGGTAGAGATATTTCAGAGCTGTTTACCCAAGTGCAGAACCCGCACCTCTGGCAGAATGCCAAATGATTTTCGACGGTGCATTGACAAGACATTAAATCACACTGAATCCCATAGTGAGAAAGTTATTTTCTTGTCCATTTCTTTTTTTTTTTTCTCTTCTCCCCCCTCCATTGAATGTTAGGATCACAGAACTGGATTAATCATATTTTTCAGTTCATGACATAATGTCATCTTGGTCCTTGCATGACTACTTTATTATATAGTTAGTATTTTTATTAGTTGTTTTAAAATAACATTATAAGCACCCTATGAACTTATCATCCAAAACAAAATCTAAGAACTTGACAATAACTAACAACTAAGCAAATGGTTTCCGCATCCCATTCCCAGCCTCTGACCTGAGTCAACTGATGTCCTGAATCCCACATTCATGATCTCTTGGCTTTCCTTTTAATAGAGTTAATATAGTTTAATATCATTGCACTTTTTGTACTCCTAAAAAGGTATTTTTTAAACTTTAACTCTTTTTATTTTTTTTAAAAAAATGGTATCAGGCTGTATGTAGTAAATTGGAAATTCACTATTTCACATAATATTATGTTGCTGAAAAAAAAATATGCTGCTGAGTCATCTATCCTGTTGCATGCCCCTGAAATTCCTTTGTTTTGACTACAGTGTAATAATCCCCTGAGTAAGGATACTACACCACAGCCTATTGCAAAGACATCACTTTCCTTACACCTTGTCCTTACCAGTATTCTCCTCGAGAACCAAAGGTGGAAGCAACCCAGGTGTCCATTGACAGATAAACACAACATAGTATATGCATGGAATATTATTCAGCCCTTAAAAGGAAGGACATTTGGGGAGCACCTGGCTGGCTCAGTTGGAAAAGCGTGCGACTTTTGATCTCGGGGCTGTAGGTTCGAGCCCCACGTTTGGTGTAAAGATTACTTAAAAAAACAAAAAGCGGGGCGCCTGGGTGGCTCAGTTGGTTAAGTGACTGCCTTCAGCTCAGGTCATGATCCTGGAGTCCCGGGATCGAGTCCCGCATTGGGCTCCCTGCTCGGCGGGAAGTCTGCTTTTCCCTCTGACCTTCTTCCCTCTCGTGCTCTCTCTCTACCATTCTCTCTCCCTCTCAATAAATAAATAAAAATCTAAAAAATAAATAAATAAATAAACAAAAAGCTTTAGGGGTGCCTGGGTGGCTCAGTAATTGCGCATCTGCCTTCAGCTCAGGTCGTGATCCCAGGGTCCTGGGATCAAGCCTGGCATGTCGGGCTCCCTGCTCAGCGGGAAGCCTGCTTCTCCCTCTCCCACTCCCTCTGCTTGTGTTCCCTCTCTCACTGTCTCTGTCAAGTAAATAAATAAAATCTTTAAAAAATAAAAAATAAAAAAAGCGTTAAAAAAATAAATAAGGGGTGCCTGGGTAGCTCAGTCGGTTAGGCATCTGTTTCTGCTCAGGTCGCAGAGGGGAGTCGCTTGAAGATTTTCAGCCTTCTGCCCACCACCCCCTCCCCCCTGCTCACACGTGCACTCTCCTCACTCTCTCTAAAATAAATAAATAAATGGCAATTCTGATATATGCTATGATGTGGATGAACCTTAAAGGAATTATGCTGAATAAAATAAGCCAGGCACAAAAAGACAAATACTGTGTGATTCCACTTACATGAGGTCCCTTGAGCAGTTAACTTCATAGAGACGGAAAGTAGAGTTGTCCTTGAATGGCTGGGGCAGGAGGGAATGGGGAGTTAGTGTTTAAGAGGGACAGAGTTTCAGTTTAGGAAGATGACAAGTATTCTGGAGATGGATGAGTGTGATGGTTGTGAAACAATGTCAATATAATTAATGCCACTGAACTGTACACTTAAAACTGGTCAAAATGGTGACAATTTGGGTTATGGATATTTCACCACAATTAAATGGAAAATATGCATTTTCCATTGATGGGCATTTTGGGTTGTTTGATTCTTCCAGTTTTATCAAAGAGAAAGTCTTGTTTTGGCGCTAGCATATCTTTAACACCTAACATGTATTCTCTTCCTTACCTTCTTGACAAAGAAAGAGGAGGCCACAAGCCCAAGAGCTTTCTCAGGAGGCAGAGGTATCCAGCCAGGACTGAATATCATAGTTTTAAATTTTACTTATTTTTATAATTACTTCCCTTTTTTGGCAAGTGATGGTTGGTTTTATAGTTAGTCTAGTGCTAGAAGGTTTTTTTTTTAAGATTTTATTTATTTATTTGACAGAGAGAGAGAGAGACAGAGAGAGGGGGAACACAAGTAGGGGGAGTGGGAGAGGGAGAAGCAGGCTTCCCGCGGAGCAGGGAGCCCGGTGCGGGGCTCGATCCCAGGACCCCAGGATCATGACCCAAGCCGAAGTCTTAATGACTGAGCCACCCAGGCGCCCCAGACCTTTTTTTAATAATAAGTAAAACTAGGAAGTTCTTTTAAAGAAAAATATGAAGCAGACTACATTATAGGTGTGAGTTGTGAAGCTGGTACAGGTATTCCTCACTTTTCAAAAGTTCGCCTTCTTCCACTTCATTTACAAAAGACCTGCATTAGTACCTGTTTTCACCAACTGAAAGAAATCCAAAGAGGTTTTTCACTATCACGAAGAAAGGAGAAAAGCAAGACTAGCACTCAGAATTTGTTTTGCAGCCGGAGCCACTATGGAGGCGGGTACACCCCGCACTGTAAGAGCGGCCCCACCACGCTCCTTCTCTGGGAACCCCTCTCAGCATCTCTCGGCATCAAGCCTGCACAGCTTTGGATTGTGTCTGGGAACATCTGTGCTTTATCTTGATTTATCTTGTGGCTCCATTAGCAAGATGTGTCCTAAGGTATCAGAAAAGCCCAAAAGAGGGTCTGGGAACACTCAAAATTTTTCCTGTATAAATTAATGGCAATGGGTTCTTTGTTTTATGCCATTTGGGCTTATGAAAGGTTTCATAGGAACACTCTCCTTTTGTTTGTTTTTTTTTTTAAGATTTTTTATTTATTTATTTATTTGAGAGAGAGAATGAGAGAGAGAGAGAGAGAGCATGAGAGAGGGGAGGGTCAGAGGGAGAAGCAGACTCCCCGCTGAGCAGGGAGCCCGATGCGGGACTCGATCCCAGGACTCCAAGATCATGACCTGAGCCGAAGGCAGTCGCTTAACCAACTGAGCCACCCAGGCGCCCGGAACACTCTCCTTTTGGATAGAAGGGGAAATGTGTGCCCGAATGCTGAAGCTTGGAAAACATGACTTTAGAGGTTGAACAGACTCTGGTTGAACCCGTGACCTCTGTGGCCCTTCCAAGGTTAATGGTCCCCGATATTCTGGATGTATAGAAAGTACAGGGCATGGAAGCTCAATAAGTGTTAGAATGGTCAGAGAAGGCTTTGTGGAAGAACTGGGGCATGATCTTGGCCTTAAAGGATGAGTAAGATTTCAGTGAAAAAGAGGAAATGAGTTCTCCCAGGCAGAGAGAATGGCATGAACAAAGACATGAAGGTGAAACTAACGGAGGTGTGTTTATGGACTACTGTGTTTGCTTGGTGGAAGCAAAATATAGTGATAAAAAATAAAGAAAATAGATTTGCATGGGTAGTGGAGGCTAGATTGTCAAAGCCTGAAAAAGCCAGGGAGAGGACTTTAGACTTGAGGTTTGTGAGGTAATAGGGAGCCATAGAAAATTCTTGAGCAGGTGTGTGACATAATGAAGAGAGCCAGAGCTTGAGCAGGCACCACCTGGGTTTTGGTGAAAGTTTTCTCTTTTTGTTCAGCCTGCTGAGACTGCTGACTCATTCATTCATTCCTCAAATATTTATCAAAGCCCCCCACCATGTACCAGACACTGCCCTGTAGATTCAGTGATGCACAAAAATCTATTCCTCATTGTCCAGAGCTCTAATGGGTGAGCCAAACATTAATGAAATAATCACATAAATAAGTGTAAAATTATAAGTGTAATAAGTCTAATCAAGCAGGTGTTCCAGATGCATCTAGCAGCAGGGAAGTCTTAGCTGGTTTAGGAGTCAAGGCAAGGCTGTTCTCAGGAAGTGATGTCTGAGCAGCTATTAGGAGGATGAGAAGAAGTTCAATAGGCAAAGAGAAAAGCATTTCAAACAGAGCAAGACCATGCCCAAAGCCCTACGGCTTGCAGAGGGAGGTGTGGAAAGCCCCAGAAGCAGAAGGACCGTGAAGAAGGTGCTCGTGGCTGAGTCTCAGGGAGTGCAGGGGAATGTGTGAGGAATGACATTCGGAGGTTGGCTGAGGCCAGACTATGACAGAACCCAGCAGGCTTTAGGAGAGGTTGGCGCCTTTGTCCTTGAAGAGTGGGGAGCAATTGACATGATCACATCAGGGTCCTCAAAAAACAAACAGAAACACCCCCCAAACATGCTGGTACTTGTGAGGCCAGGCTGATCGTGAGTGGCTGTCTCTGAGGCTGCCCAGAACCCTCCAGGCCCCAGGTGATTTCCGGGAAGCTTGTCTCAGGAGAGCTGCAGGAGGCTGAGGCAGGCCTGGGGTGGTGGTGGAAGTAGCAAGGGGAGGGGGATCACTAAGGGTCAGACAGAAGAGAAATCCAGGAGATGGCCAAAAGGGACTGACATGATTGGGGGAGGGGGACATGGAGAGGACCCATGAACGGGTCCTGCAGGCGGAGGAGGAGAGAGGCTGGACTTTGGAGAAGGCTGGGCGGAAGTCACCCCGCAAGGGCATAGAGCTGCGGCAGTGACCAAGTTTGCCCAGGAGAGGGCTCCACCCTGGGAAAAGTGGCGAAGTCTGGATGACTCCGAGGCTCTCTGAGGTTCCCTAGAGAAAAGATAACCAAGGGCCAGGCTTTCAGGGAGTCATACCATGGTTGGAGGAAAGAGAGCCAGGGACAGTGGTTGGGGACAGGCCCGATGGTGATGGTTGAGCAAAGACATCAGGTGAGAAGCAAGAAGGGGACCAGGAAGAACACAGAGCCGCAGTGACCAGGATTTATGAGTGGGGACAGAGAGGCGGCCATGGGCAGTCTGGGTGATGAGCAAGCCTGGGAGGCTTGGGAGGCTCTGGCTTGCCAGTCCTCAGGAGCTCAGACACTGTGTATTCTGGGTTTGCCTTCTCCAAATGTGAAAGGGGGTTGGAAGTGGTAGTAGAGGGTAGGTGAAAGCAAGGAGAATGTCGACCAGGATGATGGGAGTAGAATTCTTCAGCTTCCCCCATATTCCCCCCCACTTTTCTTTCTAAACCTCCCTAGGCTGCAGAAAAATAGGGAAACTGAGAAGAAAATGCTCTCTAAAAGGAGCTGGGCAGGGGGAGGGGAGGAGAAGAGGAAATCTGAATGAGAACCCTCTGATTCTTGTCAATATTTCTAAGAAGATGGGGAGAAGGTAAGTTTGGAGACTTCAAGGTTTGTGCACACACGCATACATGCACACACACACACTCACTCAGACACCCGCCCACACTCACCCGTGCACACTCTCACACACATTCATATTCACTCATACATACCCAACTCACACTCAAGTGCAGTCCCCTCCTACCCCAACCCCCCCACATGCATGGGAGAACCCCAAGCAGCTGTTCACAACAGTCTCTGATCACTGTGGGGGGCTGTGTGTCATGAGCACCCACCAGCAGAAGTGAGTGGCTCCATAGTGTATGGTGTGTGTGTCATTGTAGGTAAAAGCTGCATGTCAGAGAAGTGACGTGTAGGTGGGCAGGGATGGGAGATATCCCAAGATGTGATCTGTGTTTCTGAGGGGATGAAGGTTGTGGTGTGTGCATTCATTCATTTCTTTATTCATTCAGGCATTCACTTGACAAGGTTATGGGGGGCCACCGTGTCCCCCAAACACTGTGTGTGATTAACAGCGAACCACACAGACACTATTTCTGCTCACAATGTAATGGGCTCCGGAGAAGACAGGCCTTCGGGACACAGCTGGTAAATTCCAGCTGGTAGGGAGTGCAGGGTGCTATGGGAGCCAGGAAGAAGGGAGGTACCCAGAGAATCTCCGGTGGCGAATGGGGTCTGTACCTTAGTGCGTGAGTATAAACACTAGTCTGGGCAGCAACTCTAGGATGTGAGCTGCATGTCAGCAGATTGAGCTGTGTGTGGATGCGCATGTGGTTTGGGAGGTGCTGGATGTGATACGTGCGTGTGGATATGGCAGTGTGTGCATGGGAAGGTGTGAGGTGTGTATCATTGTCAGAATTATCAGGGCAAATCAGCTCTTTATTACATGTATAATTTCCCTGCGTCCCTTTGGGTCCCTCTGTGCAGGGGGAGCTGGAGTGGAACTAAACCAAATAGGGGATTTATTCTAGCAACTTTGAGGAGCTGCAGCAGAGCTTCAAGTGCTGCTGACGGATGGTGCTGGCAGGCAGGGGGCGGGGGGAGGGGTGTCCACCAGCAATGAAGATAGAATGGATGAGGGAGCGGAGGGGGTGATGGGGGAGGGGAGGAGGGTGTCAGCCATCTGGGAGGTGGGAGATGGGGCGGGGGGAAACAATATTGAACAGGCTGGGGACAGGGACCAATGTCCAGTGCCCACCCTCAGGGATGGGGTCTGCGGACAAGTCCAGGCGCCGGCAGCTCCCTGAAATAACCTGGGGCAAGAGAAGACAAGGGCATAGGGATGCCCAATCCAGCCCAGTCCTGCTTGGAGGAGGGCTTCAGGCATGAGAGCCTGGCTGCACAGCCTCCACTTGTTTAGCTGTATTTCTTGCATCTTCTAGGTGGAAATTGACCTGGAGAATTAGTGGACAGAAGTCATCTCGACACTGAGTTCCAATCTCAGCTTTGCAGTAGGACCTTGGGCAAGTTACTCCTCAGAGTGGTGTAATAATTGGGGTAATAATATTTACTTTGTAAGGTTGTGACAATGATCACAGTAATATATAAAAATTCTGGCACCTCGTAAGCACTTGACAAAGGATGGCTTTTTATTAAAGACGTTGGATTTATCCATAGAGCAGCATCATCTACACGCCAAAAGTCTATGCATTTCCCGCTCTTGAGGTTCAAACCTAGCCCCCTTCCTACCCAGGCCTCTGAGCTGAGCCAGGCCTGGGTGGGCAGCCCCTTCTCCCTGCTTGGGGCTGGAGAAATGTTTCTGAATAAGAGTGTCTGTTTCTCTGGCTGCCCCTTCAAGCATGTTTCTATCACCAGTTTCTTTTTTCTTCCCTCTTTGACTTAATTTTTCCCTGCCCAGCCAAGTAATCTGTGCTCATTGCAGAAAGTAAGTGTAAAGAAGCAGGAAAAAGAAACCTCTAATCCCACCATCAGAAGCAATTATACAAACTGCTAATGTTTCTCAAATGCTATATATCAGGCATAATTTCAGTTGCTTTGAATGCTTTATTTCATTTCATCCTCCAGATAACTCTGGGAAACAGTCCCCATCATTGTCCCCACTTAACCAGAAGGAGCTAAAGCACTCAAAGTAACTTGCCCCAGATCATACAGCTAGTAAGTGGTACAGGAAGGATGCACACTCAGACCAACCATACTTGCCTTCCAGTCTTTTCACTGTTCTGCTTTCTGAGGACTTTCCACAGGCTTCCTGTAGCCACTGCTGTCTTAGTTGAGCTAGACCTCAAGCTTTTGCTTTACAAATGTTTTTTACTTATCTTCCCATTCCAAGCAAAGTGCTGGGCTCTGCTGGAAAGCAGGAGGCTCATTCAGACAAGCACTTCCAGGCCCAGCTTCCAGCAACCCCTCGGGACTAGGACCAGAGCCTAGTGTTCTGGGCCCAGTGGTGCGGGAATGCAGAGGAAGCAGCAACAGATGCCTCCAGCAGGACCTGGGGAGGAACCTGTCTCCTCAAGGACCACCCCCCCCTCCAAGCTGAGCCACCTCCTAAGGCCTGCTTCCCATCACAACCCTCTGGCTCCCTCTGGGACATGGCCCTACCACCCAGAGGGCCTGGGGTCCAGGATCCCACAGCCCTGGGGGCTGCAGAAAACAGCATCTCTCCCCTCCAGCCAGCCAAGTCCACTTGCCACCAGATGAATCATTCCAGTACACTCCATTATGTCCCTGGCCCACTCAGAACCCATGGTGCCCAGTTAAGTACAAACTCCTCAGCTGGCATTAGGGATGGTCTTGCTGATCTAACCTCCAGCTGCTTTTGTGGGCTCCTTTCTCCTGCATACCCGTCACAGGAACACCCCAAGTGGAAAAGGCCTCCTTTTCAACAGCACTCACCTTTACCTATCAGGGTCCCAACTTTTTCTCAAATCTTAGAATAAATGCCTCTTCTTACAAAAATGCCTCTTCCTGGCCACCCTCCCCAGGCACAGTGACCACCAATGTACCTCTTCCTTTACATTCGCAGTTCTTTGTACTCTAAAGGCATGGTCTCAGGCTGCCTGCTGGCGTCATTATTCAGCGGAAATGTAACATACACAGCCAAGTGCGGTAATCTTAAGTGAATTTTAGATGAATTTTTCTCACACACACACACACACACACACACACACTCTCTCTCTCTCTCTCTCTCACACACACACACACACACACACACTTGTAAACTCTATCAAGATAGAGCACATTTCTAGCACCCCAGAGTGATCTTTGTGCCTCTTTCCCCAGTACCTCCCATTCTAACTTCTATCATCTTCATCCTAGATTGATTTTTGCACCTTAGTAAGTAAATCATATAGTGTATACTCTTTACTCTTTTTTGTCCAGCTTATTTCATGCAATATTATATCTGTGAGGTTTACATACATTCTTGCATATTTCAGTATTCTGGTCTTTTTCCTTGCTTTGTAGTATTCTGTTATGTGGCTATACCAAAATTTATTTACCTGTTTGATTGTGAATGGACATATGGATTGTCCCAGCTTGGGACTATTACAAAATCAGCTGCTGAACACTCTTGTACATAACTTTTGCTGAGCATAATCATTCATTTTTC
The DNA here is from genome assembly GCF_037043125.1 of Eumetopias jubatus. Classification (NCBI taxonomy): domain Eukaryota; kingdom Metazoa; phylum Chordata; class Mammalia; order Carnivora; family Otariidae; genus Eumetopias; species Eumetopias jubatus. The sequence continues at coordinate 28,656,522 of NW_028274823.1, read as the reverse complement.
ATGGGCATATACCAAGGGGTAGATTAGCTGAGTTGTAGGATAACCTTGGCTTTAGTAGGTACTTCCAAGCATTAGTCTAAAGGGATCCTACCAGCTTACACTCCCAGAAATATATGTGAGTTCTAGTCACTCTAGTACTGCCAGTCCTTTTAAGTCTAGCCATTCCAACAGGTGTTACAGTTGTTTCTTCTAAATTCAAAATAATAATATTTATCATCTATTGATCAGATGTAGCACTAGGAACAATTCTAGAAAGTAGGTATTATATCTCCACTTTACAGGTGAGGCTCTGAGCAGCTTATAAGTTGAATAAGTGACATGGATGGGAAGTAGTAGAACCAGAATACAAATTGCACAACGGTTAAACCAAAGGCCCTGTTTGTCCAGATACATCATGTTGCCTCTCTCCTGCAACATAGTAAAGAGCAAGACCCTTATCTTATTCCTCTTGAGATGTTATGTAGTAGCAAAGTAAGAACTTAATAAAGGGTTATTAAATCAAAGGAACTGATGTCCACAAAGCAGACATCACAAAGGAGAGAGCTTCTGCATCAGAGAAGACCCATCTAGATGTTCTAAATTATAGTAACTGAATAGATTTAGTTGGAATTTGGCAGGCTGCCCTTGGTTCCTTGAGAAAGAATGGAACGAAGGAAGGAAGGAAGGAAAGAAGGGGGGAAGGAAGGAAGGAAGGAGAAGAACAGAAGGTAGGTTAACCTACTACTTTTAATCAACTTGGGCCTCAGTTTCCTCATCTGTAAAATGAAGATAATAATACCGCATTGGCTAATGAAAGATGAGAGGCAGTGCTTTGTCATTTGTAAATTGTCATTTTATAAACTGATAGAATTTTTTAACCATAGCCATCATCTATGGAGCTTTATAAAATATATGGATTCCTGAGGCTCAATCCTGAAGATACAGCTTGGCTTGATTCAGGGTGGGGCCTGGGCACGTACATTTTTCTTTTTAAGATTTTATGTTTATTTATTTTTAAAGATTTTATTTATTTTTTTGACAGAGAGAGCACAAGCAGGGGGAACAGCGGGCAGAGGGAGAGGGAGAAGCAGGCTCCCTGCAAAGCAGGGAGTCTGATGCAGGGCTCGATCCCAACACTTTGGGATCATTACCTGAGCCGAAGGCAGTCACTTAACCAACTGAGCCACCCAGGTGCCCCAGTATTTTATTTTTAAGTAATCTCTACACCCAACGTGGGGCTCAAACTCAACACCGAGATCAAGAGTCACAAGCTCTGCCAACTGAGCCAGCCGGACACCTCTGGGCATATATATATATATATATATATATTTGGGGGGGCATGTATATTTTTTAGAGTTAACGTGACTCCAAGGCTGAGCTAAGGATGAGAACTGCTAGGGTAAAGATATGTATGAATATCATTACCATTAAAGTATTATCATCATTGCTGTTATCTTTCAGGATGGGGTGGAATGGGGAGACACCTTCCAGAGAAGTCTTCTGCAAAGTGTGGCAATCCATTGCAAATGCTTAGATAAGGGCCACTGCCAACATCCTCATACCTGCGCATCTTTGGCCTGGAGTCTCAGAAGCAGGGTGGTGAGTGGGCGAGTGCATGTGCTGTGTGTGTGTGAGAGAGAGAGAGAGAGTGAGAGAAAGAGAGAGGGAGAGAGAGAATATGTGCCTGGAAAGGGCAGTGGGGAGAAAACAAATCATGCATATTGAGAGGAAGGGACTGGGGCAGGAATGACAAGCGGTCTCATTTCTGGGCTTAGACCTATGGACATTTATCCTCAAGAAACAAGCAAAAGTGACCCCAGACTTGGCTCCTGGAAGAGCAGAGCTGCTTCTGTTACCCTGATTTGGCCACAGCTAGGGTCTGAGTCCATAGCATCAGCCCTGCCTGCCCTTGACGACGGAGCCGGGGAGATCCTATGATCTAGCCTGAGAATCGAGCAGCCAACAGCCAATCCTCTTTCTGTTAGCCCCCCTCATATCCAGGGCACCCCAGGATATTATCCATCCCTGAGTGGTCCAAGAGGGGGGCAGAGCAGGATAAAGACCACCTCATTGCCCTCCTGCCCCCCTGGCTTGCTCTCCGCCCGAGGCCAGGAGACCAAGTTCTGGGTCTCTTCCACTGTCTATACTCAAGAGGGGGGCCCTGGGGACCCTATGGGTTAAGCTAGTGCCCCTGCATGTCCTGGGGTGGGAGGGAGGAGAGGTCCTGCTAGGGCTCAGGAAAGGATGTGGGAGAGAAAAGAGGAAATAAAATAGAGGGCAGGATTAATGGAGTGGCTTCAGGAGCTAATAGCGCATTTACCAACATCTCCTCCTCTGACTCCCATCCATGGGGAAACTGGTCCCAGCCCCGAGGCAGACTGGCCAACTCCCAGTCCACCTCTTTGGGATCCCAGGGCTGGAAAGAGGCATGAAGTCTCTCACAGGAGGGAGAAAACTCCTCTTCTCTTACACCCCAACCTCTGGAGATGAAACGCTAGATCTCAGCCCCTCTTGTGAAGAGCAGAACCTTCCCCAGAGCTACCCAGCTTTGAAGCAGCCAGTGGGAAGCGCATCATTGGATGGTGTTTGGGGGATTCCGCTGCACCCCGGCCCCAGCCATGGGGCCACAGCTCTGGCCATCTTCAACAGTTTCTTTCAGCCTGTCCCCATCCCGTGCCCTCCTTTCTCCCAGGCCTCCTTCCTAGAAGCTGACCTGGAGCTGGATTTCCAAATAAACAGTAACTAATTGGATTAGAAGCTGATAATATTGTTGACCTTTCTTAATGTCTGCTGGCTGTCTTTCCACCACACTGAGGCTTAATTGTATGGGGTGGGGGGGAGGGTGGGGGACTTCCAGGAGTGAAGTGTGACCCCTGTTAACCTCAGATAAAATGGGCTCAGCGTCTTCCCAACTGCCTGTCATCCCCCATGGAGCAGGAACACACACATGCTCCCACTGTCATCAAATAATTACACAGATGACACATGCATAGGCATGCACGCAGAGATGCGAATACTCCCAGAGGCACATATGCATCCTCACCCAAATCCACATACGGCACACACGTGACTTTGAACACAGATCATATATGTACGCCAGCGACACTAGATGCTACACGTGCAGCACTGCACAAATGATGGACAAGTGCATGCACATACACGGAGATCCACACTGGCAAAATGCAAGCACCGAAATACATACAGACAAATGTAATTACATACAGGATGCAAATGCATAATAGGTGTGCTCATGAATGGACACAGGTACATACATACACATAAGGACGTGCCATATATACTCATAGTATGATGCTTAAGTAAATGAGCATGCGCAGTACATTGCACATCCATACACACATATGCATACCATGCACATACCTTTGCACACCGGTGGACATGAGAGCCCCTGCCCTTCCCCCCACCGCCCCAACACAGACACGAAGGCAGTCTGGTCCACCCCACACCCCATCTCTTTTATGATCTCGGCTGCTTCCACTTTCATTTGTTCCCAGGTTCTCTGGCTATATTTTTGTGATCCACAGTTTTGAGTGTCTTGGAATTCTGGCTTGGGCTCTCTGAGTGTCTCCATCTCTCAGTATCTCTGGGGCCCTATCTCTACGTGGATCTCTGTCATCCTGGGACGCTGAAGTTGAAAAGGTTTGGCAGGTAGGGTGGTGGGGAGGGCATGAAAAGAGAGGAGATATGAAGGGGGGGCGGAGAGGAAGGAGACGAGGGTCGGGGGAGAGGACCCAGAAAGAGGGGGCGGCGAGGGAAGGGGAGCGAGGGGCGGGGGAGGGGCGCCTGCCTGCGAACAGCAGATGTTGCTGCTCCTCGGATGGAGCTGTTAATGTAAGTGGAGTTTCTGCAATGGTAATTAGGAGGGCCCTCATTACCCTGGCGGAGCCGGCTGAGAGCCGATAAAGCCGAGGGGGAGAGGGACCGACATCAGGGTAATGGGGGAGCAGGGCCATTGAGGAGCTGGAGCCGAGCCGGGACCGCTCCGCGCGCAGCTGGAGCCCGGCGAGAGGGCCGGGGAAGGGGGGCGCGGACCGGGCCTGCAGCCCACGGAGCAGCCGGGGAGAGAGCGGCGAGGGGTGCGGAGCTGCTGGGTCTGCGCTGGAGCTTCGGACATTCGCGCGCGAGAGGCTGCCCCGAAGGACGGAGGACGAGGTGCGAGGGTGCCGCTGACTCTCTGCAAGGGGACCGTGTCGAGGAGGCTTGTGGCCAGCGTGCCCCTCCGTGCAGCCCTGCGAGGGGACATCCACAGAGGCCTCTGCGCCTCCGTTCAGAGAGCCCCGGTGGCTGGACAGAGGTGGGGCGAGCGGGTGGGGATGTGGAAAGAACACCCTTTTCCTCTAGTGTCCCCCTCCTCTGCCCCTGTACCTGGGGATCTAGGACACTCATCCAGACTGACCAAGACATGGAGTCTAGAATAGAATAGCTAGGAGGAAAGTTAATGTCCAGATAGAAGGCTCCAGAATGTCAGGTCACAGACTCTGGAGGAGACCAACATTCAGGGAATGGAAGTAAAACAGCATTTGTAGAGGTAAAAGGCCCAGGGCCCTCCTCCCCCCACAGGTTGCCTTTCTCTCCCTCCCTCCCCTCTTCCCCTGCACCACCACCCTGAACCCTAGGGAAGGGCCCCAAAGCAATGAAGATGCTGGAAGCTGAGTCCACCAGAATGGGAGCACCTGGCTTCCTTTCAGTGCTCTGCAGGAAGGGGAAAGGAGGCAGAGAGAAGGACAGTGAAGGCCAAAGACACCTGCAGCTCTGCTCCCCAGGCAGGAAGCCAGAAGCCCTCTCCAGAATGGGGGTCCAGGGTGGGGAGCCCACTTTGCTATTTACCGCCCTCACCCCTGGATATCCCTGGATGAACCCCCAGTGCCTTACAGACTAGAGCCAGCAAGCCCGGCCTTCTCAGCTGACTGAGAGCCATCTCCACAGGACATATCAAGTCTCCTTCTGCTCCTGCTCCCCCTGCCCCAGGCTGGATGACCCTGGGAAGACTTCCAGGAAGCAAGGAAATCTGCTGCCAAGGCAGGGAAAGGGGAATTGTGGGGACCTTTGCAACCCATCTCCTCCAGCGGAGGGCCCATTACCCCCTCTTTGAATAGCAGCTATACACAGCCCCCCCACCACCACCACCTGCAGCTGCTTTCAGAAGCCCAAGGTCATGGACTCCAGGCACTCCGGGTTTGCCAACTTCCCAAGAACCACAGAAGCCCCTCGGTTATGGAGAGCATGGAACAGTGAGAGGGGCTTCTTTTCCTTCAGACTTTGAGGAAGGTAAAGCAAGTCCTGCCGATGCTGACCCCAGAGGTAACCACATCCTCCAGATGACCAAAGCCATGTGTCTGGGAACAGCACGGGCTGGGGCGGGGGGGGGGGGGAGGGTGTCCCTCCCCTCTTTAGCTTTGGTGGCAGAGCAGGGGTTAACGGGGAGAGACTGCGAGGCTGGAGCAGGCGGTGGCTTCCGCCTCCTCCTCCCCCCGCCCCCCCAGAGTTGCTGACTCTTCCTTTTTGTTCGGGCTGACAGCGAGCACCTGGTGTGCTCGTGCTACAATATTGTTCCTGCCTCCCTCCCCCCAGGCCCCAGGCTCCTCTCTCTCTCCTCCCCAGCCGCCGGCAGCCTTCCCCTCTGCCTCCTCTTCCCCTAGCCCCCTCCTGCCTGTGGCCTCCCAAGTGCCCCCCCACACCCCACAAGCACCGACCCTGCGGTGTCAATAAACACAACATATGCTGCCATTAATGTGAAACTCCCGCCCTCCACTCCATTCAGCCCCTCATCCTGCCTGCCCGCTGGGGGGGCCGGGTAGGGGGCTACGGAAAGAAAGGTCAAGTGGGAAACATTAACTACCCTTTTTTTTTTTTTAATCTGCTCAGCCCCCACCCCCCACCTCCATCCTTGAGTGAGGGAAAGGAATTGGAAGGGCATGGATGGGATAAGGGTAGGGGTGTTCAGAGACCCATGTTCTCCGCCCTGCCCACGGAGCCTTCCCAGTGGAAACAGGTGAGCACTGTCATCCAACCCGTACACCTCTTCAGCTCCAGACGGGATCAGAGCGAGGCCCTGTTGGCCCTCCCACAGACAGCCGTTTGGCTGACATGTTTCTCCCCCGGGGGTAGAGGTGGTCGTATGGGGTCCCATTCTCTTGCAAGGCCAGCAATCATCTCAGCTCCTGGGGACTCTCTGTCTGACCACCTGGACTATAAAAGACAAACCAGAGCCTTCTCCAAGTGGGGCTGGGCTTCAGAGTGCCCTTCTGAAAGGAGCCAAATACCTCAGATGGCTAAGGGAGTGGCCTGGCCTCAGTCTGCTCAACTAAATCACCAGTTCCAAGACAGCAGGGAATAATAAAGATAAAAATAATATAATAACAACAGCTAACATGTATTGAAGGCTTATTTATGTACCAGGCATTGTGCTAAGCACTTTACAGGCTTTATCTAATTTGTTCCCCGTAAGACCCCTATGGGGAAGTTACAACTGATACCCCCATTTTACAGCTGAGGAAAACAGGCTTAATAAGAATAGCTGGCATGACTTGAGTGCTCACTGGTTGCCAGGCCCTATGCTGAGTTCTCTACATACAATGTCAATGACCCTATAAGATTAGCACCATTATTAGTGCCATTTTACAGAAGAGGAAATTGAGGCTCAGAGAGGTTCAGTAACTTGCTCAAAGTCACACAGCCAGTAAGTAGAACTTGGCCAGGAATTCAGGTCTGTCTGACAGCAAAGCTTTTGATTTTAATCCCTACGCTTTCCTGAGTCCTTTCTCTGTTTTTCTCCTTCTCCAGTAGCCCCACGGCACACCCCTCCCCCCAAAATCTAGCCCCATGTGTTTGGACAGATAGTAGGGCAAGGGGAGGGGTGGGAAGGAAAGCCAGAGAGAGTGGCCAGAGCATGAGACTCTTCCTCTGCCCAACTCTTTGCTTTTCCCTCTGTCACTCCTTGCTGCTGCTGGGCCAGTGTGCTCACTGTCCCCCAACCCCCATGCCCAGCCCCATTCTGAGGTTTCACTGTGGACAGGCAAAACGCCCCTTTAGGCTCCCAGAGCACAAAGACATTGTGCTTGGCTCTGCAGCTCCTCACTTCTGAGACTCCAGTTGCTTTATTGATATTAACCTAACAGCCCCCCCCCCCCACTTCCCCACCCGCCCTGGCCCAGTCTGACGGGCAGAAATCTGCTGCCTGGGCACCACCCTGACCTCTCTCTTCCTCTTTCATTATGTGCTCTGGGCACCAGGGAGCCAACACCAAAATTAAAACAATAACTAAGCCCGAAGTGGACCCAGCAGCCCCCACTCCCACCCCAAGGGAGGGAAAAAAGCCACAAAAACACCTGGAGAGGAGAATAATCAATGGGAAGGGAGGGGGTGACCCACTCCCATGCCAGCCCCCCTTAACCCTTTATCCCCTGTGCAGTACCAAGACTCCCCCATTCCATCCCTCACACCCCATCCTATAATGAAGCAGCAGCTTTTGGCAGCTGCTCAGCCATTTGGTGCTTTGGGATTTGAACAAACAAACCTGGGACAGTAAAGTCCCCCAAAGCCCATAGTCAAGGGTGAAGACCCACGGAGGACGCTGGTGCTATCACAGCAGGAAGTTCCTTCTTGGGCAAATTCCTGGAGAACTGATCACTTAATGATCTGTGCTAAAGGCTCTATGAAGTGCCCTACCTTATTTGATCCTCACAACAAGCCCACAAAGTAGGTATTCTTGTTGTTTGCATTTTTCAGAGGAGGAAAGTGAGGCTAAACAAGCTAAAGGACTTGCCTAAATTCACGTCAGCTAGTAAGGGGCAGAGTTGTGCTTCAAAGGTCCTCAGGACTGTTTTCACAGCCTACAGTTAAGCATCTTGCTGAGCGGTTGGCGCCCAGCTCTCCTGGTGTTACCGGCGTCTGATTAAACAAGTAGGCCCAGTGCGAGGATCTTCTGGCCCTCAGTCTCCCAAGCTGTAGAATGGGCCTGCTGTGACCTCTTCTCCCACCTCAGAACCATCTGAAAGGAAGGGAGATGGGCAGAGGCAGGGCCCGGTTCCAGCCCTGCTGAGGCCAGCAGAGGGGGCTGCTGTCGCTGAGGTCAAGCGGTGGGAGGGGGAAGGAAGCTGGGTGATGGGCCTAGCCCAGAAAAGCAATGGTGTTTGTTGATTATCCTGTGGCAGTCTGCAGGTCTCCCCGCGCGGCCCCTCTGGACAGCTATGGGCAAGCAGCTCCAGCAGGGGGTGCCCTTCTAGGGAGAAGGGCAGAGTTAGCACCGCGGAGCGGCCCTTAAGCCTGCTGGACTCTGCACAGAGGACCGCTCTCCCATCCTCCCCTTCTCCCCAATGCCTCCTCAGCCCCACCTCAAAAGAGTTGATCTCAGCTCCCCCATTGGCCCCATAGCAGGATTCCCACGTCCTGAGCAGGCCCTGTCCATGCTCCCACCCCAACCCACTCTCCCGCTTCTCCGGGTCTTCTAATCACCGCCTTAGCTTGTCCCTTTTTACTCTAATTCTGCTGACACAAGAGTGGGACGTTTCCAAAGGCACTGTACTAGAAAACGGAAGGAAAGACTAGAAAAGCCAACACTTGCATTCCTGAGTTCAAGCATTGTTCTAAGGGCTTCACCTATGATTTGCACAACAATCCTAAGAGGCAAGTACCCTTATTATGCAGATGACGGAGGAGAGAACCTGAGAACTCAGAAGCTGGAGCTGGTAAATGGCACAGCTGGGATCTGAATCCAGGCAGTGTACCCTTACGCAACGCTGCTCTTTCCAGAATGAAAGGAAGTAACGAAGGAAGGGAAGATAGAATCAAGGAAGGGAATTAAAGTCTTCAAACTCTTTCAAATTCTCTATTCTGTGTTAGACCGTAGGCTCCTTAAGAGAATTCTCACCCATCATTTCATTCCTACAGGGTAAGGCAGAGTGGGACATCCATAAATGTGCACCAAAGGAATTCTAAGATACCTAAAGGTCACAGAGGACTGCCTGTCACACCCATGGGGACAGACAACATGACACTTGCCCTTGCCTCTACCTTGGCTGGCTAGAGTAATAGATCCAGGCTCACTGACTCCTGGACCAAGGTAAGTTCAGCTGTCATGAGAGCCAGACTTGATGAGGTCCTCAGGCCTTTCCAGAACTCTTCCCATCTTCTCATTGGTCTCCCTTGACCCTGTAGTTATTGACTGAGCCTTGGCTTCTCAGCTGGCCCAAATAGCCCTCCAAATTCCTGCCTCTACCCTCCCTCCAAAGACCAGTCAACCTTCAAGTGGGCCCCTCATGACCCTGCCCTTCAGACGGCCCAACTTCCCCAGCTCAGTTCTCTGCTCCGCCCATTAACCTGGAGCTTATTTGTGGTTAGGGCTGGCCCTGCCTTTCAGAAGCTTGGCTCCCTCACCTCACAGCCTGGTTTGGCGTTGTCCTGAGGACAGATGCTCTGGACCCAGGAGCCCCTTGGCTGCACACCTGCCCCCTGCCCACAGCTGACCAAAGGCTTTCCTTGGCCACCCTTTCATCACAAGCCTTCTATTTCTCTGTTCCTGACATGAGAGTTTCCTCCAAATCCCGACACTGCCTCCAGTGACCCACTTAGAATCCTAACTCTCCAGACTTAAAATAGAAAACACTCAACACAAGCTTTTACACTTCCCGCTACCAGCTACCAGCTGAGTAAGGGTTGCGTCTTTAGCAAAAACAAAATAGCCGCCTACTACTAATAATAGTTGCCCACCAATTCAGAGTGGGTAGCTGGCCATTCATTTGCTCAGCTCTTCCCCACCCACTTTCTACTGGTCCCCAGGCTGTATAAGCGTGTGTGGGTCTCTCCTGGTGTTGGACATGCGTGTGGCAGTTGGCTGCCAATGGACTGGACAGTATGTTTTCCCTTCCTTGGGAAAAACTCCAAAGTGACTGCTTGCCCTGGGCCCATCTGGAATCTGGGGCATTGATCCAGGCCCATTGATAGCTGATTGTTTTCACACGTGACTCTGTGGCATTCCTCTAATCTCCATCCTTCTGCTCAGTTTGCATGACAAGAAGTGGCCTCGGTGGGGAGAGGTCGCTCACCTCTGACCAGGATATAATTGGAAAAAGAAGGTCATTGCTGCCTTTGCTTGTGGGGCAGATCTGCTTCGTTCCATTTGTGTCGTGAGCTCTCGCCGGCACATACTCTCAGTGACTTGGAGACAATGGCTGTGCCCAACAATGGAGCCCACGGAGATGTGCTCGACACGGCACAAACACGCCATGGGGACCCACACTTGCTCTCACCAGGACAGGCGTGTACTGCAACGTGCACACCATAGGTGCTCTCGATAAACGCTGATAACACCAAAGACATACAGGACAACGCGTGTGACATCTCTATTCCGAGGACACACAAAGAGATGCACAAAACAATGCTTACCCAAAGACAGCTCCCCAATGACGTACACTTAGTGATACACGCACAGATATATCCACGAGGGCAAATAGCCCAGGCGGAGCTGGGCTATTTTCACACCCAACGTGAAAAAATGTGCAGTAGTAATACCTTTCTCCGGGCTGTGCCCATGTAGGAATATATCAGAATCACTGGCGTGCTTTGACAAATGCGTATTTCCAGGAACTCGGGCCAGCCCCTACACACTTCTTGCAATATGAGTGCACGTGGGCAGAGAGTTTGTTGAAAATCTCCCTCAAGTAATTCTGGTATGCTCCCGGGTTGAGAACCACTGAACTGATACCACCAATCTCCCCTTTACTTGGTGGCAGGATGTGCTGGCAGGGGGTGATTTTATTTTCTTATTCAGTTTGGGAAAGGACAGGCAGGAGCTGAGAAAAGGATCTGTGTGCAAGAGATTAGGGGTCAGACAATGGCTAGGAACCGAAAGAGTTAAAACTAGGCATTGATCCCCCGGCGACCCTGGCTGGCCTCGTTAGCGCCGCACAGCCCACGGAGAAGGACCCCTCGCGCTAGGACTGTCCCGGAGACTCGCCTGCGCCCCGCCGCCAGGATGCAAAGGCCTAAATCTCACACTGCCGCCGAAGCCACGTCTGCCGCAGCCTGGGGTATCTTTGGGGGACATTGGCCATTCCCAGGCCCCGTGGTCCAGCCCCTGGGGGCACTTCCCCGTCCAGGGTCCCAAGGTGCCATGCTCAACACTATGAGAGCCAGAAGGTTGCCTCTACTGGTGGCGGGAGCAGGGAGCGAGATGCCCTACCCCCATCCCTGTCACGCGGGGAGGTCTCGGGAGAGGGCAGAGGACACCGCGAAGGGACCCGGTGTCGGAGACGACAGGTCACTTGAGACCCGGCTTGGAGGCGCGTAGATCCGCAGGGACAGAGCAGGGTCGCGCCGCCCCCTGGCGGCTCAGTAGCAGAGTTGAGGCCACAGGGGCGGGCGGCTGAGGGGTCTGGTTGCTCCGGGACAGGTTCCTCCTCCCCAGCATTGGGGAGTAGGGGCGACGGGAAGGGTGCTGAAGAGAGGCCCCCTCGAAGACTGTTCTGTCCTGTCCTTTCCCTTCTCTCCCTCTGTCCCTTTCTCCGTTTTTTCTCTCTTCCTCCTCCCCGCATCTCTCCCACTCTTTCTGCCCTCCCCTCTCCCCTGTCCTCACTCCCTCTCCTACCCCCTCCTTCCCTTCTCTAGTCCTCAGCCCACCCCCTCCGGCCCCCGCGGGGCAGCGCCTCGGTGCGCCCGCTTGGCAGTTAGCCCATTAGATCTCGTACTATTGATCCGCTTCTGAGCCGAAGCTGACAGCCCCCCTTCCCGGTCTCCCCATGTCCCCATTCCCGGCGGTCCCCCCCCCCGCCACCATCTCCAGGCAGTCCCGGCCTGCGCCTCCCCCCAACCCCCCCACGCGGGCCGCGCCGAAGTCTCGCCCTCACGAAGGACAAGAACAAATGTAATTAAAGCGACCGGCGAGGGGGGGTGCGCCCCTACCAGCACTGGCGCGAGCCGGGGTCCCAGCGGCCAGCCCTCGGCCGCCGCCTCCCTGCCACCCCCGCCCCCGCGCTCTCCGCCCCCCCCCCCCGGGAGCGGGAGCATTTGGGTTGAGCTGCGCCTGTCCTATAAATCCACATATAATTCTCGCCTTTCCTGTTCAGCTAAGGAAAATAAACGTGTAAGGCTGTTTCTGGGAGCCCAGCTCAGGGACCGCTTTAAATTCTCCTCTTATTGAGTCCGGGCTGGAAATCATTCAGCTCGGCGGCGCGCCACCCTCCCCCCAGCCGCCCGCGCCCGCGCCCGCCGCGCACACGCACGCGCGCACACGCAAGGCAGGAGCCGGGTATATAAATATCTCCAGCTCTCCCCATAGCCGGGCAGATTTATTCCGCTGCCAAGCCTGCAGAAAATTGACTTGTTCATGGAGGCGGCTATTGACACATCACCGGGGGGAGGGTTAGGGGAGAAAGCAGTGGAGCCGGCGCCCCTCCATTATACGTTAATGTAATCAGCAGTGTGCGAAATGACTGCGCGGAAAATAGCATCACTGACATTTATATTAGAGGATATTGATGGCAGGAGCTGTGACCGCATCACTCTGCCTCCCGTTTCCACGGATTGACACAGGAGCCTCTTGTTGGCTCCATCCACGCTCGCCTCCCCTCCCCCTCTCCCCCTCCCGCCCTCTCTCCCTCTCTCCACCCACTCTCTCTCCAGCTCTCCCCCCTCTGCTCGCCTCACCCCCACCCTCCCTATTTACTCTTCCAGTCCCTCATTTTCCAAATAGTTCCTGAGCACCTACTGGGTGCCGCGTACAAGGGTCTCTCCTGTGTGCCTCTGTCTAGGTTTCTCCCGCTCCTTCTCCCCCACCGTGCCCTTGCCCTCTTGCTCCCTCCTCCCTCGCTCTGCCTCCCCCCTCCCCTTTCCTTGGCTGGGTGGCTGGACCGCTGCTGTCACAGCAGATAGATAATTGAAAAATGGGCCTCACCTTTGCAGCCAGCAGGAGTGGTTCAGGCAGTTACTGCCAGGGTTACCTACTCCATCTCAGGCCCAGGCTCCAAAAGAGATTCTGAGGAAATTGGATTTTACATGGATGTTTTATTCGGGCAGAGGCTTTAGTGTATATAAATACAGGCGAGGAGGCCTTGGCAGCAAGGATGAGTGAGGCGAGACAATCCCGCCTGGGGCCTGGAGGCTCAGGGGAGGCAGGCAGGCCATGTGCTCAGCTCTGGCTCCCAGACCTGGACATTAGTGCATTTCCCCCTCATCATCTGGGACTAAAAGAGGTTAATGCCTCTGAACAGCTCCTCAAAAGCTGCCTTGGGAACAAAAAAGTGTGTGGTTGTTGGGGATTGTCGGCCGGACTGTACACTTAGAAAAGAAGGAAATACACCTGGGGAAGTTTGAGGACTGATTCAATAAATACTTATTGAACCTTAACTTGTGAGGGTTTGTTTTGGGGCACAGGAGTAAGTTAGACATGATTGCTGCTTTCAAGGATTATTGGGAGAATGACAACCTGGGCTTTCAGGTTAGGGGCAAGGAAAGGGAAAGGTGAGAAAGTGGGGGCTGAGATCATTTCTCTAGGACCTGATCATCCAGGGAGGCTGGAGGAAGAAGCAGAAGGGAAGTTGGTCAGGTTGGGGAGATGAGGGTCCTACCAAACCTTCAGTCTCTCCTGCCTGGGCCTGGTTAGCAGAGAGCCTCCAGGGAACAGTTAGATCATCATGGCCACCAAATCTTTAGGCAAGTTCACATCCAAGGTGTTGCAGTGAATCCTGGTGAAACTCTCTGAGGGCTAGGATGATGGGTCATCAAGGATCAAGGTAAGGCCTTCCAGAGAGGCCAGGTACAAGGTGTGAAGAGGGTCTGAATGAGGAACACTTTGGGGGAGGCCCAAGTTGAAGGCACATGGGCAAGTGAAGAGTACCAGAAGACCAGGGAGGTGGGATTTGGGTGTCAGAAGGAGGGAGTACGTGCATAGGAGCCTAGAATAAAGAATCATCCTGGGTTTGAATGCCCCTGTCCTCATAGAAAGGACTCTATTTTCGTCATGGGCAGGGTCTTTTCTGTGCCTTGTCTGGTATCTGGTTAGAACCTGTGTAGCTGACAGCTTTTTTTTCTTGGAAGGAGAGCTTCTCATGAGCCATCCCATGACAGCGGGACTGGTATTAAGGTGGGTAACTACACTCAGTGCTCACTGAAGGAGCAGGGGCTCCTCCTGAGCTCAGAGCGGAGACAACAGCTGCCTTATTCTAGCCACATCCCTGAAAGCTGGACCAGCACTCCCCCAGATTCCAAAGCCCCCTGTCCTCTGCCACATTGTTATACTATGACATCATCAGCCTACAGGAGCAGACAGGTGCTGGGTAGATCATGGCCATCCCTCCAGCTGCCCCATACACATCTCAGGCACTCCTAGATGGCATCTGGGTGCTCCAATCCAGCTGGAGGATGGGAGTATTCTGGAGTAACTGGACTCCCTGCCTGACCTCCATCAGCATCTTCCCTCTCCCTTATAAGCAGCCCGGTGGGGAGGGAGACCCTTCCCAGCTATCAGGGAGCCAGGCCACTCCCACTTGCCCTAATTACCTTTGCCTCCTTCTCACTTCTGCTCTCAGAGACCCACAGGAAATTGTGTCCTCACTCTCTGCCCCCCAAAATCTGTTCCTGGAATTACCTTCCCTTCCTTGTGACTCATTTTACATATGGACTCTGAGATTCTGGTCTCACTCCCAATCTAGGACTCCGTGAATGGGTTGTCAATGAGAACATGAGTGTGTGTGTGTGTACACGTGTGGACCTGTGTTCACTTGGGCATTGCATGCCTGGGGCACAGGGGACACCATTCAGGAAGCAGGACTTGGTCCCATCTTGCCTTTTAAATTAGGAAATTGACATCAGAGAGAAAAAAAAAAAATGAATGAGCAGCCAGGGAAGTGACTTTCCACAGTAGGAAGAATGCCTCTCACTCTTCCAGCCCTCCCCTCAAGGTGGGATTCTGGAAAGTCGTTCTTCTGGGATCATCTGCCCCATAAGGCTTCAGAGATGACCCAGGGAAATGGAGGGGTTGAAGGTACTAGAAACAGAGCTATGTAAGGCTCAGTCACTTGTAGTGATTGAGAGCCTGTTCTCTCCGTCTCCCTACAGGAGAAGCCGGCTGGAGGTAGGGCTCCAAAGAGAATGGAACTTTTAAAGATAGAAAGCCTGGGGCACCTGGCTGACTCAGTCAGGAGAGCCTGAGACTCTTGATATCATGGTCATGAGTTCAAGCCCCACACTGGCGTAGAGCTTACTTTAAAAAGAAAGAAAAGGAAGCTAGAAAGCCTGTTTCTGGGGGGCAAAGAAAGTCATTAGGAGCTGGGAGTTGGAAGCCTGGCTGGGGAAGCCAGGCCTCACAGAAGAGCATTTCCAGCCTTAGCAACAAAGGCGATGTTCACTGTGTGACTGCTGTAAGTCACCCCACCTCTCCAAGATTCAGATCCCTCATCTGTAAAATGAAAAAATTATTTTTCAGCTCCAGTTTCTGTGATTCTTTTTTTAATTAAGTTTTATTTTAATTGCCGTATAGTTAACATACAGTGTTATATTAGTTTCGGGTGTACAATATAGTGATTCAACAACTCCATCCATCACCGGATGCTCATCACCACGAGTGCCCTCCTTAATCCCCATCAGCGGTTTCACCCATCCCCCACACCAACACTCTGGTCACCATCAGTGTGTTCTCTAGAGTTAAATGTCTGTTTCTTGATTTCTCTCTCTCTCTCTCTCTCTCTCTATTGTGTGTCCCTTTGCTCATTTGTTTTCTTAAATTCCACATAGGAGTGAAATCCTATGGTATTTGTCTTTCTCTGACTGACTTCTCTCACTTAGCATTATACTCTCCAGCTCCATCCATGTTGTTGCAAATGTCAAGATTTCATTCTTTTTTGATGGCTAACTTCTGTGATTCTAAAGTGGTGAGCAAATATGTTCAGAGAGCCCAACTTGGGCTGAAAGAAGGAATTTCAGGGTTGAAGATCTGGAGTCTTGCAAGAAGGATGAAGAAAGTTAATTATGGGGCCAGTGGGGTCTGCCGTTACTCTGAGGACCCTTGGAGGCGGGGAACCTGTTGAGTCCAGAACAAGTACAGAGCAGGAAAGCAGCTGAGCCTTGGGGCAGAGAGAAGGCAGGGGTAGATCCAGAAGGCAGTGCCCCTGACGTTGTCTCATGCTCGCATGGCCCAGAGATCCTAAGGAGAAAATCCAAGTGGCCAGGAAGCTGTTGGTCAATCCAAAAGACAGGAAATCTGTGCACTTTTATGTTCTGGAAGGGGTGTTTGGTGAGGGCCTTTGCTTGGTGTGTCCAGAGTTTTGTAGCCAAGTTTTCTAGTTCAGAAATGTTAGCATCCGCTTGGCTATTAGGACAGAGAAGGGACCGGGGCACCCCTAGTGGCAGAGTACGGTGACTGGCGGCAGCAGCACGTCCTCAAGACTTAATGCAGGAGCGGGGGACACAGTGTGAAGAAGCTGAGGGGAAGGCAGTGGGGGGGGGTACCGTCGGTAATGGAGACACCACCCCCCTCCCCTCCTGACTCTGAAGAAACAAGGCAGGTGACCAGGGAAGCCTTGCAGCAGAAAGCTGCCTTGCAGGATAAACCTCAGAGGGAAAAGACTAGAAGCCCAGAGCATAGGCAGCTAGAAGCCAATGGGCAAGGGAGGAGAGGGGAGGAGAAGGGAGGGAAGATATCCCTTTCCAAGGATGTGCCTTGGCCCCTGCCCAGGCGAAGAGGGGCAGATTTTCTGTCTTGTCCCAAGCCCCTGCATCTGCCACCTTGTTTACCTCGTGCCTATTTATAGCTGCAGACTCCAAGCCTGGCATGGCACTCTGCGATTTATATGACTATAAACCTCCAAAGGGCACCGAGAGCTGGCAGGGCATGGATAAGACAGGGGCAGGCCTCCCAAGGTCAAAATGGCCACCCTCCCACCCCTGCTGACCTTATGCCCCACTAAAGGGCAAGAGTTCATAAGGCCAGGCTCAGGCAAAGAAGAGATGAATGGGAAGCCACAATTACCTCTTTGCCTCTCTCCTCCTGCCCCGAGCTTGCCCAGTTTAGGATTTGGAACAAATTAGACAGGACCTGATTTGTTTTATTTTGATTTCCCTTTGGGATGGGGTAGGGAAGCTCAGCGTGAGAGGGTGGATCTCTTCAGGGAGGGTTTGAATTTGGAGAGAGTGGGTAAATCCAGAAAGGGGATCTGCAGCCCAGCTCCCACTTGCCCATCCACTTAGGAGAAGGGAAAAAGAGAATCATACCTGGGGCACTCCTGGTCCCTGCTTGTCTTCTGGAATGCTTCTGGAAGCCCGAGCTGGCCCACCTCTCACTTAGAATGGGTTATGCCCAGTGCCTGGGCCACCAACCACCATGGGATTCTGCTAGGGCAGCTCATTGCCCAAATCCTTCCCTTTAGAGGCACCCTCCTCAGCTTCTGGCTGGCCCTCTACTTCATGGTCCTCTCCACTGCCTTCCAGCCCCCCATGTGTTCTCACCCCACTTCTCCCCCAAAAGTGCTCCACACTGTGCCTGCGGTCCCTGCTCCTTCTGCGGACTCTCCCAGCCTCCTGCTGTGAACTTCCCCCAAACCTTCTGCCCTGGTCCCCACTCCATGATTTATCACATGAGCATTAAGGCTGGACATAGCTCAGTTTGTGTGTGTGTGTGTGTGTGTAAGAATGCGCTGGGTAGGTGGAAAGAGTCACAAGTCACAGACCAA
This sequence comes from Eumetopias jubatus, assembly GCF_037043125.1. Taxonomy (NCBI): domain Eukaryota; kingdom Metazoa; phylum Chordata; class Mammalia; order Carnivora; family Otariidae; genus Eumetopias; species Eumetopias jubatus. Next base: position 28,638,865 of record NW_028274823.1, on the reverse strand, counting down.
ATGGGTGTGAACATGAAGGAGAAGAGAAACCCAGAATGACCTTCTCCTTGACTGTTTTGTTATTTCTCATCAATCTCTAGTCTGCTGGACTAAACTTAAGGGCTAGCAGAGAGGAAGTGTCTCTCTTAGAGCCAGGGTGACCCGGTGGCCATTTCTGGCCCTCCTTAGGCCCTCCCTTCCCCATCATGGGCCTTAGCCCCCTCAGGAGTGGACTAAATGTGGTGGGGAACAGGCAGAGCTGGGCTCATGGGTTGCCCAGCTGGGGCCAGTCCTCTAGTGGGGAGAGGGGGCACTGGAGGACACTGAATTATCAGTCCACATAGACTCCTGCCTGGGCTTGGTTTTGGCCCCAGAGAGGGATTAGGCTCTGGGTAAAGTAATACTCCAGAGAAAAGAGTAGGTCCCAGGGGGATGGGCCCATTCTCAGGCTCACTCCTCCCTCCCCCTTTCCTAGCCCAGCCCACAGGGGTGGAGAGGCAACTGAGGGAGCCAAATCAAAATCATTTCCTTCTCTGAGGAGGGGAGACAGGAAATGGGGAAGATTCCAGAGTCCAGAGAGTCCCTTTCAGCCACTTACTAGTCCACTTTTTACCTAGTGCCTTCTACAGGGTGAGGGTGGGGGATCTGGCAGACAAAGGTCGTGTGAGGATGGGGTCTGAGGACCCCCGTGAGGGTGGGGTGCTGTGGAGAGAAGCCAGGAGGACCTGCGCAGGGCTGGGAGAACTGAGCTTGCCCTTTTGCCCTCCCCCAGAGGGAGGCAGCAGAGGACCATGGGAATTGCCCCATCCGGCAACTGGCAGCTCAGTTCCTTTTGTGCCCACTGGCCACGGTGGGGCCCATATCAAAGGACTCACCTGGTTTGGTTTCCCCGCATCCAGCCCCTGCCCCTCTGCTGGAGAGAGAAGGGGCAAGTCAGCCTGTTCTTGACTTGACCCCCACAGCCCCTCTCTTCATTCCTAACCAGAGGCTCCTCTCCTTCATGTCTGGAGCTTAGAAAACATACTTTTGTTCATTCTTCCATCTCCTTACATTCCTCACCCTCAACCTCCCCAATTCCCTATCTGGCACAGCGCCTTGGGGGCCATGACCCAGCCCTGAGTCACCGCCCTGAAGAGGCCCATTCTGTCTGGGGTAGCTGCTCTGTACCTGCTGGGCCATGACCATGACAACTAGACATTGTTTGCATCTGATTCCCAATCTTCCCTAGGGAGTTTTGAATGAGGGTCAGGCCCCCATACTCCTGATGTCTCTTTTCTCCTACCCACTTGCCTGGGTATGAGGACCAGATCTGGGCCTGGGGATGCCCAGGAAGACAGTCCTCATGCTGTGGGTCAGGCTGGCATGGGGACAGTGGCTACGTGGAGGAAATCTGAGATGTGGCCTTGAGCGAGGGGGAAAAACCAATGCCTCTGAGCCTAGAAACATCCCCCTCCCTGCTAGCATGGCACCTCCATGGTCCCTCAGCCTGGCTGGAAATGGGGGAGTGGTAGGGGGGCAGCAGGGAGCATAGGCAGGTGGGGAAAGTAAATAGTAGAGGGGAGGGCACTGGTCAAGGAACTAACATCTTGGTTGCTGGCAGCTCAGTTAGGAAACTAGAAGGAAACCAGAAGCTTCAAAGTTAAACCCTGGGCAGAGAGAACATCGCCTGAGGGGGCACCTGGGCATGGGGTGGAGGGAGCTAGGGACAGAATGGCCTTAATTTAAGGATGATCTTACCTAAAAGGAAGGTAAGGGTGAACAGATTTTTCGAGAAGAGGGCCAAGGAGTTATTGTGAACCCTTGTTGGGGTGTGAGTGGCTGAGAGAACGGAAGACCTGAACCCTGGGAAACAGAGCTGAGATCCTGATAGAAAGGAGCCCACCGGTCAGTGACCAGTACAGCTGGAGAGAGGCAGAGTTGGGGGGTGGCGGGAGGTGCTTGTCTCTCTTACCCCGTCTCCTGCTATTGGTGTCAAGAAGCCTGGGGCTCAAAGAGTCTAGGATGTAAGGCAGCAGGCACCTTACAGGTCATCTAGCCCAGAACCCATTTCACAGATAGGAAAAGAGAGGCTCACTGGGGGGAGGGTGGCACTGGGTCCCAGGCTGTACGACCGCTTGGCCATCCACGAGCCTATTTCTCAGACCCCACGTTAGCCTCATCATAGGGAACTCCAGACTGATCTGCCTGTCCCGTAGACTTATTCCCTGATTAAGTTCCCTTCCTCCTTCTACATGGAGCACTGGGTGTTATATGCAAATAATGAATCATGGAACACTACATCAAAAACTAATGATGTAATGTATGGTGATTAACATAATATAATAATAATAAAAAAGTTCCCCTCCTCCATCTGCCTTGTTGCTGCTCTATGTTTAGATCCCTCCAGATCTGCCTGCCTGAGGAGCCCTGGTTGGAAAACCTTCCTTTCGTTTCCTATTCCAGACTGGGGCTTCTTAGGGGCTCCCTTTGCAACTCGAGATGTCACTGTCTTTCTATTAAAGTGTCTCTCCCACTCTGCCTCTCCCTCTTTCTCTCTTCTCCAACTGCCTCCCCCCACCCCTCCTCTAGATAGAGCCCCTGAACTGCTGAGATGAATCTCTCAAGCTTATGGTTCTGGCCTGTTCCTGGTAATTGAGCTGTGCTCCCAAGTAGGGATGGGGGAGAGAGGCAGTGGCAGCCTGGGGTCTAGTCCCCCCCCCCCCCCCGCCGACTTAGCCCTCCCCACTGTGATCCAGCAGAGAGGGTGAGCAGGGGAGAGGTAGTGATGCTTCCTCTTCTCAGCCTGCCTTCTCCAACTCTCTTATCTCCCTGGCCTCCCCTCCCTGCTTCATCTCCAGCACAAATCACATGGTGACAGCCCCATCCAACCTTTGGGGAAGGGTTTGTAAATGTGTCTTCCTTAGCTCTGATCTCCAAATTGTTCCTTTTATTGCATTTGTCACGGTGAAGATTAAAGTCCCTGGGTGGCCTGCACCACAAATCACATTGTGTGCTCAGGCAGCGGCTGCAGGTTGGGAACCGATGGAGGGGTCCGGGCCCTGCACACATGGCCGTCCGTGGTGTGGACTTGTCCCCGGGAACAGGAGATGGGCCCCTGCTGTTGCTGTTCTGAGCTGTTAGCCCTCTTGAGAGCACAGTTTGGGGTCTCTTCCGCCAGGCTGTCTTCCAGGCTCGCTCTGCCATTTCCATAGAGGCATCACTACCTACATCGGCCTCACCTGTTTCTTCCACTAGCCAAGAGGGAAAGCTGTGTTCACATCACGGATATTTCAAGATACACCTCTGTATCTCTGGCCATATCCATCTCGAGATCTCATTCTGGAAACACTCTGAGTGGGTCAAGGGCAACTCGGGCCCAAAGCCCCCAAAGAACCCGCATCCAGGACAGGAAAACAGCTGATCATACCTTGCCCAGCACCTCCAGACCCTGACATTCATTCTCATCCTGCCACACAACTGGATGCAGAAGGGGCACAGCTGAGACAGAGACACAGCTGAGGGACGGAGAGGACAAAAGCTGCCTTCTACACATGCACAGAAAAACAGTTCCTTTCCTACCCCCTCATGAGGTAGGCTTCCTGCCTGTCCCTCATGCACATTCATAACATTCAAATTTATGCCGTAATCTCCGCCGCTCCATATGTATGAGCCTTTGATGGGTGTTTGGGTTTATGGGATGCACCCAGCCCTCCGTTCCCTCACCCGCCCACCGCCTCCAACCACTGCAAAGATGCTCGTACATAATTGACATCGGCAGATTCTTTCATTATACAAGATTTAGCATCTGCTCGGGGATTGCTCGCTCCTCACTCACTATAGATGACTTTTCCCCGAGTTTCCTATTATCAATTCAAATTAGCCCCATTTCCCCACCCGACCAGTGCAGCGTTTACACTTGACAGTGAGGAAACAGCAAGGCTGTAATGGGCTCCTCAATTATTTAGACCCAGTTAGGCCAGGACCCAGAAGGCCTCAACAAGGGGGTACACTGAGGTGGGGTCATCACAGAGGGGAGCACAGGGTCTCTACCACTTGGTCTGTTTGGCTTCCTCACAGCCCTGCACCCTCATTTTCCACCCTGGGGAGCCCTCCCTCTCCCATCCGGGTCTCTAAGGGGTAGGACAGGCCCTTGCTGCCCCCCACCCTCAGCAGCAGCTCCTCTCCCCTCTCCCCCCCAGGCCCCCCCATCTTGTCTTGGCTCCACATGAATACCGATGGGCTACCAGCAGAAACCAAAGAAGAGGTCTTTGGCACCAGCCTGCCTGGTTCCCTCCCTTTAAGACGTCTCTCTATCTTAAAGTGCACCTCTGTGAAGATTCAAGGTAGTAGGCTAGGATTTTAGAGATAGTGGCAGAGAAAGACAGAGACAGACATTGATGAAAGAGATTAGAATCATGCTATGGAGCCCTAGGAAGAGAGAGAAACCCAGACCCAGAAACAGAGACACACAAGAGCCTGAGGGAGCTGGAGAGATGCTGTTGGGGTGCAGGAGAAGTCACAGGGAAGAGAGAGGATTGGGTGAGGCCCTTTCTCAGACCAAACTGACTGTACAGAACTGTAATTAGGTCAGTGCTGCCCACCCGCTGCTCTGACTAGTCCAGGCCCAGGCTCCTGTAATAACTCCTGGGCCCAGTGGCTATTCAGGAGTCATGGGCTCCCTAGAGCCCACTAAGCAGCCCAAGTACAGGGCAGAAGCTCCCAGTCAGCAGGGCGGGCCCAGGCCCTCATTCCAGTCAACCCACAGCCATCTCAAGCAGGGCTCCTTCTGCGTCCCCCTGTGCCTCCCTTCCACCCCCTTCTAGCGCCCAGCCCCTCCCCTTCCCTAGACCAGATCAGTTTGCAAGGGCAGCGATGGGGGAGGCAGCAGGCCGGGATCTGAGAGGCTTTGGGATTAGAGGTGTCTTTCCCATGCTCGGCTTCTCCGGAATCAAAGAATTCCTCCGTCTGATTGGATTTACCCTAAGTCACAGGCGTGTGGGACCTTCTTTCCCTCAGCAACAGCTGGAAACAGCCCTAAATATGATTAATTAACGTTGTAAAAAGCCCCGGACACAATTAAGATTTATGTGTGTGTGTGTGCGTGCACACCCGTGCGTGTGTATGTGTGTCTGTGTGTGTGTGTGTGTGTTGGAGGGGGCCGGAGTAGGGGGAGATGGGTGGATTACCAACTACCTACAGGGCCCTCCAGGGGAGTGGAGTGATATTTCCTCAGAGACATTCTTTCGATATCCATCCCAAGCAGGGGTCATTTTATCCAGCCTCCAGTTTTTGAGCAGATTAGCCCTTCCTCTGTCCCAGGGGCACTGGGCGATTTTCTGCTCTCCCCTGATAAGGCAAGGGGGGTGCTGTTCTGGGGCAGGTGCTTCATCTCTTTTCCCTTCACCATAAGAAGAGTGTTCTCTCGCAAGCCTCAGTTCCTCTTGCTGGGTCATTCTAGGGATCAGGGACATATGCACGATCCCCCAACATAGGTGCCCAGACACAAGCCCAAAGGGACGTAAAATAGGAACCTCAGAGGAATACGAATAAGGAAGCCACCAACCAAGCTTCCCACCCTTGGAGATGTCTCACTTTCATCCTCAAAGACTCATGTCTCCAAGACAGGACAGAGGTCATCTCTTTGGACTCAGCCCTGCATCTCTAAGATGACAAAACCTCACTTGAGGGGCCCTCTCCTGACACCTGTGTGACCTGGGTAGTCATTCCCTAAGGTGTGGACATCCCAGCTTTGATAAGATGCTTGTGGTGATCGATGTTATTTATAATTCTGAAAGGGAAGGGGCAGGAACACAGTTCCAAACAGCAAATTATCTGAAAATCAGTTCTCAGGAATCTTTGAAAGAGCATCGGATTTTAATTTCTTTTATTTATTGCAACTGATCGATCTACTTCTGTTTTGCGGAAAGGACCAAGCCCAAGAAGAGGTTACCTAGGTTCTAGCACTGATGGCCAAAGATAGAATGGACTGGAAGGAACAGGGAAAAGCTCCAGAGTCTGCATCCCCTTCTCAGGATCATTCTAGTGTCAGTGGTCTGAGTGTCTAAGTCCTCTTCTGCTTATGGCTCAGTCCCCAGGAAGGCTAAGGACTACCTGGATGATTCTTGGGAGAGGGTCATCATACATCCTGATGGAGTCCATAACAAACATGGCCTTAAACCACTACGATTGGAGTTCAACTTCCTGATAGCAAAGCCAAGGAGTATGTGGAACTCCTTGTCAGTGTCCTGCCCCAGTACAGGCTTATTGTGGGGATCAAAGGCAGGAGGGGCATTCCAGAGGCCCCTGATGCATGTGTGTTGGCCAGCTGTGCAGAGTGCCCCGCCACCCCATTTCCAATCACATCCTTCGGGCTCTACAGAGTACTGCTACCAGGGGGAGGGGAGAGGGAATGAGACAGTGCAAGCAACAGACCTGGGTCCCAGTGAGTGAACAAGGAGGAGAGGGAAGAGGCAGAGAGGAGGGAGACTGGCGAGAGGTGGACAGGAAAGCAAGCTGGGGACGGGCAGCTCCTCTGTGAGTGTCCTTATGCTTTCTTACAGATGCTCTGCTTCTTTGGTGGCTGATGTTGGTGTATACGCAGGTGACCCTGTGCATCTTTGTAGGTCAGTGTGTCTGTGCATGTTGTATCCCTACTCTTTGTCAGTACTTCGTGACCCCATAGCTAGGGATAGTTGTGTCACCAGAAAGATCAAGAAACTGAGGGATTACCCAGGAGACAAAGCAGGGCAACCCGAGTCTTTGCTGAGCACAGTATTTAAAACAAACAAACGAACAGGAAATAGAATGCCTTTAGGAGAGGCCTGTGCTTCTGAAGCGCAGCCACAGACCCCACCACTCCCTATTACATTTCACTGGTTGCTTCCCATTCACATGATCTGCCTGGCACTGAAATGTTGAGTCTGTCACCTCTTGCAGGAGAAGGCGATATGCTACTATTTGCCCATGAATTGGCTCCTGAATAATTAGCTTCCTTCAGAGGCTAGGGTCTGGCCACCAGATTCTCTGGGACTGAGGGGTACTGGGAACCATTTTTTCTTTTCCTTCAGAGTCAGTCTATCACCTGAACTGAGGGAAGGAAAACAATCCCATCCTTCTACAAGGGAGGGGAACAAGATCATACAGATGATACCGAAATCCAGTCTGCCTCAGTGGGACTCAGAACTTTGCCCACTTCCTCTTCCCTTTACCAAGTCAGTTCGGAGCTGAGGCTAAGATATGAGAGAGACAGAGGATGAACAAACACAGAGACCCCGAGGGACTCACTAATGTCCAGTTGGTGTGTCCTGGACATGGGCCTCTGCCAGAGGACGGAGAGGGGTTTGGTCTGATGGGATGGCACAGTTTGTGCCCTCACAGATAGACAGACCCCTCCCTTTCTGTTCAGCATCTTGTAGCCTCCCTACCCCACCCTCCATCTTCCTGGGAGAAAGGGAGACTTAGGCGTCCCAAAGAAGGTGGACTCTAATGTGTTCTGGAGGCTTAGGAGAGTTAGCTGGGAATGTGTGGGGCTTGATGTGGGGCTGGGGATAGAGATTGCTCTTAGTCCCTGCTTCACCCTTGCACTTGGCTTTCCAGAACTCTCAGTGGACCTAGTAGGTTCAGGCTGCTGCAGGCCACCATCCTCTGATTCGGTCTGTCCCTGGGAATCCCCCATTCAGGCAGCAGCTTCCAGAACAGAGATCCTGATTACAGCCTTTTGACGTCCAAAGAAGCCTAGACTAGAGATGCGAAGGGAATAAAGTGCACCTTTGAGGGAATATAAGAGTGCTGGTATTTTATAGTCATCATTTAATGACTGTTTATTTTATGCCAGGTAGCGCACCGAGTGTTTTACATACTATATCTCATTAAGGGTTACAACCATCCTGTGAGGGCGCCTGGGTGGCTCAGTTGGTTAAGCGACTGCCTTCGGCTCAGGTCATGATCCTGGAGTCCCGGGATCGAGTCCCGCATCGGGCTCCCTGCTCGGCAGGGAGTCTGCTTCTCCCTCTGACCCTCTTCCCTCTCGTGCTCTCTATCTCTCATTCTCTCTCTCTCAAATAAATAAATAAAATCTTTAAAAAAAAAAAAACAACAACCATCCTGTGAGGTAGATGTTACTACCTCCTACTGCTCAAAGGAGATTGAGGGTCCAGGTTAAAAACTGGTCCAAAGCCACACAGCTACTAAGTGGTGAATGGGCTCTTTCCATTCAGGGGCCCTGCCTCCTTCAGCAAATCAACATAAAACCTGAGGTCAGTAGGGGCGCCTGAGTGGCTCAGTCCGTTGAGTGTCAGACTCAGCTCAGGTCAGGGTCTCAGGGTTGTGAGATGGAGCCCAGCATCCCGCTCCAGGCTCAGCTGGGAGTCTGCTTGAGATTCTTTCTCCCTCTCCCTCTGCCCCTCCCTGCCCCCTTGCGCTCTCTCCCTCTCTCTCAAATAAATAAATCTTTAAAACAAACAAACAAACAAACAATAAAAACAAAAAACCTGAGGTCAGTAGGCAAGGTGGGGGTAGGGCAGGTTACCAGATTCAGCAAATAAAAATACAGGATGCCCAGTTAAATCTGAATTTCAGATAAACAACAAATTTAGTTTAAGTATATCCTATGCAACCTTTGGGACATACTTATACTAAAAAACTATTTGTTGTTTACCTGAAATTCAAATTTAATTGGACATCTTGCATTTTATCTGGTAACTCTAGGGTGGGGCCCAGCCCTGCTCCATTTCCCCCAGAAAGCCCTGAGGGAACCAGGCTTCAAGCGAAAGGTGGTCTGAGCACCACAGACTGCTCAGGCAGCCCGGACTACCGTCATCTCTCCCTGACTGGCTGATGCCTCCACGAGTGGGGCCAGACATGGGGTATGGGGATCTGCCTGTCCCCCCAGCTCTGGATCACACCCATTCACCCATCGGTAGGGCTGGGTCCTTCATCCCAGCATGGAGCTGCTCAACAGGCAGTGCAGCAGAGACCACGGCGGGGGGGGGGGGGGGCAGAGCAGAGGTGCCTAAAAAAAAAAAAAAAGGAAAACCGTCAAGAAATTTGAGATGTCGGGGCGCCTGGGTGGCTCAGTCGTTAAGCGTCTGCCTTCGGCTCAGGTCGTGATCCCAGGGTCCTGGGATCGAGCCCCGCATCGGGCTCCCCGCTCCGCGGGAAGCCTGCTTCTCCCTCTAACCCTCCCCCTGCTTGTGTTCCCTCTCTCGCTGTGTCTCTCTCTGTCAAATAAATAAATAAAATCTTTAAAAAAAAAAAAAAAAAGAAATTTGAGATGTCAAAAAAGTATCAAAGCACTTATCATGGGAAAAATTAAAACTTCCTGGCATTTATTGTAGGGTGTAGCCCTGAATTCTATAACGGGACTGGGGGTCGGGGTGCGGGACTCAACTCTATAACCGGGTCAAGCTCTCCGATCTCCGGACCGCGGGCCTGACTCTGGGCGGGCCTGGGAGGGGAGGCGGCGTGAGCTGCTGCTTCTCCCCCGCCCCGCCCCGTCCCCCCCTTCCGGCCCCCCCCCCAGTCCCTAGGCGCTCGAGCCCCGCCCCGTCGCCCCGCCTCGCGTCAGGCCGGGGACTGGGCCGCGCGGTCCGGGTCCCGGCCGAGCCCCCGGCAGGTCCGCGTGCCCGCTGCTCGGCAAGCTGAGCCCCGCGCGGCCCGGGCCCAGGCTCCAGCGCCGGCTCCAGCGCGCTCCGGCGGCGGCGCGTTCGGCTCGCGTTGCCACTCCCGGCACGGCGGGCTCGGCTTGCTCGGGGCGTCTCCCTACTGAAGAATTATGTTGCAGAAAGCCGCCGCCACCATCTTGAACTGGCAGTGAACTTTGCTTTCTACATATAAATACAGATAGCAATCACACCCCAATCAGCGCCGAGGCTTCAGGGCATCATCTCAGCAACTCTAACTTTCCCATTACGATAATGTGATTTTCACTCAGTCTATAATATCACCAGCCATGAATAAAGCAACTGGCTCTTTCTGTCTCTCTCCTCCCCCCCTCCCTTTCTCTGCCTGCCACCCTCCTCAGCCTCCTTTCTTTTCCTCCCTCGCTCCCTCCTCTTCGGTCTGTCTCTGCAACCTCTCCTGGTATCTGTCTCCATCTCCATCTCTGCATCTCGACCATCTCGGCCTTCCTCTCCCTGCCTCCCTCCACCCCCTCCCCCAACCCGGGACTCACAGTCCCTAAGTACTAATGACAGGATTTGCAGTGCCCCGGGCGCAGTTAGGTTCTGCTCCCCAGCTCTGCCATCATCTGCCTTTGCCTGAAGGTGAGAAACTCTGCGGGCTTGGAGGTGGTGGGGGCCGCCTGCAAGGCTTTGGGGAGGGTGAGGAGATGGGGAGGAGAGGCTAGGAATCAGCTCCTTCCCTCCTCTCTCCCTCTTTGCTCAGGTCCCTGGATGGCTCTGTGAGGATTCCTCCCAGGAGCCAAAGCTGGAGACTCAGGAACTAAAGGATCCAGCAGGGATTGCTGAAAACTACCTACTTAGGGGAGGGTCCTGGAGGCTCTGGTTTCCTGGATATTGGGGTCCCCCAAACACCATCAGATCCCAAGTGCCAGACTATTGTGAGTGGGTAGAACCGGTGAGAGGGTGCCCTGGAGAGGCCTGGGAGAAAGGAGGAACTGGCCCAGCCTTCTCGGGTCACTTCTGAGTACTCTGGGCCCTAAACTTGGTAAAGCTATCCAGACCGGAGGTGCCTTTGCCAGGACATGGTTTTATATAAAAGCTCACAGACAGCCTTTATCAAGGTTCAGCCCCCTTGTCAGAGCTCCTGGAAAGGCCCCTTGCCCTCATGGACACTCTCCAGGGTGGTAGTGGTGCTGGTAGGGGGCTTCTCTGCGCCTCTGCCCATTCATTTATCTATCCCTCCGGGTCTGTATTCCAGTTTTTCACCTACTGGTTTTGGGACCATGGACAATGCTCTTAACTTCTCTAAGCCTCAGTGTTCTCATCTATAAAATGGTAATAGTAATAGTACCTGTCTAGTGAATAAAAATAATCCATATAAAATGCTTGGCACATTGTTAATTTAAGTGTTCAATAAATTTAAGCTACTATTACTATTAGCAGATATTGAATAATCACCTGCTATATGCGTTAGGCAGTGTACCATGGAGGTGAAGTGCCTGCGGTTTTGGAGTCAGACTGTCTGAATTTGAATCCTAGCTTAGCCACTTACCAGCTTTTTGACCTTGGAAAAGTCAGTTTCTTCATCTGTAACAGGAATAATAATAGTCCCTATTTCAGAGGGTTGTTGTGAGACTTACTGAAGCTGATCTAGTCTTTGGCACGGTGCCGACACATGGCAAGGGCTCTAGGAATATTAGCAGGTGGGGGTCTGGCAGGGCAAACACTGCTCAGAGTGAACCAGAGATCACATTCTGTCTGCGGGCTCTTCTCTGGGCCCCTGACTTTTTCTGTTGCTCTAGACCACTGATGGCCTTGACCTTCCACTTCTGTGGAGGATGAGGGCTTGATTCAGTTTCACTGGCTATAAGAATTGCAACTTTCCAGCTGCCCACCTGCCTGGGATGGGACTAGGATTTCTGCCTAGTCCCTTCCTTGGGCAGTGGTGGGGAGAGAAGGTGGCTTTTGCTGTTTTGTTTTGTTTTTAAAGATTTTTATTTATTTATCTGAGAGAAAGAGAGCACAGGCAGGGGAAGCAGCAGACAGAGGGAGAAGCAGACTCCCGGCTGAGCAAGGAGCCAGATGGGGGACTTGATCCCAGGACCCTGGGATCATGACCTGAGCCGAAGGCAGATGCTTAACTGACTGAGCCACCCAGGTGCCCCGAGGTGACTTTTGAATGCACTCTCTTGGGCAAGGGTTACAAGGTCCAGAAGGCAACTCTTTTTTTTTTATTTTTATTTTTATTTTTTTTAAGATTTTATTTATTTATTTGAGAGAGAGAGAGCACATGAGAGGAGGGAGGGTCAGAGGGAGAAGCAGACTTCCTGCTGAGCAGGGAGCCCGATGCGGGACTCGATCCCGGGACTCCAGGATCATGACCTGAGCCGAAGGCAGTCGCTTAACCGACTGAGCCACCCAGGCGCCCAACTCTTTTTTTTTTTTTTTTTTAAAGATTTTATTTATTTGAGAGACAGAGAGAATGAGAGAGAAAGCACATGAGATGGGGGGAGGGTCAGAGGGAGAAGCAGACTCCCTGCTGAGCAGGGAGCCCGATGCGGGACTCGATCCAGGGACTCCAGGATCATGACCTGAGCCGAAGGCAGTCGCTTAACCGACTGAGCCACCCAGGCGCCCCTCTTTTTTTTTTTTTAAAGATTTATTTATTTGAGAGAGAGAGAGAGAGAGAGAGAGAGAGAAGGGGGGTGGGGGAGGGGCAGAAGGAGAGGGAGATAAACAGACTCCTTGCAAGGCAGGGGCCCTCCCAGGGCTCAGTCCCAGGACCCTGAGATCATGACCTGAGCTGAAATCAAGAGTCAGACACTTAATTGACTGAGCCACCCAGGTGCCCCCGGAAGGCAACTCTTGAATGTTCTCCCTTAGGCACAGGTGACAAATTAGAATCAGACATTTGCATTCTGTCCATTTCTGCATGTCTAAGTATTTATAGGTCTGTTTGCTTCCTTTTAGTTTTTCTTCATTTCTCTCTGAAGCATCCTTTGGCAGCATTCCAGCCTGATCTCAGATGAGAGGGAGGAAAAAAGACTCCACTCACTTTGGTTGGGCCACGAAGGGGCACCATGTGTTATGGTGGTCAGAGCTCCCAGTTCTGGGGCTTGGAGAGGCAGACCCAGGGGAGGAACCTCAGGGCACAGCATCAGGCGAGTGGCTTATTTGGGTCTCTTTGCTCATACCTAGCCCCTCTACTTGGCTCCAGGAGGGAGGAAGTTACCCTTCAAAATCCAGAACATAGGGGTGCCTAGCTGGCTCAGTCAGGAGAGCATGCAGCTCTTAATCTCAGGGTTGTGAGTTCAAGCCCCACATTGGGCACGGAGCCTACTTAAAAAAACCAGTTAAATAAACAAAATCCAGAGCATAATCCAAAGCATTCCTCACCAAGTGCTTTAGCCAAGGGAACCAAACAGTCTATAAAAACTCCCTATAGAACTTGGAGTCTGGTCTCTTCCCTACTCACTGTACTCCTCAAAGACAAATAAGACAGGGCCCATGCCTCCCAGATGATCACAGTCCAGTGCAGGAGACAGCATGAAAATGAAGAAACAGAAGACACAGTGAGAGCCAACACAATAGACATTAACTCCAGGGTGCAGCAGGGACAAAAAGAGAGTGGTCAGTCAGGTAGTACTTCCTGGAGGAGCTGGTGCTTCAGCTAATTTGTAAACGTGAGCAGAATGGGAGAGGAAGAGAAGAGCATTTAAGGCCGGGGGAATGGTATGTGCAAAAACCTTGAGGTGTCCAACAGCCTGGTACACTTGGAGAACTGAAGCTCAGAGGGCGGGGTCACTTTGAAGGAGGCCAGTGGAAGGGGACAGATAGTCAAGGGCTGTGCAAAGTTGACTTCTCTCCCAAAGGGCTTTAGCAGTGGAGAGATTCGCATTTCCAAAAAATAGCTCTGAAGATGAAGAAGAAAGTGGGGGAAGGGTGCAGCCAAACAAGCTGGAGGTGGGAGCCCTGTGAGGAGGCTCTTCGAACTGTATGTGGCGACAGTGTGGGGATCCCAAGGAGCGAGGCCAGAGAGCGCCTTCGAGGAACTGACAGGATTTTGTACCTGACTGGATGTGGGGATGCGGGAGAAGATCCCTGGCTGGCTATCAGTTCTTGCCTGGGTGAATGGTTGGAAGTGACAGAGACGGGGAATAGAGGAGGTGAAATAGCTTTGGGTGGAGAGTACAAAATACTGAGTTCTGATCGGGACACATACTTGGGAAGGCTTGTCTAGAGCACATCTCAGTGCAGATATGCAGGAGGCCGAGAGACCATTGAGAACTTTATCGTCACACATGTCTGGAAATGAAGGTGTCTGGCAGGTTGCTGAAAATAGCTTGGGAGTTCAAGAAAGAAGTCTTGTCAGGGTACATGGATTGGAGAGTCACCAGCTCCTGGATGGTAATTAAGGCCATGGGAAGAAGGTCAGTTACTTGGGAAGGATGAGTGAGGAGAGAAGGGGGCAAGAGCAGAGACTTAGGGAGTAACAGCACTCAAAGGGGTGGCTTTCAACCTTGGCGACACATTTGGATCAGCCAGGGAGCTTGAAAAACACCCATGTCTAGGCCACACCCGTGTCTAGGCCCCACCCCAGACAAACAACCTGAGTCTCTGGGAATAAGCTCTAAAAGTTCCTCAGGCTGAGAACCAGTGACTCAGAGGGAGGGCAAAGGAACAGGGCTAGCAAAGGAGATGGAGAAGGAATGTTCCGGAAGATAGGAAGAGTTTCAAGGAGGGAGAGTTCCAAAGCATCGAACTGTGCAGAATCGTTAACAGTTAACCCCCACCCAGTACTCATGCTATAGAGACTCTATGATGTAGGTACTCTTATTATAATCGGTATTTTAATGATGAGGAAACTGAGGCACAGGGATGTTAAGGAGTTACCCAAAGTCGTGCAACTAGTAAGCAGAAACCAGGATTCAAGCCCAGGCAGGCCACTACCGAGTCTGTGCTCTTAACTGCTGTGCTAGAGCACCTCTCCTGCAGTGACCGAGGGAGATGGTTTTTAGCCCGGGAGCCGGTTGGAATAATCTCCCAAGGGGCCAGCTCTCCTTCTCCTCTTCTCCTTTCTCTTTTTTCCATCTCTTTCCCTTTTTCCTCTCAGCCTAGGTCACTAAGGGCTGTTCCTCCCTGCCTTGGCCTTCTCCTGGCCGACAGGGCCCGGTGGGGCTGGTTCTCCTCCTCCCCTCTCGCTGAGACAACACCGTTTGCCCCGTATCAGGTGGCCACAGTGGTGGGGCTCATAGCCAATGGCCTCTTCATTCACCAGGCCGAGCTGAGCAACTTTCTAAGCCTCCATAGACTGGGAGGGGTGGGGAGTCAGGGTGATGCAGAAGAAACAGAGGATCCAATCCTCCTGGAGATTAAGTCTTCTGGGAAGTAGATGCAGAGATAGACCTCGAGAAGGAAGGAGACTGGAATCCACCTTCACACGGAGGGGATTTGAGCGTAATCAGACACCTGGGATATCCCCCACCTGTTAGCATTACCAGGGGTTTTCAAAAACATCCCGTAAGGGCCACCTCCAGAACGACTGGATGGGAATCTCTGGGGGCCTGGTGGGATTCAAAAGCTCTGCAGGTGATTCTAAAGTATAGCCCGGGTTGAGAACCACAACCTCAAGAAAAGAGCTCTGAGTAAGTATAAAAAGGCCCTGCTTCTAAGCTTAGTTTTATCACTTCCCACTGGGTGGTCTTGGGAAACCCGTTGGACCTCTTTGAGCCTCAGAATTCTTTTTTCTGTAAAATAGACATAGTGATCTCGACCCTGCCTACTTTCCACAAGTAGTTACGATGCTCAGGTAGACTGAGATGGGATGTATTTTTTTTTAAAGATTTATTTACTTATTTGTTTGTTTGTTTGTTTATTTATTTATTTGACAGAGAGAGATAGCAAGAGCAGGAACACAAGCAGGGGGAGCAGGAGAGGGAGAAGCCGGCTTCCTGCGGAGCAGGGAGCCCAATGCGGGGCTCGACCCCAGGACCCTGGGATCATGACCTGAGCCGAAGGCAGACGCTTAACAACTGAGCCACCCAAGCACCCCTGAGATGGGATGTATTTTGTTAATCATGTAGGACACTATATAAAAGTGAGGCGGAGTTAACCTATGCAGACTCTAAAATACAAATAAGCATATGTGTTCATTTGGGACAGGTAGGTGCGCTTGCGTACAAACACACACACACGCTGCAGACACAGCTGCGGGTGGGTTCTGAAAGCAGAGCTGTGGTTTTCTAGACATGGCCCGTTATGTTTTTAGCCTTCAGAATGTGCCGTTAAAATATGGAGAAAGGATCTGGGTGTGTGTGTGTGTGTGTGTGTGTGTGTGTTTAAATGATTGCTAAAGTGCAGCATCATTTGAGTCTGCCTGTCAGCCTATCAGAAACGTCATCTATAACCTTCACTGTTTGCAGTTTAATCTCCCCTGCCTCCCCACGGGCCCTGTTCTGACATTTTAAACCCCATAAATGACAGTAGTGCTCTAAGCCATTTTGAAAAAAGCCAAGCATTTGGAAAAAAACACACATAGAGACATACCCCTAAATTCCCCTTCCCCTGAACACATGCTCACTTACACTTATAAGTGGGATCACACACACGCTTACATCCCCATGCTGGCCGATTTGGGAGAAGTCACAGACGCAGCCAACGTAGGTGCACACACATGACAGCAGGCCGCAGACGGATGAATGCATGGCTGAGTGTCTGATGCCCGTGCACCCATTCCCGTGGACACACAGCACACCTGCCTTTCTGCTGCCGTCCTCAAGTCCCATCCATTCTTCTGTTCCGTGGCTTTGAAAGACAGTGGAAGAATCCAGGGTCCTTGAAAGGCTGGTTCAGAGAGCAATGGGGTGACATGGAAGGCTGAGGGGCCCCAAATCTTGGGGTCTAGTGTCAAGCAAAGATGTATATTAATAGGCTCAAGGTCTCCACTCTTGGAACGCCCAGGGATGGAAGGGGATTACTGAGCAAATTGCACCCCACCCCATCAGCAACCAGGTGGCTTACCATGTTGGGGGACTGGAATGAAAAAAGAAAACCCAGAGATACTTACTGAAAGAATGAGCATGAGTGTAGAAGATGCTGACAGGGAGCTCCATAGAGGCAGGTCCCTATCAGCTCCTGGCTGGAGCCCTCAGCCCCGGAACAGGGTCTACAACATACCAGAGGCTCATAAATACTTGTTGAATGAATGACTGAAAGAATGTGTAAGGGGTGCCTGGGTGGCTTAGTTGGTTAAGCCTCCGACTCTTGGTTTCGGCTCAGGACATGATCTCAGGGTCCTGGGATTGAGCCCCGTGTCAGGCTCCATGCTCAGCAGGGAGTCTGCTTCAGGATTCTCTCTCTTGCTCTGCTCCCCCCACTGCTCTCACACTCTCTGTCGCTCTCAAATAAATAAATAAATCTTAAAAAAAAAAAAAAAAGAACGTGTAAGCTCTAGAGTGAGTGGTGGGGGGAGAGAGAGAGAGAGAGAGAGAGAGAGAGAGAGTGTGTGTGTGTGTGTGTGTGTGTGTGTGACGGGGATGAGGGTAGGGATGGGAGATTGGCTAGTTAAGGACGGTTTCTTAGAAAAGGTGACTTCTGACCTAGGACTGGGAGACAGAGGCCCACATCACATCTGATATCCATTTGTTCCGGGGTAAGTGGCTGACTTTTCTTGCTTTGGACTATGACTTTGCAGCAAGATCTCTCCACTCAAAGATAAGACAGACTTCCAAATGAAGTGGGAAACGGTAGGAGTGGTGAGGTAGGATTACCTTTGTGCAGTCCTGGGGCATTTTCTCGAGATGGTGAACTTTTCTCATCATGTGCAAAGCATAGGTACCAGCAGAGGATAGGGACTCTGGGCAGCCCTGCTTGATGCTGAGAGGCTCTGTGGATTCTTTGTGGCAGGGCTGGTTCCTGTGGCTCTCCCTCCCTCCACCTCAAGTTGTCATGTACTTAAGGAACTGGTTTCCATGGCAACCAATTAGTGTCAGAGAGTGAAGCCTGTGATGTCAGAATGGGGGGTAGGGTGAGAAACCTCCATCCCCCACATCCCTCGCTGCTCGATCAGTGCCTACAGCTTTGCAGGGAAAGCTCTAGAAGAGATGCAGGACATTGCACTCCTGAGAAGCACACATTCTGGGTCAGGGCCCAGGAGTAGGGACAGGTAGAAGATCTGATTCACCTGGCAGTGTTCCTGCCTGCCATGCGACTCCAAAATGCTGACAAGGCTGGGGGCCCAGTAGTGAGACAGGATGGGCATACTTACAAGGGGAACAATAATCTGAGACCATTGCCTGTGCTCCTCCCTATTCCCTAGGAGAGGGATACTAGGCTTTCTTTATTTGGGGGGAAGAGGCTGTAAACAAGATCCAGAAAGAAGGAAGTCTTGGCTCAAAGAATAGGAGATCCTGTTCTCAGGCCTCATTTGAGACCTATTGTCATCCCCCCAAGGATGGACGTTTTGGTCTATGGGAAGAAAGTACATGCTTTAAATAAAAGGGAAGGGAGCCCAGCCAGGAATACACCCAGAAAGTGTAGGAGAGATCTCCAGTGGACACTTAGCTCCTGATTCTTGGGGCAAAGAATGAGATATGGGTAACAGAGTCCTGGCAGTTTGAACCCCTAGATCCTTGGGACCATGTCTGGGCTTTCTGAGGGACAGTCTGGACAATCCGGGAAGGTCATTCCAATCAGAAGACAAGAGGCAAAGTGCAAAGAACCTTGTCAGGAGGAAAAAGAAGACTGGGTGTTCATTCACTTGACTTCCTGGCCCAAGTATGTTGACTCCATCACACCAGCTAGGCAGAGTCTGCTGTGATGATGATGATGATGATGATGATGATAGGCAGCAACAGTTACATGGCACTTTACAAAACCCCTTCATCCTACAGTAGCCCCACAGGTAGGTAGGCAGGACTTGTCTGCAGGTTGGGTCTGGAAGCCGACTTTGGGATGGTGTCCATGGTGCTGGAACTTTACTGGGGAGTGCCCTTGGGATTATCACTAGAGTAAGAAAAGGAACTGGAAAGAAGCAGGACTGGATGGAGGGAGAAACTGGGCAGTGCTGCAGTCTCCGAAAAGGCTTTGGCCAACCTCAAGGGGGACTCAGAAGCAGGGATGGCCCTTCTGAAGTGTCCCGAGGTACAGAGAGTTGGCTGGGCCTTCATATGCCCATGGTGACAAGGCAGTGGATGGAGGCTGCCTGGGGAAAGGCATGACCTTCAGTGAGACAGCTCTCTTCAGCAGAGACTAATCCAAGGAAGTCTGACAGGGCAGGGTGATGGTTGGAGACCCTCCCTCAGCACCGTGGGAAACAGAGGACTGCACCACAGCCCCCCCCCCCCCCAGCAGTTATGACTCTCCTTTTGAAGCTGAAGTTCAGAGAGGTGTGACGACCTGGCTCGTCACACAGCTAGCATATAGGCGGGCTCAGACTATAGTTTCAGCATCGTAGACTTAGTCTCCACTTCACAGAGAAGGAATTTCAGTGTCAAACTTGTCCAGAGTAACTTCATGAGTAAATCACTGAGGGAACCTTCTCCCTGGGCTCCATGGAGGATAGGCAGTTGGAGCTGGGGTACCGTGTTGGGGGGGGTAGGAAGGGGAGCTCAGGGAACTAACCCCAGGGCAGGCGGAGTCAGGATGCAGAGACCCTGTGCCAGGCCTCCGAGGACCTGCTAGCTCTGCCGAGGTCCGAGGAGCCTCCTCCCTCTCTGGAAAGTGGCAACTGTGGCCTTAATCCCTCTCAGCACAGGCCACAGAGCTGGCTGATCTGGGCTGCGAGAGAAACTTTCCTGACAGATGTATCGGATTGACCAAAAGATGAAGGGCTTTGAGGCGATTATTCTGCCTGCTTGATGCCTGGCCCTGGGGCCTGCAAGGAATGGAATCTCGGAGGGTCTCCCTGGGGGCTTTTGAAAGGGAGCAGAGGAGTCAGCAGGGCCCAGCAATGGTCGACCTCCCTGGCCAGCCTGAGGGGCAACCAGCTGCCTCTCTCTAAGGAAAGCTTAGCAGAAGACGTTTGCTGAGGGATTGACAGAGGGGAAGGAAGGAGTGGACAAGGTGACAGAGGTGAGAGATATTAAGGTGGAGACCCAGAGAACAGGGAGGGGGCTGACTCTCTCAGAACTAGCCATTCCCACAGAAAGAAACGGAAGGAAGTCCCCAGTCTGGGCTCGTTTGCAGGCTGCTGGACTGGGCCATCCAGGTCCTATTAAGGATTTTGGAGGTCATTGAAAAGTGTTGTGTAGAGTTGTGGTGGGGTTGGGGTGAGTGAGTGGCCACAGCTTCTGTCCAGAAGACTCTGACCCAAAAGGATTGTTGGGTATTTTTTTTAACTCTGCCAACTTGCCCCTCCCCACGCACAAATTTCCCTTCATGACCTTGTGACTCCTCCATTAGGTCTCATTTCTTCTTGCTTCAAGAAAAAGCCAGGCGGGGAGGGCTGGGGACGGGGGGGGGGGGGGGGGGGGGGGGGGAGGCGAGGTGGCGGCGAGGCTGAGCCAATCGCCGGTCTGCAAGGTGCAAAGCAATCAGCACAGCCGCTGGTGAGCGGGGTCACTCAGTAGTGTGCACATCAGGGTGAAATCCTTTCAGCTCTTCTCCAAACCCCTAGTGAAAGACAATCAGGCTCGCTGTCACCGAGCTAATTCTGTCTATATAAAAGCAGTAATGAAATTCACGGCAGGATTACCCTCTCCATCCAATGGGCCAGCGTCGTGGTGACATATCTCTCTTATTGCCCGAATGTAACACACCATCTAATTTACGTCGTGTAGCGAGCAGGAATGAAATGTTCATAAAGAATTGCTGCATCTCGTCACCTTAACTGCGGCCCGGGGCTCTGAGGCATCTGTCAGGGAGAGGAGCAGGAGGGGGGCGGGCGGGCGGGGCTCAGGGGGCAGCTGCCGGGGGCAGGCGTTCTGGGGGGTTGTTGTTTCTTAATAGGGTGAAGTGGAGGCAGAGGGAGGTAGGGGCTGGGGGGGTGGCTAGGGAGAGGAGCGGGGGAGGGGCATGGAGGGGCTTTGGAAAGCAAGGGTAAATAAGGGTAGGATGAAGTGGTCTGTAGGGAGTGTTTGGAGGTCTGTGTAAGTGTGGGGAGCCAGAGAAGCTGAGAGGATGTTTGGGCTTGGGTGAGTTTGGGAGGACAAATGAGTGCCTCAGTGGCAAGGGGCTTGCTTGGGAAAATGACCCTCCAGGTGCCTCCCAGATACCATGGGGCGTCTGTCCTTTAGTCTCTCTCATTCTCTGGAAGTGGAAATCCATCCACCTCCAAAGGCTATCAGGACTAAACTCTTGGGTGGAAAAGAGAAGAGGGCGTTTCTGGAAGTGAACAAGGAGCATACAGACGCGAGGAGCAAGTTTTGCAGACCCGGGACTTGCCCGTGGCTCCACCACCGCCCCCTCATCTGCCACCGCGGGACCCACCGTCAGGGAGCCCCGATGCCTCCACTTCAGAGTGTTTTCCTCCCCTGCCCTTTCTCTCTTCATCTCCTCAGTCCAAGGCCACTGCCATCTGTTGCCTGGCTGACTCAATCCACCCCCCACCCCCACCCCCACCCCGCCGCCTGCGGTCCCCGCACGTTGCCGACTTGCCCCCGCAACCGGGCCCGGTGGTGACCATGTCTCTCCTGCCGTCCCTCAACTTGAAACCCTGCTCTGGTGTCCCCTTGCTCTTAAGATGAAGGCTGGAACCCATGACTCCAACATCTTTGCTCTGAGTTGCGAGCCGCACTCCAGCCATATTGGCCTCTTCCTGCTGTCTGAATGGGCCGTGTTCTAACCAGCCGCGGGGCTGCGCACACGAGGTCGCCACTCCATGAAAGGCTCCTGTCGGGGGCGGCAGCACCACCCCAGCATGGCCTTAACTCCTACTCCCACTTCAGGCGTCAGCTGGAATGTTGCATCCTGGAGGAAGCCCCCTGTGCCGGCCCTCGCTTGGCTCTTTCTTCGCATCATTTACTTCCTCTTGCAACACAGGTCGCACCTGGTAAGATCCTGGTTTTTGTACGACTCTTTGATTACAATCTGTATTCTCCCCCCGGCCTCTGAGCTCCATGAGGGTGGGGACTGTGTCTGTTCTGCTCACCATTGTATCTCCAACACCTGGTACAGTACTGAGGCCGCTGTAGCCGCTTGATAAATATTTGTTGAATGAAGAAATGAGGGGCCTTCACAACCACTACAGGGATAGAAACCCTGCTCCTGGGGCATCTGGGTGGCTCAATTGGTTAAGCGTCTGCCTTTGGCTCGGGTTGTAATCTCGGGGTCTGGGGATCGAGCCCCACGACAGGCTCTCTGCTCATCGGGGAGTCTGCTTCTCCCTCTCTCTCTGTGATCTCTCTCACTTTCGTGCTCTCTTTCAAATAAATAAAATCTTAAAAAAAGAAAAGAATAGAAAGAAACCCTGCTCCTTCCTTCTCTCATTGAGTCAGCAAACATCTACTGAATGTCTCCGATGGGCCAGGCATTGTTGCAGGCCCTGTGGCCATATGCTAAACAAGTGAAGACACAGCCCCTCCCCCTGAGGGGCTCACAGTCCAGGGAGGGAGGCAAACAAGCAAGTCAGATCCTCCCTGGTGCTAAACCTGTCCTGTGAAAGTCACCTATGAGAAGTGGCTCATCTGGGGCTGTATAAAATTCTCCCATACTTCCCCCAGACAGAGCTCGGCCACCAGTGGGGTGGAAAACATCAAAAGAGACTTTATTAAAGGGGCATAATTGGGGACCCCTGGGTGGCTCAGTTGGTTAAGCGACTGCCTTCGGCTCAGGTCATGATTCCAGGGTCCTGGGATAGAGCCCCACAGCGGGCTCCTTGCTCAGCGGGGAGTCTGCTTCTCCCCTTCCCCTGCTCGTGTTCTCCCTCTCACTCTCTTTCTCTTTCAAATAAATAAATAAAATCTTTTAAAAAGGGGGGGGCACAATTGGAATTCTTTTACTAGTGGTAATAAGGAGCATTTATTGGGAATCAACTATGTGCCAAGCACCTCTTCTCATGTAATCCTTGCAATAACCGTGACACTTAGGTATTATTATCCCTGTTTTATAGATGAGGAAACTAAAGCCAATTGAGTGTTTTTTTAAGATTATATTTATTTATTTGAGAGTGAGAGAGAGAGGACGCATGAGACAGCACAAGCAGGGTAGAGGGGCAGAGGGAGAGGGAGAGCAAGGTACCCCGCTGAGCAAGGTACCTGAAGTAGGACTCCAGGATCATGACCTGAGCCCAAGGCAGACGTGTTTAACTGCTTACCCAACTGAGCCACCCAGGCGCCCCGAAGCCAATTGAGTTTAAATAGCTTGCCCGAAAAAGGTCACGCACTTGGCACACAACGGATACTCAATAAATATTTATTGAGTGAATTAATGAATGAACGAGATACTAGTAAGTAAAAAAGGAATCAAACCTAGGCTTTCTGGCTCCAAAGCCCTGGGTCTTTCTACTACGTATTTAGGGCAATTATTTTGGGACTCTCAGGGTCTGGCGTGTACTGGAGAAATAAACTGAAGTTGGACTCTAGACCCATACTTCCCCCTGACCCAGACCCTAGTCTGTCCACCCATAGCCTTCGCCCAGACACAGGACACCTCAGGTTCCAGGCCTGGCCAGCAGGAAGAATTTGGTTTCGAGAAGACCAGACCCGAATCTCTCTGGGGAGATGCCCATCAAGCGAACCCTTCCCAGTCCTGCCCTGCCCTTCCTCTAACACCCCGGGCTGGTGTTAGCTTATTAAGAAGTCTGAGGAGATCTTTGTGGGAGATGCAACGTTATTCCTGTGTGTATAGAATCAACCATGGCTTGTAATACGTCCCTTTTGACTAAGCTATGAGATCCTCTCTCGTGAATTCAGAGATGTTTACTCACCAGATGACATGTATCTATGCGTACATGTTGTGTGTGGACACGTGTTCATGTGTTCGTGGGTCAGTGATCCTGTTCTTTCGCTAGCTCTCTCATGTCTCATGATATCTACTTTCCAAGTATGCAGACCCCTGAGCCTGCACCCTGAAGTCCCCTCCCCACAGACGTCTTTGGATATGTCTCCGTAGCTGACTTCTCCTCTTGCTTCTACCCTCTACCCTAGAAATTATGTAACCCTCCAGCTAATGCTGACAAGCCACAGAGTGGGATTGTGTGTCATGTGCTTCCTCTTTTTTTGAGAAAGTTCTGCTCCCTGGCTGTGGTAATGTTTTCTTTCTCAAAGAGCTAATGCGTAGATGTATCATCAAGGAGAAAATATATGCCTGGCACCTGGTAATCTCTCAATTCATGTCAGATATTAACATTATTATAGCTCATTTGTCGTCCCTGACCAGAGGGTGTCCCTCCTTCTTTCCACAGCCCTCCTAGTGCTGAAGTTCAAATGTCCCTATTGCCTCCTGCCAGGGAGCTGTGTGAGGCTTGGTGCACTTACCAGGATCTCCTGGGTTTAGAGGGCTCCGGGCCATTTTCATCTTTATCTCTCAGTAGGACAAAAATCTCACACACCCCTGGCAAGTAGGAGTCACTCATATTTTTAAAGTCTCCATAAAAGAAGTCTCTAGAGTCTCTTTAGACATTGCATCCAAAACCTTAAACTCCTAATACACAAATTGTTTCCTAAATCCAGCAAACATCTACTGCAGCTGACACCTTTTCTCCTGGGCAGGACCTATGGCCAGACCCCCCTGGCCAGTGCCCTCCAGAAAAGAGAAGTTTCAGTCATGATGCCTGATACTCCTCACCCCTTTCCTTTGGCGCAAGTAGCTTCGCCTCCTAGTTAGTGATCAGTTTTGTGGCTCTGCCAAGAGCTGATATTCTAAACCAGATGCACTTCTTCAGGTGAAGCAGATATCACTGAAGTTGGCTGGATACAAAGCAGGGCCAAGGCAGGGGAAGAATGAGAAGGGGAGAACACAGCAACCATCACACAGAATCCAGATTCTCTAGACGTTGTCTGTCCTTAAACTGGCATCGGGCTTTCCTTTCATGGTCTGTGAAAATTCAGGGGTCTGTTCCTAGGGGTGTATTAAGTTTTGTTTGACTGTCTTTGGACAGGCAAGAAGGGCGAGGAAGCTTCTGTGGAACAGATAAACTAGAAGAGGTTGGTGGTGGATTAAAAATTGGAATCCACCCCTGCGAATGTGTTCATTTGATTTCCACATTTTCCTACCCCCTTTATTCCCACTCCTCTTTCCCCTTCCCCCAGACTGACATGAATGATACCCTGAGGTATATTTCAGCTGCAATCCTATATGCCCAGGGAAGCCTGAGCTCCCCAGCTGCTGGCCAACTCTGATCCCCTAAGCCTAGGGGGGCCAGCTGGTCAGAGTTCTCAGGGATGGCAGACCCCAAGTGCAAATTCGGCTTCTGTTACCAATAGACTAATCATGGCCAGATTACCAAACTTCTCCATGCATTGGTCTTGATATTAGCCTCCTGCTCCCCCTGCATACACACACCTCCCCAGATGATAGTAGGAAGCTTCCTGAATTTCTTGAAACACTATTCTAGAAATTCGCCTTTCCATTTCCCATTATAATTACCCGATCAGAATATAGTCCGTATGAGGATTAGCTTGATCTTGGGTAGGCCTGTCCCCTTCACTGTTGGCCTGGACAGCTGTGTAGTCATCGGCTGTCAGGAGAGAGAGAGAGAGAGAGAGTGGGTCAGTGCAGCTTGGCCTTGCTGCTTAGTGCGTGACCCCTATGATAACGGCAAAGGTGATTTTCCAGCCTCCTGGCTTGTCTGAGGGCTTTGTGAGTACCTCCAGATACCGCATGGTATAAAACTGTATCAGTGGAAAGCAACAAAGAGGATCCAACCTGCTTGGCGTTCAGTCTGATAGCTAAGGGATGTCTAACATGTAGATGACACTGAAAGGCCCTCAAAATGGAGACTAATTGATGACTTGAAGAAACAGGCATAAATTCCTGTTAAGTATGGCTCAACTCCCTCGCTCTCCAGGCCCCCCCTAAAACCAGAAACTCGGTTTGGTGGTCATTACCTGCTCAGTGTCATTAAATTCTCCGGTAATCTGCAGGGATATGTAATTATGCTGTAGTTAGTGGTTGTTCACTAAGTAAACCCTTGGTGTACTTACCATGTAAGTCAACAGTATTTACAGGATATTTTTTCTGCCTGTAACTCAAAGCCTTACCGAAACAAATTGGAATTGCCTTCTGGAGGCCGTTGTTATAAATTACAGACCCAACATCTGTCCACATCTGCAGTGTCTAGACAGCCTGTCTCAGCTACAAGAGAGGGGAGAGACGAACAGGGGAAAGCAAGGGAGACATGAGGAGTGGCAGGGGAAAATCTCAGATTTGCACAATTTTTCTCTTCTGAGGTTCACCGAGATGAACCTTGTGCTGACTTCTGAAATGGACCTGAATCTTCAGCAGCCTAACGCCAAGCTCTGGAGAGTTCGGGACCCGGTCATCACCCCTGGATGTATTGGTGACGCAGCTACTTCCGTAGGGCCACATCTCTGCCCTGACAGGCTCTCAGAGGTCACAGAGGGGCCTGGAAGATGGAGTTACAAATACAGAAACTGAGTACGGCCAGGCCAGATCGGGAGAGTTGGCTGCTTCTCCCAATTCTTCCCATCCCCTGTCCTGCTCCCTGACTCTTACCCCTGCCTGGCTTTTCAGGGCAAGGCATTCATTTGCCTGCCTTTCCTGAGGTCCTTCTCCTGCACCCACGATAAGGAGCCTGCCCGTCAGCTGAGTGATTGTATTTTTTTACAGTTCCTAGCACAAACCTTCTCATTTATATGTAAAGCAGCCATTAGTCATAGCTCCGTTCCCACACACTGCCTGATGTACAATCACATTTTGCAGCGGATGAATCTTTCCACACAGCTGCTCTGCTATGAATAATCCGTCTCCAGGCCCATAAATCAGAAAAAAATCATGCACCTCGTTCGCCTGATCCTTACACAAAGTCATATATTTTACATGAGGACGGGCTAAATATTCATGAGTCTTAAAGGCTTTTTTCATAGGCACTTGTTGGGGTTGTTTTCTACTATTGAGGGGATACCAAGGTTGTGTTTAGGAGAAGCAGGGCTTTTGGAGAGAAGAGAGGAAGAGGAAGTAGGAGAGAAGGGGTGTGTGTGTGTGTGTGTGTGTGTGTGTGTGAGAGAGAGAGAGAGAGAGAGAGAGAGAGAGATTGATTGAGCTTCCAAGCTGATCTCTTAGTCTAGGCGTCATGTGGGACAAAGGATGCTCTTGCGAGGTCTTAAAAACGTGATAAATACTTGTTTACTGAGCTTCCATCCTGCTCAGAGCCATGGTTATTGCCTCCCTGACCTTCAAGTTCCTTTCATGAACCTTTGCCTTGTGACCCGTGCAGCAGTGATTTGGGCCCGTCTCTGTGTAGGGAAGTGGCCGGGAGCCCCATCTGGATCTGATAAAAGCAGAGTTTGGGGTGAAGGAGGGGAGACAGTGGGGAAGGAACAGATGTAAAGGAAACCACTCGGATGCTAACAAAGCCTCTGCCCTACACACAACTTCGGACCTCTAGCAGCTTCCTGCTAACTTGTTTATACCCCATTTTCACTCCAGAGAGCACTTAAGGTAGTTTTCCTCAGCCTCCGGTTTATTTCCCTTCCCTGCTCTATCTCCTTCCCCTCAGCCCTTCACATCTCAGGCTCTGATCACTGCACTCTCCTCTGTGCAACGCTTCTGCTCAGATGGCCCACGTGCTCTGCCGGGAATACTCTCCCTGCCCTGCTCCTCAGACTCTGTCTCTTACCCCAAATGCAAAATGTGACCCCTCCAAGAAGCCACCTTCCATTAAAAAAGGAGTTACTTGCTTTGCCCTGCCCCCCATCCCATCTTCCCTAGCCAACCCACTCATCATACCAACCGCTCCCCTGGCAGGTGCTTTTTCATTTTTTTTTTTCTGGCATTTGCTCAGCATATGTGTGTTCAGTGGTGCTGTCTGTCTGACTCATTAATGTCGTGGTCTGCGGTGGGGACGGTCAATGTGTCCTCCCTTCCCTCGGAAGGGTAGAAAATTCTTCTTCCTGGATTTCACTGACAAGATTAAGAACATACTTCTAGATAGAGATTTCTTGGATTTAACTCTAGTTACGGAAACACAAGGAAGCCCTCAGACCCTTTTAGCCTTTGGTAGATAGTGATAATGACTGGGTCCCAGGAGCTGTTCTCAGATGAAGAACTGTCTCAAAACTATAGTGGTAACTCCGTGGGGGAAATCACTTCTTTATTTAACAGATGGGCAAACTGAGGCACAGCTCTGGCAAATTACTTTCTCAAAGTCAGATCAAGAGGAGAGGACAGAAAGCTACAATTATATCACAGTTAAGTTTCGTGATTTTGATGCAATGCACCAAGCTTTTCCCACCACCCCCCAGGGCCAGAGACCAAGGATCAAAGCCTTTCCCTATTTCTCTAAGTTCTTTGGGCTCACCTACCCTCAACCCACTCTTGCTAACGTTCAAAAGAATTGAGTAAAAAAACCGGCCAGAGAGGAGGAAAAAGTCCAAACAATCACAGATGGCAGTCTCGCAAATTTAATTTAAAATCATTCTTTATTATCCAAAATATTAAAATTAAAGCTATAATGCCCAAAGGAAAACACAGATTAAAACCCCCTATGTTTCACAGCCTCTTCCTCAGGGGGTCCCAAAAACACTGAGTAAGAATGCTTTGAAAAGAAAGCAGGAGTGCAGGAGTAAAGAGCCAGCTGTAGATCACTGAGCCAAACACTCGGTGACTGACCCAATCAGCTTCCCTTAAAGCCCAACACCAACTGTTTCATATGCAATTAATGATTGCCCCGGCAAATGCAAGTGCATCAAGTCATGACAGGCATCCTTGAATGAGAAGACACACAGCGGTCACAGGTAGCTCGTCCCTGGTGTCTGCAGAATGATATTACCAGGCTAATCTAGGCTCAGAGATTTAATTCTGCAAAACACCATGCACTAAATATTTATATTCATAAAAGGGCCAAGGGAAAAAATGCCCATGTGCTGCCTCTAGGCTCCCCATTTGTCTAGAATAGGTTGCTGGATCATTTACTTATGGTTGGGGGTCAAGAGCATCAGTCAAGTGTCAGTAGAGTCCCAGTGTTTCTGGCCCGCAACTTCACTTTTTGGAAGGGGATCATTGCTAGCTTGGGTATTTAGAGGTACCTAAGAGAATGCAAAGCTCCTTCCTTCACTGGAGATGCCAAAGCCAAAAGGGAGATCTCCTCAAATGTCAGAGCTGAGAAGGGGCCATCGAATGGATGGGACTGTCTGTTCCCCCATTCTCTGGCACAGAAAATCAAAGTCCAGAGAGGGACCAGAGACTCTTAGCCTCATCCTTTACACATTTCAAATTCTCGGTTGTAGATACCATTCCAATTCTTTTTTTTTTTTTAAGATTTTATTTATTTGAGAGAGAGAGAGAGCGCGCACAGGTGTGCATAAGCGGGGGGGGGGGCAGAGGGAGAGAGAGAAGCAGATTCCCCGCTGAGCAGGGAGCCCGATGTGGTGCGGGACTCGATTCAGGACGTGATGCAGGACTCGATCCCAGGACCCTGGGATCATGACCTGAGCCGAAGGCAGACACTTAACCAACTGAGCCATTCAGGCACCCGATACCATTCCAAGTCTTGATGCCACCATACTTGAACTTTAACATTGAAGAAGGACTCTTCAAATAATCATAAATAAATCAATGCTGATGGCCTTTTGGATTTTGTCTCCATCTCCTCCTCATTCTGAGCCATAGCCCTTACTCGAGTGTTCTCATTGCCTCACACTGCTGGGCCTGAGCGCCTCCAGCAGATAATAAGGCAGAAGACCTAACCGGCTTAGCCTAGCCCCACCCCTCACGGGATTGCCAGTATCATTTCTGTGCCTCTCCCGGAGATTGCTCTCCTCTCCCCACTGACATCTCAAACCCAGTTCTTTCAATCCAGCCCCCTCTGCCCTTTCTCTCTCGTTGGCAGAAAATGCAAATGATGGAGCCTGTTTATTCCCTGCACACACCATGACTTGGAGCCTTCAGCAACTTTTCCAGGGCTCTGCGTATTATAATCAAGATGGGATCAGCTAATAAAAATTACATTGGTTACAATCCAAAAAGATTAACCAGCCTTAAGGGTTTCATGGCTATGCATTACACTTTTCAATTTTCCTACAATTAAGCTAACAACAAATAATATCGACAAATAAACTGCCAGATCTGCTAGCTGAAGCCCTGCCATGGGAAGGAGGGTTGTTCTCAAGTCCAGCCATTGCCTGCTTGCGAAGTCCAGCCTGTGAGTTCCAGCATGCTGGGCCATTGGCACTCGAGCCGCATGGGTGGAGGCGTGATGAGGAATGGGCGCTGGCCGTGCTCCTGAAGGACAATAAAAAAGATGATAAGCTTGACTCTTGCCCTGCTGCTACCTCTGGAGAATTTTCCTGGTTTCACTGATTTCTCAGTCTCCTGCTCGAGAAAATCCAGGAGGTATATTCTCATGAGGCAGAACTATATCAGCTCATTAACTAATTTGGAATCACAAATCCAGGGCCTAAAATAAATTAGGCCTAGCACTAATAAAATGGAGAGAGGGCAGGTAAGAGCAAGAGTGTCAGTGGGAAAGCTCTCCTACACAGATGCTGCTAGAGGTCTGTGGAGACCAAATCTCTCCCTGCCTGGCTGCCCTGGCACTAGTGAGGGCAGGAGCCTGCAAGATATTTGGGGCCCTGTCTTTTCCAGTTATTTCTATTTCTTAGTGTTGGAGAAGAAGACCGCAGGAGGAAGGGCTGGGAGAGGAGTGCAAAGGGAATAAGGATCATTGTTGTTATCGAAGGAGAATTTATCATGTGCCAGGATCTGGGTTAAGTGCTTCTACTTGGTAATTTACTTAATCCTCATCACCCGTGAAGTCGATCCCATTCTCTATCCCCATTTTACAGTTGAAGAAACTTCGAGAAGTTAAATGATAGCTCCAGACACTGAACCCAGGTTTTGGTTCTAGAGCCTGTGCTGTTAACCCCAAAATCCATGAAAACTGCCAAATGATTATAAATACCAAAAAAGTGTCCTTCTCCAGCAGGATCTAAATTCTGATGTAAGCTAGAAATAGGACATCTAGCCTCAGAGTTATGCTCATTTTGATACTATGTTTGCTCTTCATCAGAATCAACAAAATCTGACAAGAACCCAGGATCCTGGGCCCAATAGGAGGGTGAGGGACTGTCCTGTGTTTCTCAAATTATGACCAGTGAACAATCTTTAAACCATCTGGGAAGCTTGCTAAAATGCAGGTTCATGATCCCCACCCACCCAACCTTCTTGATCAGAGTCTCTGGATATAGGTCTCATGAGTCTGCTGTTTAACAAGTTCTCCATATGATTATGCATCCAAACCTGGGAAACCGTCGGTATGGACTGTGAACACTGGCCTCCAATAGTTTCTAACCAGACCTCATCGTGGCATCCAGGCCACCAGTCTGACCCTAGGCGGCCCTCACCTCGCCTCTCCCCAATCTCTCCATGTATGTCTTTCTTTTTTTTTTTTTTTAATATTTTATTTATTTATTTGACAGAGAAAGAGAGATAGCGAGAGCCGGAACACAAGCAGGGGGAGTGGGAGAGGGAGAAGCAGGCCTCCCGCGGAGCAGGGAGCCCGATGCGGGCATCAATCGCAGGACCCTGGGATCATGACCTGAGCCGAAGGCAGACGCTTAGCGACTGAGCCACCTAGGCGCCCCTCCATGTATGTCTTTCATACTCACCAGCTGTGTTCTCCTGTCTTCGTTCTACTTCACCCCAGTCCTCGCCCTCACCAATGGCTTCCCCTCCACTCCTCACCTGGGTTTGAGTTTTACACACCTGGGCCTGCTATGGCATCTTTCTCTCCTCTCTCTCCCATTCTAATGTAATTTTTATTTAAGTGTAATACATGTACAGAAAAGTGCACAGAATAATAAGGTTACAGCTCAATGAATTTTTTCAAAGCGAATATACCGGTGTAGCCAGCATGAAGTCTTTCTCTTTTTTTTAAATACAAATTTGACTCTAAATAGCACTGGAGAGTAATTTAAGTCTTAATCTCTTAAAGGGACAGCAAAAAAGGGGAAATTCCACTATATGGCACTGCTTAAAGACCTCTCCTTGTAGAAGCTTCTCCCCCACCAAAATCTTTCTCCCGTCTCCCCTTCTGTTCCTTCCTTTCACAAATACTCATTAGCACCTACCACATTAGGTGCTGGGTAGAAAATGTTGAATACGATGCACCTGCGTCCTGCTTCCGGGGCGCTTACAGTCTCGTGGGGGAGACAAATGAAACACAAGTAAGCAAACAATAATTATCTATTATGATAAATGCTCTGAAGGGACTAAATGCCCAGTGAGGAGGACCAGTCAGCACAGGAGAGCGGCTTAGGGGAGAGTATGAATAGCAAGGGCAAAGGCTCTGAGGTGGGACATACCTTGGCTCAAGAGAGAAATTCTTTCCTTTGTCCTCTGACTTTGATGGCCTTTCTTCAGCCCCTCCTCCCACCTTCGGAATCTCTTCTTTCCCACAAGAACCTCTCTACCCTGTGTTGCTTCTTCTACACAGGACAATGTACGACTTTCTCTTGGCATAATAAAGGTTCAACACAAACCCCAGCTGCTTAGTGGTGTAGAGAAGGGGGAAAGAATAAGGGAATAAGGGTCACTGTTATTATTGAAGGAGAATTTATCATGTGCCAGGATCTGGACACAGGAACTTAACACACTCCTCCAGTGTAAGGTGATAGAGCATCTCCTTCTGGACTTGGACTTTAATTTTTTTGGTCCCAGAAATGTTTGGATAGGATTTATCTGCCTACTCTTTGGAATCAAGGCCCAGTCCATCTTCGATGGAGTCGTCCCCAAATTAAGTCCAGACGAAGCCTCTGAGTTGCCTCCTTCCTCTGGCTTCTCACATTTATCACTGGGAGAGTCACAGAGGAGTTCTGCTCAGGTGCTCAGAGGTTTGGAATCAAGAAGTCTCACAGGTGGTTTTAGCAGCTAACTGCTTTGTTCCTGAGGTAACGCCCCATGGAGAGATACCCCAGGATTGAAGGGAGAGGGCAGCACGGTCTGTGCCCTGCAGGGTTTGGCTGTGAACCATTCAAGTTCTCACCTAGTTCTGATGACTTGAATAAAAATGTTTTACAACCACAAGGATACCTGAAGATTCTAGAGCGGCTCAACGGCTCCGTCATCTGGCTTCTCTTCCTGCCCAAGGCAGTGTGGGGCCAACATGTCCTCTGACCCCAGAGGGAGGCAGAACATGTCCTTCTACTTGCCTCTTCTTTCGCTTTTCCACCTCCACCCCCAGCCCATCCTCAGATCCTCTTCCCACCCTTTCTTCCAGGGCCTGACCCCTTCTCCGAGGGACTCCCTCAATCAGATTCCCTGATGGGTAACTGAATTGGAGAGAATGTTGGGAGGCGAGCCCTCATAACAAAAGCCCAGCTGTACAACCAGTCGCACACCTCCAGTGTGATGTGATAGAGCATCTCCTTCTGTTAAATTCCCCATCTTCTGGAGAAGGTAAATTCATCCAAACAGCAAAAAACTAATCTGCCATACTTAGATTCAAGTTACGTCCTCAAAGCTCAATTTTGGCAAATAAATCTTTGTTAAGTCCTCTCTGGGCCCGAGTCCTTGACAGGATTTCGTCAGGTCCTTGTCACCACCATTATCGGCACCCCCATGGAACATTCACTGAGTCCCAGTGTGAGTTGGCACCCGGGTAAAGTACATTATATGCATCTCCTCGCGCTGGCCCAGCGAGCCTGGACTGCTCAGCCTGAGCCAGGACGGAGTTTCTCCAGGGCTCTGCTGTGAACGAGGCGGACCCTTGGGCCAGCACAGGAACCAGCAGGGGGAACCAAGACACTGGGGGTAAAATTGAGATAGGTTGTTCTCTGACAGTTGGGACATGTTTTGCAACAGTTATTCTGACAGGGACTAGAAAATAGCACTCAGTCATGTGTCCATTTAATAACTATGTGAGAAAGACACTAGCTCAGGATAAAGGAGTTCTAGTCTCAGAAAAGCCTTGAGATAAAAAATCAGGACTGAACTTTATGACCTTATATACTGCAAGCTATTGACATTTTCACGGCTACAACGCTATATCTGAGATTTGCATCAATATAATCCAGGGGACAGAGGAAAGAAGTGGGTTGGGGGTACACATGAAACCAAAGTGGCCATAATGTATCCAGGCTTGCAGGGGGCGGGGGGCAAGAGCTCCCAAGCAGACCAGGTTCAGCTGCTGACAAAATCCAAAGGCAGAGAGATGAGCAGTAGGGAAACAAGAAAGGGATTTATTTCAGCGAGGCCAAACCCGGGAAGAGTGGACTAACGTCTCAAAGACTGTCTCCAAAGTGCTGAAAATACTGCGGGGTTTATATAAGGAAAATGTGGGACAAGTGTTGGTGGGTACACGCAGGTGGGCAGTAAAGGCCAGGTGGATCATTGCCTTAGGGTCAATCATGGGCAGGGTCTTGCTGACTCAGGGCAGTTCTGATGGCTTGAGGGGGGAGGTTTCAGTTCCGGTCACGGGCTTTGCCTGTAGGGTTTTTATGCCTGAGTTGAGATAAGCCGGAAAGAAGAAGTCAGAAAGTTTCAGGTCAAAATGGAGGTAAAGTCCACTTTCAGTAAGTCAGTATTTTTTTTTTTTTTGGATGTAGTGTTCCATGATTCATTGTTTGTGCATAACACCCAGTGCTCCAGGCAGAATGTGCCCTCTTTAATACCCATCACCAGGCTAACCCCTTCCCCCACCCCCCTCCCCTCTAGAACCCTCAGTTTGTTTTTCAGAGTCCATCATCTCTCATGGCTCGTCTCCCCTTCCAACTTACTCCCCTTCATTCTTCCCCTCCTGCTATCTTCTTTTTTTTTCTTAACATATATTGCATTATTTGTTTCAGAAGTACAGATCTGTGATTCAACAGTCTTGCACAATTCACAGCGCTCACCGTAGCACATACCCTCCCCAGTGTCTATCACCCAGCCACCCCATCCCTCCCAGCCCCCACCACTCCAGCAACCCTCAGTTTGTTTCCTGAGATTAAGAATTCCTCATATCAGTGAGGTCATATGATACATGTCTTTCTCTGATTGACTTATTTCACTCAGCATAACACCCTCCAGTTCCATCCACGTCGTTGCAAATGGCAAGATCTCATTCCTTTTGATGGCTGCATAATATTCCATCGTGTATATATACCACATCTTCTTTATCCATTCATCTGTCGATGGACATCTTGGCTCTTTCCACAGTTTGGCTATTGTGGACATTGCTGCTATAAACATCGGGGTGCACGTACCCCTTCGGATCCCTACATTTGTATCTTTGGGGTAAATACCCAGTAGTGCAATGGCTGGATCGTATGGTAGCTCTATTTCCAACTGTTCGAGGAACCTCCATACTGTTTTCCAGAGTGGTTGCACCAGCTAGCATTCCCACCAACAGTGTAGGAGGGTTCCCCTTTCTCTGCATCCCCGCCAACATCTGTCGTTTCCTGATTCAGTAAGTCAGTATTTTTGAAGCTGAGTAATGAGTAGAAAGAGTTCATTATATTCTTCTCCTGACCTTTGTATATGTTTGAAAGTTTATATAATTGAAAGTTAAATACACACGCTCATACACTACGCCTTTTCCCCCTTTGTGTGTGTGTTTACTTCTGGGTGTTTTCTTTTTCTCGGTTGTTTTGTTATTGCTTCGGAAGTATTGTGTTTTGTTTTGTTTTAATTTTAAATGTCAGCCTATTATAGTTGAGGAAAGGACAAACCAAGTCAAATGGGTTTTATTTGCATCTGGGCTAGTGAGAAAAGTGCTTCTAGGATCCAGGTGCAGTGGCGGTAAAAGGGAGGATTGTGGGTGAACCCCAGGAAGACACAAATTTCGGGACAGGGAGGCCAGACCTTTTCGTAGAGCTGCCCTGGCATCCTCCTCCACACTCCCACCCCTCCTCAGAATTGTTCCCCTCAAAAATTGTCTCTTCATATGTGGAGGACACTGTATTTTATTTAAGGGGCCATTTCCTGACATTACAGTTCTGCCTTTCCCCTACCTTCTGTCCTAGTATGCTTCCAGATCTCTCTGAGGCTGACAGCCTGGCCGTCTGGGCTGTTCTCTGTCAGCCTGCTGACTAATGTGCCCCATGTGGAAACTCCTTCCGGCTGAAAGTCCCCCTGGGTCTTTTCCTGGGGCTTCCCTGAATGATCTGCCCTGCCCAGATCCTCGATCTCATCCACCCCTAAAGTAGTCCTATGTGGAAATCTTCCATTTGCCCTTTCTTCCAGGGACCTTCTCCATCCTTTCCCACCCTGCCTGGACCCTAGGAAACAACCTCCATGAACTGCATCTTGCCCTCTGGCTCCTGTTTGGCCAACAGGAGATATAAGATTAGAGGGTGGGAGGAGAGTGATGCGAAGGTATGAATCATTCCATAGCCCTTTGTGTTGAGTCGCTGGGAGGCCTGCATCCCCTTGTGAAGGCCACAGCTATTGTCAACAGTCCATACCCCAAAGCTAGCTTCTTAGTGTCTTGGTAACCACTCCCGCCCCTCATCCCTTCAGACCTAGGAGTGGTAGGGTCCCTACTGTTGTAGCTATTCCTAAATTCTGTCCACACTTTGGAAAAATAGGCCCTTAATTAAGCCCTCCTCAAATTAATCAAGTTTTTATGTGCCAGGACCCTGACTGATACAGGCCCATACAGTTACCAAGAGAGCCCTGGCTAGTATATATTTTTATGTTTTGTTTCCTTTACAAAACAGAAAACTTCTTGAAGGCAGGGCCCATCTCTTATCTATCTACCTACAGAGTGATAAAGATATAGGGACTGTGATCACTTGTTTCTCAAATGGCATTTTTGGGGGGCGGGGGAGAGGGGGAATCTAACGAAAAATAGCTTCGGATAGTCTAAATGTTTGGGAGATGACAGCAGCCAGATAAAGGAAATCATGGGATCTGGACAAAGGCCAGTGAAGGAGAAACCTGCCTGTATAAACTTCAGCTGAAAGCTACAAAATGAAGTGCAGTAAATACTATTGGTCAGCATCTAACAGATCTAAGCAAAGAGATCATGGGAAAGATACCTTTGTCAGTACAAAAAGCTAATTAACTCCCAAACTGAGAACAATATGCAGCAAATATATAAATTATCTTTTTCATAATGGAAGTGAATACTTTTTTTTTTTAAAGATTTTATTTATTTATTTGAGAGAGAGAGAACGAGAGATAGAGAGCACGAGAGGGAAGAGGGTCAGAGGGAGAAGCAGACTCCTTGCCGAGCAGGGAGCCCGATGCGGGACTCGATCCCGGGACTCCAGGATCATGACCTGAGCCGAAGGCAGCCGCTTAACCGACTGAGCCACCCAGGCGCCCGAAAGTGAATACTTTTTGTCTAAG
Organism: Eumetopias jubatus; assembly: GCF_037043125.1. NCBI lineage: Eukaryota > Metazoa > Chordata > Mammalia > Carnivora > Otariidae > Eumetopias > Eumetopias jubatus. Next base: position 28,601,897 of record NW_028274823.1, on the reverse strand, counting down.
ACCCAGGGTGTCTGATTTGGATACTGCTGTTACTAAATGAGATACTATCACTGTATTTAGGTGCTGGTGTTGCACTATTTTTTTTTAAATGATTTTATTTATTTATTTGACAGAGAGAGACACAGCAACAGAGGGAACACAAGCAGGGGGAGTAAGAGAGGGAGAAGCAGGCTTCCCACGGAGCAGGGAGCCCGATGTGGGATTCGATCCCAGGACCCTGGGATCATGACCTGAGCCGAAGGCAGACGCTTAACGACTGAGCCACCCAGGCGCCCTTGGTGTTGCACTATTTATGGGAGGATCTATATTAGTTATATCCTGCTGTGTAACAAATAACCCCCAAACTTAAGAGCTTCGAACAACAACAAACTTTATCTTACATGGGTCAGGAATTTAGGAACAGCTCTAGCTGAGTCTTCTATCTAGTGTCTCATGATGTTGGAGTCAAGATGTTGGCTGGGGTTGTAATCATCTGAAGGCTTAACTGGGGCTATTGGATCCTCTCCGTGATGGCTCACACACATTACTGGCTATTTGGTGCTGATTCTTGGCAGAAGCCTTCTGTTCCCTCCGTCCTCACAACATAGCAGCTTATTTCCCCCAGAGCAAGTGATTCAAGTGAGTAAGGCAGAAAGCACAAGAGCTTTTTATAACCTAGCCTTGGGAGTCACCCTCCATCATTTCTGGAATACTTTATTGGTTACACAAGTCAGCTCTATTCAATATAGGAGGGATGTGAATACGAGGAGGCAAGAATTGTTGGAGTTATAGGTAACCACCACATCTGTTTTCTTCTCTTTGCATTCTATCTGGGGCACACAATTGCAATTTGCCCCATTCTGAGGTTGACTTTGAGCAACTTGATCGAAGTTTTGTCTGCCAGGCTTCTCCACTGTGAACTTACCATTTTCTTTTTCAAATCATTAAGCATTTGGAGAGGGAATACTATGAAACGATGTGTCCTTTTTTAAAAAATTTTTTATTGTTATGTTAATCACCATATATTACATCATTAGTTTTTGATGTAGTGTTCCATGATTCATTGTTTGTGCATAACACCCAGTGCTCCATGCAGAATGTGCCCTCTTTAATACCCATCACCAGGCTAACCCATCCCCCTACCCTCCTCCCCTCTAGAACCCTCAGTTTGTTTTTCAGAGTCCATCGTCTCTCATGGTTCGTCTCCCCCTCTAACTTACTCCCCTTCATTCTTCCCCTCCTGCTATCTTCTTCTTTTTCTTTTTTCTTAACATATGTTGCATTATTTGTTTCCGAAGTACAGATCTGTGATTCAACAGTCTTGCACCATTCACAGCGCTCACCGTAGCACATACCCTCCCCAATGTCTATCACCCAGCCACCCCATCCCTCCCAGCCCCCACCACTCCAGCAACCCTCAGTTTGTTTCCTGAGATTAAGAATTCCTCATATCAGTGAGGTCATATGATACATGTCTTTCTCTGATTGACTTATTTCACTCAGCATAACACCCTCCAGTTCCATCCACGTCGTTGCAAATGGCAAGATCCCATTCTTCTTGATGGCTGCATAATATTCCATTGTGTACATATACCACATCTTCTTTATCCATTCATCTGTCGATGGACACCTTGGCTCTTTCCACAGTTTGGCTATTGTGGACATTGCTGCCATAAACATCGGGGTGCACGTACTCCTGAAACAATGTGTCCTTTTGACATATCTCCACTATTCTTTGAGCACTTCCTCGTGTTCTGGCACAGAATGTTCTGGGCTCGTCTTGTAGTTTCCTTGTCCTAGCCCTGGAATCAGCCATTTCTCCAAGGAGTATTGATTTCTTTTAGTGGAGAATGGCATTTAGAAGCTAAGATCTGGATGCTACATGTACTCATTTTTATTGGGTATTGCTGCTCCAAGGCCCTCTCAGTAGGCAGAGCTAGAGAACATATGTATGTATATATGTAGCCAATCTTCTGTCACTGATGTTAGCTTCTTCCTCCACATAGATGCCCTTACCATATTGCATGGACTCCAGCACCGCATGCCAGACTATCTCTCAGCATAGACATCAACCTTGTTCTGCCCTATGTAATGGTTTTAAGACTAACTTGTTCAGGAAGGAGAAGGTGCAAGTAAATTGAGCCTATCTTGATTGTACTGTATACGCAAATTATGTAAAATTTAGACCTATTAGTTGTTAACACTTATTGAGTACATATTATTGCCAGGTAATGTTCCAAGGACTTTCTATGAATGCTCAGAGCAGCCCAATGAGATAGGAACTATTGTGGTCCCCATTTTACTGATTAAGGCATGGAGAGGTCAAGTAACTTGCCCAAAGTCACACAGTTACCAATGAGATACAGCAGAACTGTTTAATTGGACTTGTAGAATGTATCCTTAAAAAGGGTCAGGTATCCTATGTCCTCCAAAGCATCCTCCTGCTGTACAGGCTTAGAGCACAAATATTGCTAAATATCCTCTAGGGAACAAAATTGCCCCCAGTTGAGAACCACTGGTCTAGAATAGCATTCATCTAATCTAAGAAAAGCTACTTTTTGATTGTGCTAATGAATGAAAGAAAGGGGCTTACAAAATCTAGAAGAGCAGGAAATGCAAAAATCTCATTTCTTTATGTGGCAAAGATTGCTAGCTGCCTATTTCAATATCCATCAGAAGGGGACTTCCTTAATCTCTCTCTTCCAGCTCTATACCCAACCTGATTTTGTGCCTATACTCTCCTCCTTTCTGTCACGGTAGGCTAATCCCTCTGTCCCAATGTTATTCTGTCTTATCTGCTCAGGACCTAGCTCCATCATTATCCCTTCTCTTTGTCTTTTACCTTCAACTTTTCTCTCTAATGGATCCTTTCCATCAACATTTAAATATGCTCAAGTCTCACTTCTTTTTATTCCCTAAGTTTTTCTTTTATTATTATTATTTTTTTTTTAGAGAGAGAGAGGGTGGGTGTGCACACACGTGAGCGGGTGGGGGGCAGAGGGAGAGAGAGAGAGAGTCTTAAACAGTTTCCACACTGGGCGCCTGGGTGGCTCAGATGGTTGGGCGTCTGCCTTCGGCTCAGGTCATGATCCCGGGGTCCTGGGATCGAGTCCCGCATCGGGCTCCCTGCTCCTTGGGAGCCTGCTTCTCCCTCTGCCTCTCTCTCTCTCTGTCTCTCGTGAATAAATAAATAAAAATTAAAAAAAAAAAACAGTTTCCACACTCAGTGTGCCAAAATCAAGAGTCAGATGTTTAATTGACTGAGCCACCCCGGTGCCCATTTTATTCCCTAAGTTTTTATTTTCGGGAATTTCAAACCTTCAGGAAAGTTGCACGAAGAGTACAGCGAAAACCCATAACCCTTCACCTAGATCCACAAATTACTTTTTGCCACATTTGCTTTAGTTCTCTCCCTCCCTCCTCTCTCTCTCTCTGCATACACACACACACACACACACACACACACACACACACTTCTTTTTTTGCCTAAACCATTTGCGATATAGTCGCAGACATCATAACATTTCATCCTAAATACTTTAGCATATATCCTAAGGACCGGGACATTTTCTGATTCTCACAATAAAATTCTCACACCCAGGAAATTTAACACTGATATTATACTATTATCTATTATACAGCCTACATTCCGTTTTCCCTGAAGGTCCCACTAGTGTCTTGTACAGCTGTTTTCTCTTTTGTGTTTCAGTGTATGTGTGCGTGTTATTCGATGGTCCAATCAGGGATCGGTCATTGCATTTAGTTGTCATACCTTTTCAGTTTCCTTTGAACTAAAGTCTCTCTTCTTTTATTTATTTATTTTTTAAACAGGATAGAGCAATTCTTTATTTTTAGACACTTTCACAAAAAGGTTTTCAGTAAATGAACTTTCCAGTGGAGAAGAGAGAACATGAAAATCAGCCTCTAGCCATCAGCAGCAGCTCTGCTCAGGGCCTAGGATCCTCCTTGCCCAAGTGGTGAGGTGGAGGTGTGTACTTCCCTTCCTTTATTAGTTTATCTTGCTGCCTCCTGATGTCACTCAGACGTTTCATCGTTTTCTGTCGAAGCAGACATTCTACGAAATCATCAAATTCTATCTTGCACTCTTTCTCTGCACGGGTACCACTGATTCCATGCACACATTCTATCCATTCTTTTTCAAAAGCATGGCATCGACCTGGAATCTTGTGAGGCTGCTCAGCACTTTGGATTATCATCCAATGATGCCCAGCCTTTTCTGCACATCAAAGAAAGGCCTGGCGCAGCACCGACGTGCCCTCATCTCCTTGCTGGCCGCCGCTACTGGATGATCCAAGTCGCTCTTCTTTTAAATAAAACAATGAACACTGTCTCTAGACCCTCAACTTCTACCTCTAACCATTGTGCTATCTCTTCGCTCCTTCCCTTGAGAGCCACTCCGCTCACTGCAGTATGGTATCTGCCTCCCACCAACAAGATCCACACTCGCTGGTTTTTCCTCCTGCCTCTCTGGTCACTTCTTGGGCTCTTTGGCCTGCTCCTCTTCTGCTCATCCTGCAAATCTCAAGGTTCTTCACGACTCTGTCCTAGACCTGCTGCTCTTTACACTGCTTACACTTGCCCTGGGTGATGTCATTCTTTCGGGGCTGGGGGTGGGGGAGGTGCTGCAGTCACCGGTATATGCTGAAGATCCCGATCTGCAGCCCAGGCCTCTTTCTCCAACCTCAGTCCCAAATATTCAACTGCCTCCTCAACGTCCTGAACCACGTGTAAGTCTTGGAGGCACCTTAAAGCAATAGGTCCAAAAAAGAACTGATTATCCTCCTACCCCCTGTTCCTTCTATTGCGTTCCTTGTCTCAAATAATGGCACTCCTCATTCATCCTGTTTCCTGGGCCAGATACCTAGAAGTCATCTTTGACACATCCCTTTGACATCATCCATGACATATCCAATCAATCACCAAGTCCTACAGATTGTATCTCCTCAGTATCTCTGGAATCTATTTACTTCTTTCTCTTCTCATCATCTCCCTCATCAGGCCTCCATCATCTCTCCCAGGAAGATTTCAGCAACTTCATAATCGTTTTCCCAGCCTCCAGCTGTAAATGGTTTTCTAAAAATACAAATCTGACCATGCTGCAGCCCTGCTTAAAATTCTCCGGTAGTTTCTTACAGCCCTCAGGATAAAGTCCTAATTCCTTAATGTGACCTATAAACTGGGGTGAAAGTCAAAATATTTTATAGCTGGTAGGGCATAGGTAATGACCTCAGTTTGAAAGGATGTCAGCTGGTTCACCTGACCAGAATATGCTGGCTGAATAATAGCTTGCCCAGAGAGCCTGATGCTATTGTCCTCTGCAGTCTCAACCAGTGCCACTCTTCCCCCAAAGTCACCTGGTCTTGTTTTGGTTACCAGAATGCACCATCAAAAATGCAGTTACCTTTGCCTGGAACACTTTCTGCTGGCCCTACTGCCATCCCACCCCATCCCCACTCCTCAGAACTGCCATGAAGGGGACTGATTGCTCTGTCTAGATAAGGATGACCTAGGACTGTGACAGTGATAACAGTTGTGGAGGGAACCAAATCTGGATCACTCTTAATAGTGACTCCTTCCACTTAAGTACAAGAATATAGAACCCTAGTGGGGTCAACAAACTCAGAAGTCACTGACTCTTGACCTTTTATGAGAACAAGGATATGAGGGGAAGGGGGAAGTTCTTAAGGCCACAGCTAAGACAGTGTCTCTCCTGCCAACTGAAATACAAATAACCTTTCCCACCTCCACCGGATGTCTTGACCCTAGGGTTAAGCCTATCAGATATCAAATAATTGACAGGGTTTGAATCAGTTAATCACTTTGCTTCCAGTCAACCTTGAGCTTTGATTGGCTATCCTTGGAAAACAGAGGGTTTAGGGTGGGAGGAGAAGTAATTCTAGAGTTTTGAAGACAAGTTAGGCATCGAGGGGAACTCTGGGTAGCCAGAGGTCAGCAAGAAGGCACTGAGCAGCTAAACTCCAAGGCAGTGCTCTCAAATCTGGCTACAGATTAGAACCACCTGGGGACCTTTTACAATTACCATTGCCAAGGTACCTGGGGAAGAGCTTCGACATTAATATTTGTTTTAAAGCACCTCAACAGCTGGGGCGCCTGGGTGGCTCAGTTGGTTAAATGGGTGACTCTTGATCTCAGCTCAGTTCTGTATTTTTTTTAGAGATTTAATTAATTAATTTGAGAGAGAGAGCACATGTGCTCGAGTGAGAGGAGGGGAAGAGGGGGGAGGGAGAGGGAGAGAATCTCAAGCAGACTCTGGGCAGAGCATGGAGCCCGATATGGGGCTCTATCTCACGACCCTGAGATCATGACCTGAGCTGAAACCACGAGTCAGAGGCTTAATCGACTGAGCCACCCAGGCACCCCTCAGCACAGGTCTTGAGCTCAGGGTTGTGAGTTCAAGCCCTGCATTGGGCTCCACACTGGGCATGTAGCCTACTAAGAAGGAAAGGAAAAGAAAGAAAGAAAGAAAGAGAGAAAGAGAGAGAGAAAGAGAGGAAGAGAGAGAGAAAGAGAGGAAGAGAGAGAGAGAGAGAGAGAAAGAAAGCAAGCCCCTCAGCTGAGATCCAGAGCACAGGTCTTGAGCTCAGGGTTGTGAGTTCAAGCCCTGCATTGGGCTCCACACTGGGTGTGGAGCCTATTTATAAAAAAATAATGATAAATAAATAAATAAAGCCCCTCAGCGGAGATCCAGAGTCAGACACTCAAGTAAGCCACTCAGACACCTCACTCACAACCCTGAGATCAAGACCTGAATCGATACCAAGAGTCTGGTGCTTAACCGACTGAGCCACCCAGGTGACCCTAGACAACTATTTGTTTTTGAGATTTAAGTCAGACATTGAAAGATGAGTAGGAAAGAGAGAGAAAGGGAAGACTTCTAGCTAAGGCCGGGAGGTAGGAGTATGCTGAGCAGGTGTGTAGGAGAAATGTCTGATTGGAGCAGAGGGACATATCAATGCAAAGTGGGAAGTAAGGTGGGAGAGGGGACTGCATAAGATTGTGAAATTCTGGAAAGCCAGATAAAGGAATGTAAACAAAGATAACAGAGATAAGAGAGCCAAACAAGGATTGAGTAGGGAAGAACTGTGATACAAGTGAAGTCTAAAAGACAGTTATCAGGGGCGCCTGGGTGGCTTAGTCGGTTAAGCATGTCTGCCTTCACCTCAGGTCATGAGGACCCTGGAATCAAGCCCCACATAGGCTCTCTGCTCAGCCAGGAGCCTGCTTCTCCCTCTCTCTCTGTCTACTGCTCTGCCTACTTGTGCTCTCTCTGTCAAATAAATAAATAAAATCTTAAAAAAAAAAAAACAGGCTCATAAATGTATCGATTTTAGAGTTGGCAGATCTTTGTTTTCCAGATGGCAAGAGAGAGGATCAGAGAGGTTCAGTTAATTGTCCAATCAACCAACTAACTGGAGAAAGGATGGGCTAGAACCAGACTTCTTACATCCAATCCAGTGACCTTTCCTAAACTATGTTGGATATGAGAAGCTTCAAAATCAAGGCAGTTTATACTTGGGTTTCTCAGGTTGACTGACCATAAGCAGTCAATTTTCAAAAAAGAGGATTTACCCTTTCTGTACCCAGTCCCTGCCAGCTCACTTTCAATCCATATGCGTATGAACTGTCTGGCTGGTTGGGCTTTCAAACAAAAACTCCTTGGATTTGTTTTACTAATCCTTACCGCTGTATGGCTGGACAAAGTGAGGACCATCACTGACTGCCAGCCTCATTCAGCAGTGTTTTCATACTCCTCTATGGATAACAAAGTCAAATGAATGACTTCTCAACAGAATAGAATCTTAGAGTTTAAAAGATCTTACCTTCCTGGGTGCCTGAGTGGCTCAGTCGTTAAGCGTCTGCCTTCGGCTCAGGTCATGGTCCCAGGGTCCTGGGATCGAGCCCGGCATCGGGCTCCCTGCTCAGCGGGGAGTCTGCTTCTCCCTCTCCCACTCCGCCTGCTTGTGTTTCTGCTCTCGCTATCTCTCTTTCTCTGTCAAATAAATAAATAAAATCTTTAAAAAAAAAAAGATCTTACCCTCCCACCCAAACTGAAACCCTCTAGACATTACTTAAGACAGATAGTCCTCTTGGGGCGCCTGGGTGGCTCGTTGGTTAAGCATCCGCCTTTGGCGCAGGTCATGATCTCAGGGTCCTGGGGTCGAGCCCCGCGTTGGGTTCCCTGCTCCGCGGGGAGCCTGCTTCTCCCTCTGCCCTTCCCCCTACTTGTGCTCTCTCATGCTTGCTCTCTCTCTCTCAAATAAATAAAATCTTTAAAAAAAAAAAAAGACAGATAGTCCTCTTGCCTCTATATCTTTTCAGGAATGGGGTGATCCATTCCTTTGTCAGTACAGCTCTGATTACTAGAGAGCTCTGAGTCTGAGTCCTGTGCCACCGAACTGTGGTTCAGTGAAAATAGCACAGGCCTTTGAGTCAAGCAGACTTGGGTTAGAATTCTGACAATATAATTTGCTGTATGACTTGCACAACTTATTTATTTTCTATCAGTCTCTTCTGTAAATTAGGGGTAATAATGCCTATTTTACAGAGTTACTATGAATATTAAAGATTATTATGCATATTAGAGATTATGTAAGTTTTTTAAAAAAGATCTTATTTATTTGAGGGAAAGGGAGAGAGCACAAGCAGGAGGGAGGGCAGAGGGGGAAGCAGGGGGTTCCCTGCTGAGCAGGGGCTCGATCCCAGGACCCCAGGATGATGACCTGAGCCAAAGGCAGATGCTTAACTGACTGAGCCACCCAGGCACCCCATATTAGAGATTATGAATAAAAAATTCCCTGTGTGTGCCTGGCACAAAAGAGCTAATAAAGCGGTAGCTATTATTATTGTCATATGCTATCTATATATGCCTTTCAATACTTTCAAAACACTTGAATTTAGTTGTCATGTTATTCCTACATGCTCTTTTTCTTAGAGGAAGCATCTACCAATATTTTCTGGTCATCCTGCCCTTGACTATGCTCCTGCATACCATGTTTGTTGGACAGGGTGCCCATAACATGGTGCCCATAACTGAACAAAGTATTCCAGGTGTGATCAGACTGCTTCAAAACAAAGACCATAAGCCTCTATTCCCCAGACACTACTCTTCAAGCTGCCTAGAACTCCTTTAGCATATTTGGCAACTGTGTCACATATCGCCTTAGTCCTATGAAAACTTCCATGGAGTTTTCATGTGTATGAATTTGCAGTCTTCTCCATTTTGCACTTGTGTAGAACTTTTTTAAATCAGGAGTAAAACTTTTTTATTAAGTGAAAGCCTATTATGTATTAGGTATTGTGCTGAGTTCTGTGGACGTAAAGATGACTGTAGAACAAAGTATCAAAATACTAGAAATGTGAGCTCCACAAGATTGGGTCTGTCATGTTCACCAATGAATCCCTATTTCTTAGGATGATGTCTGCACACAGTTATGTGCTTACTGTTCGTTGAACAGATAAATAAAATAGTGGAAATTTTTCCTGTAAGTGAAAAGGCATTTCCCTAATTCACTTATTTTATCGATTTGGATATTCTGTACTAGCCTGTCACTTTTAGTCCAACCCTGGTGTTGAGAGAGTAGGGTAGATCCAATCTCCAAAATAAAATCGTACTGTCCCTTTCAAAGCCAAACTAAATAGTTACAGGCTTTACTTGCTGGATGGCCGTTATATCCCACCATTGAAGGCCTTTGGAAGCACTTTTTGACCCTTAATGCAAGGCTTCAATCCCAGGCTTAGCATTACCAGTCCATACCTTCTGAGCACAAAACACCCAAGAATCTCCTGAGGTGAGTTCTCTCTGGCCCTGACTTTTTGTGGGGATAGAATAAGGTCTTCAGGAGCAGTGTGGGGTGATAGGTTAGAAGGACCTTGAAATTCTGCATTGGTCTGTGAGGTGCTGCCAGGACCTCTGAGTCCTCGCACAGTTTTTTCCAGTATTTGGTCTACAGGTGAGGCAATGCTCGCCATCTTGATATCAAATACCAGGCAAGCAGCCACTAGCGTCGCTCGGTAACCACGGAGACACCCGTGCCCCGCCCCCCTCCCGTTTCCCATCCGTAGAGGCTGTAAACTACGATTCCCATCAGCCGATTCTCTCTACTTGACGGCGAGTTGTCTAGATTTGGCTTTCGGCCACAGCGACCGTGCCGCAGTGAACTGCGGGAGTTGCGGTTCGCGTCGAGGCCTCACTTTTTGCCGCGGGAACCCCAGCACTACAAATCCCGTGAGCCAGTGGGCTCACGCATGTGCACGGAACAGCGGGTCCTCCCTGGCCCCCTGCCGGTGCCTGAGAGGTAAGAGAGGGCGGGGGGAAGGAAGAGGAGGCGGATCCGGGCGCTGCGTTGGCTGCGGCCTGGCACCAAGGGGGCGGCCCCGGCGGAGTGCAGACCCAGTGGCCCCCGGTGATTATGGACCCAGCCGAGGCGGTGCTGCAGGAAAAAGCGCTCAAGTTTATGGTGAGGAGAAGGCGCAGGCCTGGGAGCGGTGGAGGCGGTGGCGTTGGCGACGTCGCTGAGGCTCGGGCCTGGGCCGCCTGCCCACAGGAGGAGGGGGCAGCGGGATCCTGGGCCGGGCGAGGCCGGCGGCGGGGGCAGCTGAAGGGACCGGACGGGAGCTTTAGGGAGGAGGGTTGCGGAGAGGACCCGGGGGTGGGGGCAACGGCTCCGCCATCTTGTGGATGAGAAGCCAAGTGACAGCGGGAGCTTAATCGGGGAGGGGGCTCTGGGCGGCGCGCGGGGCCCTGGAGGGAAAGGGGCGTGGGGACAGTTACTGAAGAGCGGAGGAAGCCCAGAGGAGAGACGCCGTGAGGTTGCTGGCAGGGCCTTTTCGGTGTCAGGGTTACGGGTAAGGCCCAGCAGAGGAGGTGCGTTCAGGAGTGGGGAAGGGGAGCGCGGGATAGTGGAAGGGGAGATAATAAGGTGGGGGGCCAGTGGGGAACGGGCAAGGCGGGATGCAGATGGATCTAAGGGTGGAGGAGAGGAAGCCAGGGCAGGTGGGAGACTTGTAGTTCTGTAGAATGTGGGGGTGGGGTGGGGAGGAGGGGAGATAGCCTTTGCCTTCAGGGTACAGTCCCAGTTTGGCCAAACTAATGTTGACAAACTCTGGAAAGGAAGAGGCCTTACTTAGGAGGAGAAGGGTGAGGGATGGAGACCTAGGACTATGGTGATAGTCTCTAGGGAAGGAAGGGGGTGTTGATAGTGAGCCAGAATTACAAATGTCAGAAAAAGGGGTACATACTCTACTTTGAAAGGAGAAGCTAAATATTGTAGCGAGCACGAAGTGATAAAAAGCAAGAGGCTGATCCATCAGGGAAACATGGGTACAGGAGATTAGGGAAAAAATTAATATCTAATAGGGTAAAACAAAACAGAGTGCTAAATTGTAAAGAAAGTAAAATATGGGCCCTGGTGCTGTATCACTTTCTGAGAAAGGAGAGGCCATGGAGATTACAATAGCAAGACTCCTCTAAGAAGGGATGAGATCAGTGGAAAAATTCAGGAGATAAAGGGGAGATCTAACTAGTGGGGAATAGGAGATGTCAGAATTGGTGGTTACTTATCAGTTTTAAGTTGAAGCACAGTATGAACTTGGATTGGAATTTGTTGGGTGTATTTAAATCCTTTGGAGCCTAGTTCTTTAACTTTCTATCCGCTTTTCTTTTGCTATGCTTGTTTGGCAAATTTGTATAGGCTGATATTTGATGCTTTTAATCTGATGCTTCTTGTATATCCTAGGTGTAAAACCAGACTTTGTGGTTACAGCTAAAGAATGGTGGACTGCATAGACTGCTGTTTTAACAGGTGGCTTTAGGGATATTGATATTATTTGCAGTGGAGTGTTGCTTTTTCGGAAGTAATTGTAACCTGTCACTCCAAATCTCATTTCTTCGATGGTTGTTATTTTGTTTTTGTCTGAAATACTAAAACAAATCTAAATAAACATGGGTACTATCCTAATTGAAATTTGGCTTTAAACTGCCCCATTTATAAGAATACATCTTCAGAGACTGGTCAAATTTACTAAAACTTTATTTTGTACTAGTGCTTTCAAAAACACCTAACTAAAGTTTGAATATATCATTAACAAAATCCCATTAGGCCTGAAGAAGGTTCTTGAGTTTCTGCCAATGTTGAAATTCTAAAATACTAAATTTTTTTGAAGTTTAGAAGTAAGAGGAAGTTGCTTGATATTTTACATTGAATAATCTCTATGCTAAATAACCTGTATGCCAGCTTCTAGATTTGTCAGAAAATTGGCAGCTGCTTGTTTTTGTTTTCCTACTTAGAGGTTGACTGAGTCCTAATCTTGACACTTATGTCAAATTTATGGAATAATGTGATTTATAGATCATAAAGAGACATTATGAGATCATCTTCTTTACTCCCCATTAGACCTCAGCCTAGGAACATTCACAACTACTTGATCTCCACTTTGTACTAGTGAGTTAATGTTTCGATAATGGTCTCCTGATTGAGTTAAAGTGGACCTGGAGATGGCCATGTAGTAGTTTAGCAGCTTTTAGGGCACCACACATTATTAAATGTTGAGTCACTTTCCATAGGGAGAAGCCAATTTTTTCTTTAATTTTAGTAACTTTCATTTTTGACCTTGCCTGCTATTTTGGCTACTGCTTGAGAAAAAGGCCAACTGGAAGAGGGTCACCAAGAAGGACTTCTTAATAGCTAAAGCAGAGAATGGAGAGTTAGAGATTTTGTATTTTTTAGCTCAGTCACAGTCTTATTATGAATCTGAGTAAGTCACAACTTGCCTTTGGTCCCATTTACCCTACTATAACGTGTCTTTACTTAGTCAGTTTTGAGATAGGAAGATACTTTATTTGTGTTTGCACCAAGTAATTAGCACAGTACAACATGGAGGAATGATCCTTTTAATCAAATTGAGATTTTTGTATAGTATTTGGCTTTGTTTTGGCCTTACTCCTTTCCTCAATTGCAAATTGTGAATGGCAGTTTTTGTACGGATGCCCTGATTTCCATGGTTTAAGAAAATGTAAAATTTATTTCAAATGCTAATGTGAAATAGATATTGTCTTCCATGAATTTTGCATATTACAACATTAATGTAGTGCTTTGATAACAAATTTTAAAATAAAATCTTATTAACAAGACTGCTAATTCATAGTTGACCATAGTTCACACATAGTTTAGATTTTAAATTTATCCTTGGATACTTATGAAAAATAGTTCAAGGAGAATGTTTAACTTCTAGAAACAAATGATATTAAAGCAGTAGTTCACATTAAGTAACCTGTATGCTAGTATTTCATTTAGTTTTAGCAGGTCCTCAAGCACCTTCTTAACTAATACTTCCTTGGTCAACAAAATTAAAATTCAGAAAAGATAAATGGGAACTGGAAGAGGATCTGAGAAGAGAAATGAAAATGATTGAGGGAATGTAGGCACCATTTTATAAGCAGATATTAAAAAAATCTATATGGGAGATAGAAAGATGAGTTGAGGGATGAATTTGAATTTTATTTTTAAAAATGACCAGGATAAACCAGTCCTAGAATATTAGATCTGGGGAAATATTTGAAACTTAGATGAAATATTTTAGGGCATATAAAATACTTTTTTATAGAATTGATAGATAAGGGAAACAATATAAAAGGTAACTTGCAGTGTAACAGACCACCACACAATTTAGTGGCTTAAACAATTTTTTACTTCTCTGAAATTTGTGGTTGATTGATGGTGTTGGCTGGGGTGCTGGCATAGCTGGAATGTTCAAAGTGGCCACATTCACATAGATGACCACTGGCTGAGAGTTCAGTTAGTCCTAAAGGCCTTCAATCCTCCTCTATGTGCCCGCGCCCCTTCGTTCTCCGCATGGCCTTTGGATTTACTTAAGCTGGGTGCCTGGATTCTAAGAAGGAGCATTCTAAGAGACAGGAATAGAAGGCGTTCAGCCAGTTCTCTTACGTCCTTGAATTGGAAGTCTGAGAATGTCACTCTTGGTCAAAGACAGTCAAGGCTAGCCCAGAGTCGGAGGGGAAATATTCTCTACCTGTAGACAAGAAGAATGACATTCATAAACAGCTAGAAATTGCTGGAGGTCATGCCCTTTTGAGACTGGCTGCCAGGGATGCTATTGTAGTTGGATGTTCATGCTAAAAATACAAATGGGATTAGCCAAATTTGTAAATAACAACACTGGGTTTACTTTGGAAGCATCTCTTTTTTGAGGTTAACTTCTTAAGGAACTAACATGATCTCCTGCATGACTTGCCTTAATAATGTCACTGCAGAGATAATACTGGGTGAATTAATATGATTCAGTAACTTTTCTTATTTGCTTGAGAGGTGCATGTATCTAAAAGCAAGAAATTGCATTTTAAAATAAATACTCAGATTTTTCACTGAGATGGGCTTTTCTTTGAGTCAGTGAGATTGATTACCAGCTGGTTGGGTGAACATTTGAAACTAGTTCTTAGTTTTTGTCAGAGTTTCTATGTATCTTTTACCTGTTCTCAATTTAAGTTAGCCTTCAGTTTCTTTTCTGGATATTCTTATATAGGTTAAGGTATGAAATTACAAATTAGTGATAATTCTTTGTGCTAATTTTTAGAACTTATGTCTGTAATAGATGTACATATTATTGGAAGTGAATTATTAGATATAGAGAAAATTCTACTTTGAATGATTGTCAGAAATTTTTTATTGCTAAATTAGAAAATGAACTTTCAAAAGAGACCACTTATTATTCTATATTATTTGTATAGTGTTTAAATCCTGAAAGAAAGGAAGCAGATGAAAATTTTTTTTCCCTTGTTAAAGGGAGATGGGACATATGTAAGATTTTGAGCATGTGTAGAAAAAATTATTTTATGGTAAATGGCATTACAATAAAAAAGAGAATGAGGAAAGAAAAAAATCTTTGTGCTATTGAAGTATTTTAAAATCCCTTCTACTTTTTTTTAAAGATTTTATTTGAGAGAGAATGTATGCGCGCACACGCATGAGAGCATGAATGGGGGAGGAGCAGAGGGAGAGGAAGAAGCAGGCTCCCCACTGAGCAAGGAGTCTGAGCAGGGAGCCTGATGCGGGGCTCGATCCCAGGACCCTAGATCATGACCTGAGCTGAAGGCAGACACTTAACTGACTAAGCCACCCAGGTGCCCCAAATCCTATCTATGTTCTAGCAATATTTTAATATAGCATGGAAAGTGCTTTCTAAGTATGTATAATAATTCACTGAGGATGATGTAGAAAATATTTACCAATGTTTAATAAGTCGGTCACTATAAAGAAAATTGCTTCTTTCCTCAGTAGTCAATCCAGCATCTGTAAATTGGAAGTAGAGGAGGGGAAAAAATACGGGATAGTTTCACTGGCTCGTACCATTTTGACTAGTATTCCATAAGATTTAACTTTTACTTTGGGAATCTCTTGATAATTCCCTTTACTTTCCTAAAGCCTGACTGAGACAGAGCTAGAACATTTTACAGAAAGCTCAGAGATAACGAGTGGAATAAATACTGAGGGTAGTTGACTTCACACTATGAAGTCTGGGACACTCCTGCCATAGTTCTTGGATTGACTTCTTGTGTGGCTAGGGTGGGAGTGGGAAGCAAGGGAGCAAAAGCCACAGAGCCCAGAGAGGATTCCTTCCTGCCTAAGATGAACCTTCTGAGTTGGGATTTCCTTCTAAGGTCTTGCTCCTTCCTGAGATTTGGCTCTCCCTTCAGGATATACCTCCCTTCCTATTGCCAAGCTTGTGCTCTTAACCTGTCCTGACTGTCAGTAAAGGGATAACCATAGTAGAATTGGGAGAGTTGTGTTTTTTAAATTTTTGTTTTTTAAAATAGCCATGAATAGCTAACAGCTGTCATTTATTTAGTGTTTACTATGTGCTATTCTAATTTTTTTTTTTTTAATCTCTACACTCAATGTGGACCTTGAACTCATGACCCCCGAGATCAAGAGTTGCATGCTCTTATAACTGAGACAGCCTGGTGCCCCTAAGTCCTTTACATATATTACTTCATTTAATCCTTCCAATAATAGATTCAGTACTATTGTTACTCCCATTTTCAGATAAGGAGACTGAGTCCAGAGAGAATAAGTAACTTGTACAAAGTCACTCTGTTAGCAAGGAGTCTGACATCAAACCCATGCAGTCTGACCCAGTACCCTGACTTATATTATATTTATTTATTTATTTATTTTTAAAATTTTTATTTATTTATTTGAGAGAATGAGAGAGAGAGAGAGAGAGAGAGCGAGCATGAGAGGGGTTTGGGTCAGAGGGAGAAGCAGACTCCCTGCTGAGCAGGGAGCCCGATACGGGACTCGATCCCGGGACTCCAGGATCATGACCTGAGCCGAAGGCAGTCGCTTAACCAACTGAGCCACCCAGGCGCCCTGACTTATATTATATTTAATCCTTGAAGAGCAGAGAAACAATGGAATATGATGGCATATTTCTTTGCTAGTCACATGATGGCTGGAGTGGAAGTGTTATTGTCCAGACTTATATGTAGATTTTCTAATCATTTGACTTACTGAGGAAATGGAGTAAGACTTTATAGTTTCACAGTATCATTGTATATCAGTCAGCTATTGCTGAGTAATAAAACCCACAAAATATCGTGGCATACAATGATAGACATTTATTCTCATGAATGTGTGGATTTGCTGAGTATTGGATGGTATAGACTGGGCTTAGCTGGATGACTCTGGACTTGGCTGCTCACTAAGGACTGGTACATATGATATTCTGGGACTTAGACTAAAGAAATGGTGACTTGGGTGGCTCAGTTGGTTGAGCGACTGCCTTCGGCTCAGGTCATGATCCTGGAGTCCCGGGATTGAGTCCCGCATCCGGCTCCCTGCTCAGCGGGGAGTCTGCTTCTTCATCTGACCCTCTTCCCTCTCCTGGTCTCTATCTCTCATTCTCTCTCTCTCAAATAAATAAATAAAATCTTAAAAAAAAGAAAAAGAAATGGTGACTTATCAGGTGAAGCTCTTGTAGCTACAGCAAAGGCACAAGAGAGCAAGTCCAATTATTCAAGTACCTTTCAGTCATTGGTCCTGTCACACCTGCTAGTATTCCGTTAACCAAAGCAAGTCAATGGGCAAGCCCAGAGTCAAAAGGGCAGGAAAGTATACTCTGCTCGTAGAAGGCGTGGAGGAGGGAGTAACCTGTATAATAATGTACTATAGTAACAATTGTCTATAATATAATCTAGTATACTTGATTTATAGAAGAATGATGAAATGCTTACTATGACAGCTGTTGTGCTTTCATTCTGCTCATTGTTGTGCTATCCTGACTAGCACTTTCTCACTTTGGTTACGAACAACACCCTTGGGCTGGATACTTTTATTTTATTTTTTATTTATTTATTTTTAAAGATTTTATTTATTTGAGAGAGAGAATGAGAGAGAGAGAGCGCACATGAGAGGGGGGAGGGTCAGAGGGAGAGGCAGACTCCCTGCCGAGCAGGGAGCCCAATGCGGGACTCTATCCTGAGACTCCAGGATCGTGACCTGAGCCGAAGGCAGTCGCTCAACCAACTGAGCCACCCAGCCATCCATCCCTGGGCTGGATACTTTTAGAACCACTACTTAATATAGCAGGTATCTTTGCATCATGTTATGTAAAATTAAAAAAAGGCATAAAGAAACAATTAGATTCGGGCGCCTGGGTGGCTCAGTTGGTTAAGCGACTGCCTTCGGCTCAGGTCATGATCCTGGAGTCCCGGGATCGAGTCCCGCATCGGGCTCCCTGCTCGGCAGGGAGTCTGCTTCTCCCTCTGACCCTCTTCCCTCTCGTGCTCTCTATCTCTCATTCTCTCTCTCTCAAATAAATAAAATCTTAAAAAAAAAAAGAAACAATTAGATTCTTGACATTAATCCACAGTGATGCCCTGAAAAGTTCATCAGTATTACAAGCTATTCTTCTATCCTTAGGAAGGATAAAGTTGATGTCATTCCAATGGCATTTGTACAGAATTTGAATCAAGGTCATACATAATGCTCTAACAACTCCCTTGGTAGCAGGTTTAGAGCTCTTAAATCCCTTCTCTGCACCTAAATTTGAGGCTGCAAAGATATGGTACTGATATTTTCAGATGTCTGGGGGACGTTCAGGTTTTCACTGAAAAGTCATGGAAACAGACATCCAGGAATTATATAGCACATGGATAATACTTTTGGAACACAGATGTACAAATCCTTGTACTCAGGAACTAATACATTAATGCTAATCTATTAATGTGATAATTTGTGAATTGCTGGATTATGGGTAATATTTCAAAATATTTAATAGCATCTGAAAACATGCTAGTAAACACACACAAAAGCATGATTTTTGGTGATTTTTCTTTTCTTTGGATTCTTTAATGTTTTCTAGATTTTCAGCAGTGAATCTGTATTGTTTTTAGTCCGAAAAATTTAAATTTAGTATACTGAGTGCATATATTTATAAAATAAGGACCCCAAAGAAGACCTGCATTTGATCATGGACTGCAGTGTAGCCAGGATCATTTTCTTAACTGCAAAATGGGCAATTGTTAGTCTTACCTACTTAGATTTATGATTTAAAATTGCCATGTATAATGTGTTAATTGATCATTTATATCATTAAACTCCTCTATGTATCCAAGATTTTCATTGGAAATTTAGGACTGTATGTTCCTAGATTGTGCTGGAGCACTGCATTTTCCTTTTAAATAGTACTTGGCAAAATCAGTGGGTTGACAGTTGAAAATGAGGCCATGAGTTGGCATGCAATGTGATTTGATAAAAATGTGAACATAAACTAAGTTGCAAAACATCATGTTATATGTGGAGGGAGGTGGTTATGGGGGCAGGAGTGGATGAAGATACAAAATTAAATAAAACTTCTGTCTCCTCTAGAACTTCACAATCTATCGAGAAGATAGGAATTTATAGGTTTTTTACATATTTTTTTAAAGGTTTTATTTATTTGACAGAGAGAGACACAGCCAGAGGGGGAACACAAGCAGGGGGAGTGGGAGAGGGAGAAGCAGGCTTCCCACTGAGCAGGGATCCTGATGCAGGGCTCCATCCCAGGACCCTAGGACCCCGGGACCCCAGGATTATGACCCGAGCCGAAGGCAGATGCTTAATGACTGAGCCACCCAGGTGCCCCATGGAATTTATAGTATTTCTTAAGGCACACCAGTAAGTGCCAAAATAGAGGCAAAAGTGCTATAGAAGTTATCAGAAGGGAAATCAGTTTTAACTGAAGAGATCTTTGGACACTTTGTGGAAGAAGAAAACTTCATATTGGATTTTATAGAATAGATAGGTTTTGATAGACTTGTTTTTGAGTTGGGCAGTTCCAGGAAGAGGGAGTAGTTTGGGTAAAGGCCAGAAAATCAAGAGATCGGTAGGCACAGGTTGAGTAAATAGATATGACTTGGACATAAGGTGCATAGCAAACAAGAAAGAAAAGAAAGACTGAGGACCGGGGAGTTTGGACTGAATCCAGTTTGTGTTGAAAAATAATATTCTAGTGTACTTTGTGGATGTATCTGTCTATATAAGCTTTTTAGAGAAGTAATTATACAAAAGGTGTACAGATCTTAAGTATATAGCTCATTAAAATTTTACCTAGTGATCACTTCTGTGTAAGCATTATCTAATATCTGTAGGTTGGTTTTACATTAAATTAAAAAAAGGCATAAAGAAACAATTGTATTTAGCCTGTGTATATATGGAATATATGGAACCATTCCAGTATATATGCTTCAGTGTCTGGCTTCTTTTGTTCCACATTGTTTGTAAGATGTTACATTCAGGTTGTTGTGTTGGGTGTAGTATGTTCATTCTCATTCTCATTGCTGTGTAGTATTCCAGTGTGTGAATGTACTTCATATTTTTAGCCATTCTATTGTTGATGGACATTTGGGTTATTTCCAGTTTTTGGCTACTGTGAATTGTGCTGTTATGAATAATCTTGTACATTTCTCTTCTTGAACATATGTACATATCTGTTTGGTATATATCTAGGAGTAGGATTGCTAGGTCATAGAGTATGAGAATGTTCAGCTTTAATAGGTACCATGAAACTGTTTTCCATTTTACACTTCCTAGAGCAGCATATGAGAGTTCCAGTTGCTGCGTGTTCTTGTAACACTCACTTGATATTGTCTGTCTTTTTCAGTTCAGTCCAGACTAGTAGATGAAGACAGTACCATTTCACTGTCTCAGTGCTTTAATTTACATTTCCTTAGTGACCATTGTAATCAAGCACTTTTTTAGGGTTTTTTTTTTTAAGATTTTATTTATTTATTTGAGAGAAAGAGAGAATGAGAGATAGAGAGCACGAGAGGGAAGAGGGTCAGAGGGAGAAGCAGACTCCCTGCTGAGCAGGGAGCCCGATGTGGGACTCGATCCCGGGACTCCAGGATCATGACCTGAGCCGAAGGCAGTCGCTTAACCAACTGAGCCACCCAGGCGCCCCTAACACCTTTTTAGGTTTATTGGCTATTTATTTAATTATTTGAGAGTGAGAGCTAGAGGGGGTGGGGTGGAGGGAGAGAGAACCCTAAGCAGGCTTCGCACCCGGGTGCAGGGCTCCATCTTACAACCCTGAGATCATGACCTGTATTAGCTCTTTAAATATACTCTATTGTGAAGTGTCAATTTAAGCCTTGGAAGCCTTGCTTATTTTTTTAAAAATTGGATTGTCTGCCTTTTTTAATTAATTTGTTCCTTATATTCTGAAAAATACAAATCTTTCATCAAGGATATGGTGTCTTTGTAGGAATAGAATGTTTTGTTTCAGACTTTTGCATTTGAGGGATCAGTAAAAAATGTCACAAGGTTTTGTACTACTTACATAGTATTCACAGGATTAGCAAGGTTTTTTTTTTTCTCTACACACCAGTAGTTTAAAAAGAATGATTGCAATTAGCACCATCATTTATAAAAGAAAGAAAAAGCTTTCTAATGCCACAAAAGTAGCAAGGATATAATCTCAGAATACAGGAAACTCTTTGGGGTAGGCAGAGTAAGCAACCCCTGCCACACCAATCCCAAGTACCTGTGAATATGTTAAATTACATGGCGAATTAAGGTAACAGAGTTAAGGTTGCTAATCAGCTGACTTTAAAATAGGGAAGTATCCTGGATTATTTGTGTTGGGCCCAGTGTTAATCCAAGGGACCCTAAACGTGTAAGAGGAAGGTAGAAGAACAGGTCAGAGTGATGCCATGTGAGAAGTCAATCCGCTGTTGCCGCCTCTGAAGATGGGAGAAGAGAGATGTGAGCTGAGGAGTGTGAGCAGCCTCTAGGAGCTTGAAAGGACAAGCTAGAGCCTCCAGAACAGAACACAGTGCCACCAACAACCATGATTTTTGGCCCAGTGAGAACCATTTCAGACTTCTGAACTACAGAACTATAAAATAATAAATTGATGTTGTTTTAAGCCACTGTGTGATAATTTATTACAGCAGCCATGGAAAACTAATAGTCTTTCTTGAGAGAAAATAGTTAAACCTAATTGGAGTGTGTATATTGATAAACACATACACACCCCCCCACCCCCATAATATCAGTATCTTTATTTTTAGTGTTTGGTAACCACCAGTGCAGTCCTTTCTCTTTCTCTTAACATTTTATTTTGAATTAATCTCAGAATTAGAGAAGAGTAAGTAAGACACAAAAGTTATTTTTTCCTGAATCATTTGAATGTAAGTTCTCACGTCACTAAATGTTTCAGTGTGTATTTTCTACAAATAGAGGACATTCTATATAACAATAATACAACCATCAAAGTTCAGAAATTAACATACA
Source organism: Eumetopias jubatus (assembly GCF_037043125.1). NCBI lineage: Eukaryota > Metazoa > Chordata > Mammalia > Carnivora > Otariidae > Eumetopias > Eumetopias jubatus. Next base: position 28,580,085 of record NW_028274823.1, on the reverse strand, counting down.
GTACAATTACATATCCAACCCCAGACCCCTTTAAACTTTGCCAGTTGTTCCAGTAAGGTTCTTTATAGCAAAAGGATCCAACCCAGAACCATGCATCGAATTTAGTTGTCATGTCTCTTTAGTCTCCTTCAATGTAGAACAGTTCATTGGTTTTTCTTTGACTCTCATGACTATGGCACTTTTGAACATTACAAACCATTTTGTAGAATTTGAGTCCCTTAATTTGAGTTTATCTTATTTTTCCTCATGATTGGATCCAGGTTATGTATTTTTGGCAGAAATACCACAGAAGTGATGCTGTAGTTTTACTCCTTGCCTCCTATCAGGTGACACGTGATTTTTATTTATAATTTTGTTTAATTGATTAAGGTGGCATCTGCCACTTTTAAAATATGTTTTTATCTTTGTAATAAATATTTTATGGAAAGGTACTTTGAAACCAGGTAATTACCCTATTCTTCATCAGATTTTCAATCTATTATAATAGAATGGGCTTATGAATTCCTGTTTTATTTGATGGGTTATAATCCAATACTGTCATTTATTTTGATGCCTAAATTGTTCCCTATTTGGTCAGTGCTTTCAGGCTGCTTTCTTTGTCTTTTTGATGTCATTCTTTGAGCGTTTTCTTATTTTCTGGTATAAAAAGATATTCTTGTATTAAAAAAAGGCTCATTTTGTATTCCCACTCCCTCTGCCCCCAGCCCTGGAACTGCTGATTTCTCCAAGGAGCCTTGGTTTTTTTTTAGTAGAGGATATTTAGAAGTCAAGATCTGGGTGTTAGGTGTGCTAATTGCTGTTGGGGTTTCACTGCTCCCAGGTCCTCTTACTGGACAGAGGTAGGGAATATATGTATGTGTAAACATGCACACATGCATTTATATCACTATTTTATCTACATATTCATTTAAAACCATGAGTTCACACTGATATGTCCAGTTCTAGTCTAACACCACAGGGTTCATTCAATAATTTCCTTTCCGTAATTATAACTCCCTTTTCTGACGGTAACTTGGTTCTCATTATCTTCAGCATATTTTATTAATCAATTTCCCTGTATGTGACCAGTCTCTCCTATTGCTGCTGTTCCTGACATCTACCACATGGATGCCATCCTCACCTAGCCAGGCTCGAAAATCCCATATCAAGGCTGCTGCCCCTGCTCCCTGTTTGAACATCTTTCTCACTTCAGGATCTGATACCTTGCACTGGGTTGCTCTTCTCAGTCCATCTGGACTCCAGCACCCTGTGCAGGACTGCCAAGGCTGCCATATTCCTGTATGGACATCCTTTTTATCCTGCTAGGGCTCTGACCTCCTGCAGTAGATCACTGCTGATTCTACCACCCTATCTTGTATAGACATCTATTTTGCTTGGCCCTAACTAAACTGAATACACATTTTTTTAATCTTGCAAAACTCAAACTCTATACCTGTTAAACAACTCTCCATTTCCCTCCCCCCCAGCCCTTGACAACCACCATTCTACTTTGTTTCTATGAATTTGGCTACTCTAGATACCTCGTAAGTGGAATGATACAGTATTTGTCTTTTTGTGAATGGCTTATTTTTCTTAGCACAGTGTTCTCAAGGTTCATTCATGTTGTAATGTGTCAGAATTTCCTTCCTTTTTGAGGCTAAATAATATTCTGTCATATTTAAACATCACATTTTGTTTGTCCATTAACCTCTTGCCAGACACTTGGGATCCTTCCACCTTTTGGCGGTTGTGAATAATGCTGTGAACACAAATCTACAGATATCTCTTTAAGACCCTGACAAGCTTTATTGTTTTACCTTTTACATTTAGATCTATAGTCCATCTGGAATTAATTAATTAATGTTTGATGTGAGGTAGAGGACAGAATTCAGTTTTTGTTTTTTAAATCCAGTCGATCCAGTGTCATTTATTGAAAAGATTATTCTTTCTCTGTCTCATTACAGGGTCACTCTGCCATATATGAATTCAGGAATTCATACCACCTGTCTATATATGTGTGTGGGCCTGTTTCTAGGGCTCAGTTCTGTTCCATTGTTCTTTTTATTCTTGTATCAATATCATACTTTCTTAATATATTTTTATACCAGTTCTTGATATCTGATAGTATATGCCCTTCAGCTGCCCACCGCCCTCAAGATTGCATTGGCTGTTCTTGGCCCTTTGCATTTCCATATGTATTGGAATCTGCTTGTTAATGTCCACGAAACATGCTGCTATGGTTTTTATTGGCATTGCATTGAATTTCTATATAAATATGTTTGGGTAGAATTGAGATCGTAACACTATTGAGTTCTACAATCCATGAAAATGGTATATCTTTCCAAATAATCTTTCTTGTTTTTTTTTAAGATTTTATTTATTTATTTGACAGAGAGAGAGAGAGCGAGAGAGGGAACACAAGCAGGGGGAGTAGGAGAGGGAGAAGCAGGCTTCCCCGCGGAGCAGGGAGCCAGATGTGGGGCTCGATCCCAGGACCCTGGGATCACGACCTGAGCTGAAGGCAGACGCTTAACGACTGAACCACCCAGGCGCCCCCAAATAATCTTTCTTTAATTTCTCTGTGTAGAGATCTTTGTACATTTTTCTGTTAGATTTATTCGTAGTTATTTGGTGTTTTTAGATGCTGGTTCTTTTTGGAAGCTATTTTTAAAACTTAATTTTCTATTTAAATTTCTATTTAAATTTAAATTTCTATTTGCTGGTAGTGCAAAGGTTTTAAATCTGAGGTCCATGGCCCCCATTCAAGATATAAACACATACAAGTACTTTTTTCTGAAAGGTCTGTAATTTACATCTGAATCTGATTCCCACTGAGGGCAATAACAACAAAGATTAAAGACCACTGTAGTCTTTCACTTAGAATGGATTGGACTAGGGAGGAGGGAATAGACAGAGACAGAGAGGCCACTTAAAGGCTGTATAATAGTCCAGGCAAGAAGCCATGTGGACTTGAGCCAGGGTAGTAAGTATGGAAAGAAGGAAAGACATTTAAGGAATATTTTCAAGATAGAATGAATAAGGTTTGCCTGGAGGAGAATAGGAGAAATAAAGAAAAAGAATAAAAAAGGTGTCAGGCATGATTTGGGGTAGTTAGCTAAAGGGAAGGTTGTCGTAGTATAGGGAAATGAGTATTTGGTGGGTAAAGATGTTGGAATAGTCCCTAATTTTAACAAGGAGACTAAATTTAAGATATATTTGTATAGATAAAAATGGGCAAATATTTGGGATTTGCCTTGGAATTCGGAAGGTGGAAAGCTGAGTGATGGGAATTCATTATATACCCATTCCATACTTTTCTGTGTATATAAAAGTATCCATAATAACAGGTTAAAAGAGATTTATCCACATAGAGAGTGAGCCAAATTGAAGTTCTCTGGACCACTCAACTCCACTTCCTATGTGATAGAAAGATCAGGATTCTTTTAAACATTGTGTTTGGTTTTTGAGTAATTTCATAATCACTGTCTCATACTGGGGACACTGTTTTTATCAAGATAAGCCAGATAAGGAAGCACAAAGCTACAGAGGCTTTTCATGCTAGCTGAGGTAGGCTAAGTGCTTGGATGTGGCTAGGAGTTAAGGAGAGGAAATTTAGCTAGGCAGATGGAACATGGCATCTTTTGGCAACTCAGCCAGATTTGTGGACTCAGGGAAGTTTAGCAAGGGCAGGATATTCTTTCAGGGGGAGAATAGTGGTAAGGAATCTGGGTGCAGATATTCTGGGGGCATCCAGATAGGCAGACAGCCTCAGTAAGTGCTGAAAACAGGTAGCAAGGACCCTGATTAAAGTCTGGGATCAGAAGTCAAACTGTCATACCCAGCAAGGAACTAAAGAATTCATTAATTCAGTTCATTTATTCATTCAGCCTGTACTCATTAGTGCCTGCTGCAATTGCCCTACCCTTTACTACACATAAGAATTAATTGGAGAGAATGTTAAAATACAGTGCAGATTCTCAGCTCCCCTCCCTCTAGTTAATTTAGTAGGTCTCAAGAATCTGCATGTTTAACAAGCATCTCCGTGTTTCCAATACAGATATTTCTCAGATTAGATTTGACAAAATGTCTAGTCCACTGCATCCTGGCCAGTGTACCAATAAAGAGGGAGTGAGGGAATATTGTGACTAGAACCAAAGTAAAAGGTGAAGCCTTGTACGTAGGGAACATTGCAGGAAGGAACTGAGCTAACTCAAATCAGGAGTGAAGGCAGGTGCTGATCATTTTGTAATACAATATATGTATATTAAATCAACATATCGTAAACCTTAAACTTGCATAATTTTATATGCCAATTATATCTCAGTAAAGCTGGGGGGAAAGAGTGAAGGCAGAATGATACAAACCTCATGGCAGAGGCTTGGAATCTCTTAGAATTCTAATGGATTAGTAGTAGGTTTCTAAAAAGAATTTACTTCTTGGGGCTGTTCGCAGCTGGAGAAATTGGTGAGCTATGGGGGCAGAAAAATAAGCAAGATATGCCATTCATAAGAGGTGTATCTAGTAGAAGAACAATAGCAACATCCCAAAATATGGACATATATGTTAAAATTACATCATAGCACAACTTGTAGTTCCTTCTGGTGCTATGAAAATGTTGTGGATAGTTCTGATGTTACTTGTTAATTATTAATATGACAGTTGTTAATATTTTAATTGTAATTGTTAATATTTTATGACCCTATCACATATTTGAAAATAAATGACAGTGGACTGCCTCACCAGTTGTTTTTTGTTTTTAAGGATTTATTTATTTTAGAAAGCGAGAGAGAGTATGGGCAGTATGGGCGCACTTGAAGGAGGGGCAGAAGGAGAGGGAGAGACCAAATCTCCAGCAAACCCCCAGCTGAGCAGGGAGCCCGACCTGGGGCTTGGTTTCACCACACTGAGATCGTGACCTAAGCCGAAATCAAGAGTCAGATGCTTAACCAGCTGAGCCACCCAGGCACCCCACACCGGTTGTTTTATAGAGCTCTTGAGTAGAAGTAATGTCAAGGAGCAAAAGAATTTTGAGGTATCACTGAAGTGTTGCTCAGAGCAACAAGGCATAACTAAATGGGAGGGAAATTTATGAGGAAAGATTAGTCTCTGGTACAATTACATGCACTGGAGTTCTTTTGAGCAGGGGCCTCAGCCTGACCTCAGGTGACAGGCACACAGCCACAGTCTGTCTTGATAGTTAGAAATTCTCTCTGAAAAGGTCTTTTTATCTCCATCCCTTGGATCGTCATCACCATCCCCCACAGTATCTTTAAAACAGAGGAAGACATAATTTGATACAATTGAATGAGGTAAATGTTATGATGCTTTCTAGGCCATAAGGATATGATAGTGGTGGTACTTTTACAACAAAAATCTAACATAGAATAATTCACGCAGACTTTCAAGGTTTATTGAATAGGCATTCCACACCTATTCCATTTTACTTTTTAAGCATATATTTATTCATGCCTCCTGTGTGCAAGTTCAAAAATTTTTTATTAACGTCCAGTAAAATTGAGGGTTTTTTAGTGTATAGGTCTCAGATTTTTAATACATGTATAGATTTATGTAACTACCACCACAGTCAGGATACAGAACAGTTCCATTACCCCTCCCCAAACTCCCTTGTACTATATTTCCCCCACCCCATCTCTAACATCTAGGAACTGATTTATTCTACCTTAATTTAGTTTTATCTTTTTGAGAATGTCATACAAATGGAATCATACAATATGTAATCTTTTGCTTTTGGCTTCTTTCACTGAGCACAATGCCCTTGAGATAGATTCGTCCAAGTTGTTGCATAGTGATCACTAATGTTGCATATATCACTATCCCATTCCTTTTTATTGCTTAGTATTCCATTGTATGGATTGTACCACACTTAGTTTATCCATTCACCTGTTGAAGGACATGTGGGTTGTTTCTGGTTTTTGGTGACTATAAATAGGGGTGTTACATATACTTGTGTATAGGTTTTGTGTGAATGTAAATTTTTATTTCTGTAGCGTAAATTACCCAGGAGGGGAATTGCTAGGTCATATGGTAAGCATATGTTTAACCTTATAAGACACTGCTAAACTATTTCCAAGAGTGACTGTACCATTTTTTTAAATTGAAGAATAGTTGACATACAATATTATATTAGTTTCAGGTGTACAACATAGTCATTTTTTACATAAATTACAGTATGGTCACCACAACAAGTCTAATTGCAGTCTGTCACAATACAAAGTTGTTACAGTATTAGTGACTATATTCCCTATGCTGTACATTACATCCCTTTGCCCTTTTTATTTTATAACTGGAAGATTGTACCCCTTAATCCCCCTCCCCTACTGCATCTGTGGCTATACCATTTTGCATCCACACAGCAATGAATGAAAGTTCTGGTTGCTCACTGTTTTTTATTTTAGCCATTTAAATAGGTGTATAGTAATATATTATTGTGGTTTTAATTTGCATTTCCGTAATGAATGCCTCTGTTGGGATCAAACACAAAAGATAGTCATCATCAGAAGAATCAGGAATGGTCATCAGAATATGCCTTAAATTTAGCATTCTATGAAAGATATTCTGTGAATATTTTAAAAAGGAGTTTGTGCTAATAAATGTTTATGGTTCTTAATTAAGAGTGGAGTACTCAAACCTATCTATAAAGTCTCAGGTAAGCTCTGTGACAGAATGAGAGCATTTTTTTCTGGTGGCCTTTGGTCTTATATAGAACACTTGGTGGGTTTTAATAAACTAAGGAGATAAGCAAATGAAAAATAAAAATATCTGGTCAATCTATAATTTTTTAAAATAAAGCAATATAAGTGAGAAACACTTGTGGTCATCACGATCAACATTCACCAATCTCCTCATACTGGTAGCATAGGTCAGTGGTATGATTTTGAATAACTTGCTTATTCAGGGAAATAATTTAGATAAAGGAAAGGAGGATATTCCCTTGAGTAATAGTATTTGACCCTCTCCTGTTTCTTCTCCCTTTTTTATAAATCATCCCAAGCAGCAGTCTGTATTATAAGAAGCAAACCAAATGATTGCTAATTAAATGTTTAGTGTTTATTTTAGTTGGTTATTAACTTGAGGTCAAATTTGTTTAATGAATAAATATGGAAGAATTATGGGGTTTTTTTTTTTACACTTTGGACAAATGCTTACTGATCGTTGGTATGTTACTCTATTTCTTGAAGCTGGAATGTAATTTCCTTACTTTTAGTGACTGTAGAAGTTTAGTTATTGGCTCTTTGTTTTGATGTTGTTAGGCATGTGAGTACTTTCTTTGTTACCAAGTCCTCAGTTAGGAAATAGCTTCCTGATTATAACTTGTTTTCTTGGAAAAAGGTAGTCCACTTTGAAGCAGTTTCCAGTAATATATTGCTGCAGAAATAGACAGTCAAGTAGTGACTCCAGTGTAATTTAGAAAAGGTGACTTAAGTAGAAGAACATTGATGCATCTGTCTTTCAAATTGCAGTTAATTATAATGACAGCTTCTAAGATCTACTTCATTTTCTCTTGGACTCTTGCCTAAGTTTACAAATTTTATATGAGACTTGAGTTAAGAATGGATAGGTTTTTAAAAAGATTTATTTATTTGTTTTGTTTATTTATTTATTTTGAGAGAGAGCACACATGTGCATGGGATGGGGAAAGGCAGAGGGAGAGGGAGAATCTTAAACAGGTTCCATGCCCAGTGGGGAGCCCGCCAGAGGCTCAGTGTCATGACCCTGAGATCATGACCTGAGCCGAAATTAAGAGTTGGACTCTTAACTGATTGAGCCACCCAGGCGCTCCTATTAATTTATTTATCTATTTATTTATTTGAGAGAGAGAGAATATGTGTGTGTGTGTGTGTGTGTGTGTGTGTGTGTGTGTGTGTGTGAGCAGAGGGAGAGAATCTCAAGCATACTCCCTGCTGAGCACAGAGCCCAATGTGGGGCTCAGTCCCACAACTCCGAGATCATGACCTGAGCTGAAATCAAGAGTGGGATGCCCAACCAACTGAGCCACCCAGGCATCCCGAGAATGAAAATTTAAAAGTTAGCCAAATGAATTAATTGAAAAGAATCCTGCTTATCAAAGCATAATTGTAAAGATTTTTCACACCCTCCAGTGATATATAGGTTTGGCCGTTTGAAAATCAGAAGGATTGCTTCAGTTTCTATTAGAATTTGAGAATAGAAATTCTGTATGCAGGTATGTGTCAGAACACTATATGGTAGTGTTCTGAATATTCCTTTACCCAACACCTTTAGCTGACATATACTGACTGCATCAATAAACTATATGATCCTTATTACGTTCATATGTGGTCATGTTAAAAAGTGTTTTTGTTTTTATTAGGATCAGTTAGCCACTGTATAGTACATCATTAGTTTTTGATGTAGTGTTCAGTGATTCATTAATTAACGTATAACACCCAGTGCTCATCACAGCACGTGCCCTCCTCAATACCCATCACCCTGTTACCCCCTCCCCCAGCCCTCCTCTCCTCTGAAATTGTTTCCCGGGGCATAGTTAAAAAGTGTTTCTTAAGTATTCTTAAATGTGTTTTACCAATATTTATGGGAAAATACTCATAATCTTTGAAAGTGTTCATGTTAAAAAGAATTGGAAATGATGTTTATTTCATTTGGACCTGTTTCTCTTTCAATGTATCATTCAAGTGTAGGCATAGTATATAAGGATTCATACTTACAGGATCAACTGAGACTTTGATTTTAAATATAAATTATACATGAAAGGCTGCATAAGATGCTACATATTTTTTTTTCAAAGAATCTTCTTTAAATGGTTCTGTTAAGTGTAGGAATGTTCTGATGATTATCTTTTTAATTAAAATGAGAAATCTTTGTTTAAAGTGGCATTCTTTTTTTACGGCCTGTTACAGTCTCTGTAACAGTCATTTCTTAAGTCTGAACGTTTTATTTCCAGGAATCCATTTATATAAAACTATGTTTAGACTTAATTAAGGAACGATTCTTACAAAGCTTGTAAATAGCCAGGAAAAAAGGGAACCGAAAATAAAACTGACATTCACATTTAACAAAATGATTGTTACAAGGTATGTAATAAGCTGTAAAAATACAATAAATCCCTTTTTATAAGAGTTCATATTTTTTGATCCTTGTTTTCAAGGGTATTTAAGAAAAATATCAAAGCTCTGCAAAGTGACATCTGTTTTGCTGAATGGATTAGTGATAACTTCTTTTGTCTATTAACTGACAGTACAGGAGTTCTGCCTGTTTTCTTAGTGAGTTTTCTTTGAAATACCTTGTAATCATTTAGATGTAAATTTTACATTGTGCTATAGTGGAAACAAGACCTGGTTCCCATCTCACACTACTTTCTAGAAGTCATAAAATGCTGGGCAAGTTGCTTAACTTCTCTGAGTCTCATTTTCCTCTTCTGGAAAACAGAGATAACAATACTCTTCCTACTTCAAAGAGCTGTTGTGAAGACTAACTTAAACTATAGGTAGAGAAAATATTTTGGAAATTCTATAGAACTGTGAACATCCAAGCTGTGATTCTTTATCCCTCTGACCTTCTGTTGGTTGTAGTAGGAGTCATGAAATAATGCTGTTATCATAAAATAACCTCAGTAATGGCAGCAGACACTTAAAGCTTAGTATGTACCATGCTGGATTCTAGGTACTTGACATACAGAAAAGCATAATGATCACTCATACACTCTTCACCTGGACTGGCCAGTTGTTAACATTTTGCCACAGTGGTTTTTTTCTCTATAAATAGCTGTACTTTTATTTTTACATCATTTGAGAGTTGCAGGCATCTTGATATTTCATCTTCTGCGTGTATTTCCTAATAATAAGAGCACTGTCTTTCATAACCACAGTAAAGTCTTGCTCAGGAAATTTACAGTGGTAACATCTTATTATTCAATATATGGTTCATATTCATATTTCCCTAATTGTCCCAGGAATGTCCTTCAGAGCTGCTTCTTCTAAACTCTGGGGTTTTTTATGGGATCCAGTCACGTTATATATAGTTATGTCTCTTTAGTCTCCTTTAATTTACAACAGTTCCCTAGTCTTTTTTTTTTTTTTCTTTTCATGGAATTGACATTTTTGAAGAGTCCAGGCTAGTTTTACAGAATGTCTCCCATTTGAATTTGTCTGATTATTTCTTCATGATTTAGATTCAGGTTAAAGAAATTTTGGCAGGAATGCATGTTGTGATTTCTTTCTCAGTGCATTCCATGAGAAAGTACATTATGTCAATTTGTTCCTTTTTTGGTGATATTAAGTTTGATCATTTTATTAAGTTTGTATTTACCAAATTTTTCCATTGTTAAGGTGTATTTGTAATTAATTAGTGCCTAGTGGAGTGAAATTTGGAAACTGTAAATATCTTGTTTCCCAGCATTGTTTCTCCCAATAGTTTTAGCATCCATTGATAATGATTCTTCTGCGGTAGTTGTAAAATTAGCCCATTTATTTTTATGCTGTTCCAAATCATTTTTTCTTTCTGCATGACTGAAATGGTGACTGTTTCATATTTGGGGAAGTTATTATATAGACTTCATCATTTTTACTTTCTTTTAGTTTTGTTTTTGAACTTAGACTAAATGTAGATCTTACATTCTAATTTGCAAGTTATGTGTTTTATAATTTTTATCTTTAATGGAAAAGTCTAAAGCTGCATAAAGAATTAGGTTCAGTTTTTAAGGGCTTATGGTAGTAAAAACTGCATCAGAATTTCCTGGAGGGTTTGTATTTTCCATTCAGTAGGCCTGGGGTGGGGCCTGAAAATTTGCATTTCTAGTTTCCAGATGCTGCTGCTGGCTGTGGGGCCACAGGTTGAGTACCCATGGTGGCTAATATAGGCCAATCAAGCCAGCATTTTGCTCATGATAATTTGGGCTCTTTTCTATTTGTTAGGTTTTTCTGGTAGACATGAGAGTAGTGTGGATATAGAATAGTGGAATAAGTTGGAAGTTTGTATTAGTTAATTTTTTTTTCAAGTTTATTTCAATTCTAGTTAGTTTACATATAGGATAATATTGGTTTCAGGAGGAAGTTTGTATTCGTTAATTTTTTTTTTAAGATTTTATTTATTTGAGAGAGAGAGAGCACAAGCAGGGGGAGGGGCAGAGGGAGAAGCAGATTCCTTGCTGAGCAGGGAGCCCAATGCGGGACTTGATCCCAGCACCCTGGGATCATGACCTGAGCCTAAGGCAGATGTTTAACCGACTGAGCCACCAAGGCGCCCTCTATTAGTTATTTTGATCAGTGTTGGAAAAATTGTGGGAATTGGCTTCTCTTGGCTATAATTGGCTACTATTATTGAATAGGATCTCATTAACCTGGCTAATCCTGAATTGACCGTGTTATAATGAAAATGACTATAGGCTATTTAAAAACACTGTGGCGGGGCACCTGGGTGGCTCAGTTGGTTAAGTGACTGCCTTCGGCTCAGGTCATGATCCCAGGGTCCTGGGATCGACCCCTGCATCAGGCTCCCTGCTCGGCAGGAAGCCTGCTTCTCCCTCTCCCATTCCCCCCGCTTGTGTTCCCTCTCTCTGTCTCTCTCTCTCTCTCTCTGTCAATTAAAAAAACTAAAAAACCCAAAAAAAAACTTACTGTGGCATTTATATTTGTTGAATTTTCTTTATTTCACTTAACGAAACACTGAGCCCTTAGTTTTGACTGAATTAGATGTCTGTAGTGGTCTCTTTGGGCTTACAGTTCTTAAGTGATCTCTGCATACATTTCAGCAATATTTGGTTCTGTGTAATTAATTAGTAAAGCAAGTGGAATATTTGTTATGTCACAGAGATATTTTCGCTTTTACAAAATTTGGTCAGTCAGCTCTCCCCCCTTGCTTCCCACATTAGAAATACTATAAACATCAGAGAGAAAAGGATGACCTTAATATTTGCTTCCCAGACTAAATCCCAGCTTTGAAGCAGTTATTTCCTTCCGAATAAAAAGTTTAATTTCACGCCATGATTAGTGCTAGTATGTGCAGGTGGATATTTATTTTATGCAGCTAAACTGATCTGCTTTTGCAAATTACTTGCCAGTCAGCAGAGCTATAATTTCTTATGAGTAGTTGGTGGTAAATTATAGTTCTCATTAGTAAGTTTTGTGTGTGTGTTTTTTTAAGTATGTATTTATGAAGTGAGAGTGGGAATCAGTCACCATATTTTGGCCAGACTAGGATTTGACTAATAGCTTTTCTTCAAGGGCTCAGGGATTGATGAATTTGGACTAACAGTTCCAATTAATTATGTAAAGCAGTAGGAAAGAGTGAGATCTTGTTTTCAATTAATGCAAAAATCTACTCAGGACCTAGAAAGAGTGATGCTTGGTGAAAAAGACCAAAGAATAGATTATCTTTCTTGCTGAGAAATGGAATATATCGTAGTTAAAATTTGAGTGTTTAGAGAGGCTTAAAAGTAAGGAAATAAACTGAAGATTTTGAAATAGGACATTATTGAACTGAATTTTTAATTGTTTAATTGAAGCCATGAAGTTTTAAATTTTTATTTACTTTCTTTACGTTTTTTGAGTAGGCTCCACACCAAACATGGGGCTTGAACTCACGATCCTGAGGTTAAGAGTTGCATGCTCCTCCCACTGAGCCAGACAGGTGCCCCCAATTTTTTAATTTTAATTTTTAAAAATTTAATTTAGTTTTTATTTTTATTTATTTTAAAGTGAGACTGATTTTTGTTGTACTTGGATTAAGAGAAAAAGCAATGAATCAGAAGGAGGCAAAATTCTATTTCCTTAATAAGTGGGTCAGTTATTTGCCTTACTAAAATGTCACCAAATTTGTGTGGGGCCATAGGCTTTAAGAGTCTGTAGGTATCATCTGATTAAAGGTTTCATAACTTTTTTTATTCATGGACCTCACAAAAAGTCTTTTGTATGCCATGAGATACTCTCCCTAGATATGCACATGCACATATATTCTGTACACAATTTTAAGAGGTTCAGGAATTGATGAATCCTCTTTCTGGATCCTTGATTAAGACCCCCTGATCAAGTCTTATTTTAATGTTATTACATAATGTATTTTAATGAAAAACCTTTTGTGGTTGATAATTATTTCAATATAACTAGTTTTGACTGTTTTAATAAGAGTATGACTATCAGATCTGAGCTTTATCATAAAATGTCATTTTGAGAAGCTAATGAAATGTTGAATACGTTATTTGGTAGTGTTAGAAAAATGGAACTGGGGCACCTGGGTGGCTCAGATGGTTAAGCGTCTGCCTTCGGCTCAGGTCATGACCCCAGGTTCCTGGGATCGAGCCCTGCATCGCCTGCTTCTCCCTCTGCCTCTGCTTCTCTCTCTCTCTCTGATTCTCATGAATAAATTAAACATTAAAAAAAAGAAAAGAAAAATGGTACAGAAATGACTTGGCTGGTGGTTGTCAAAAATCCTATGGGTACGTCCTGTTCTTAATTTTCTCATTCCCCTAGCCACCCAGGCAAGCAACCATAATTTATCCCTGTCTATGATGATGGAATTTTACTTGTCAGGGATATATGGAGAGACAAACTTAAAGCCTTTGATTGGTAGCCTACTGATATTTCCAGGATCTTTCTACTTTTATCAGTTTTATTAAAGAAACATGTATGACCAAACAAATGCCCAGCAAGGGCGCAGTTTTACCCCAGAGAGTGCACTTTACATTTAAGAGCATTTGGAATACACTTTTCTATTAAGGTCAACCTTAAACACTGTCATCGTGTTCAGTTATACTCTATAGTCCTGAGAGGACTGGGAAACATTTATCATTTTCTCATTTTCTTCATTCTCTTAAGGTATCAACATTGGGAATGCTGTCCACCTCTTTAGCTCTTTCAAGAAGTTGTGGTTCAACTTCTTGGAGGTATCATCACTTTGGGCAAAGACCTTGTTTGGATCATAAAGTATAGCTCCTTCCTTTTAAAAACTAGCAAACTAAGACCCAAAGAGGTCATTTGACTTGCCCCAAGTTAACAATTGATGACAGCCTGGATTAGAGCCCTCATTTCCCTAATCTAAACCTCATTGGTGCTCTTCTGACTTCTTTTGCTTGTTTGTGTTTCTTCCACTGGATGGGATTGTGATTGATAGGTGAATTGAAGGGTGTGTGTGTGTGTGTGTGTGTGTGTGTGTGTGTTAGTGCTTCTTTGACTTAAGAAAACCTTTTCTACAGTCATGAGTATAATCTCATATTTTCTACTAGAAACTTTACAGTTTTGCCTTGTATATTTAGAACTTCGGTCTCTCTAGAATCTATTCTTGTGTTTGATGTGAGGAAGGGATTCCATTTCATTTTTTTTCCCATATAGATTTCTAAAGCCCCCCAGCATCATGTATTGGAAGAATATGTTTTCTGCACTGATCTGCAGTGCTCCCTCCCTCGTAATTCATGTCCTTACGTGCACTGATTTGTTTTTGGACTCATTATTCTGTTCTGTTCTCTTTATCTATTTATCCCTGTGTCAGTACCATACAACCTTATTCATGTAGCTTTATAATAAGCCATGATATATGGTAGTTAAGTTCTCATACCTTGTGTTTCTTCAAAAGAGTCTTGGCTATTTGTGGCTTTTTATACTTTCATAAATATTTTACAGATAACGTCAAGTTCAGCAACAACAACATAAAGGGAAATAGGAGTAAACCCACTAGGATTTGAGTTCATTATTGATGGAAGCCAAAATATGGAGTTATTTTTGGATATGTGAAACATGCAATATAGTACAGAATTCAAAAAGTAGAAAGGATATATAGCAAAAAATCGTTTGTTTTTTTTTTAAAGATTTAGTTATCTGACACAGAGGGCAAGCGAGAGAGAGACAGAGAGCAAGCACAAGCAGGGGGAGCAGCGGGCAGGGGAGAAGCAGGCTCCCTGCTGAGCAAGGAGCCCGACGTGGGGCTCGATCCCAGGACCCCGGGATCATGACCTGAGCCGAAGGCAGCAGCTTAACCAACTGAACCACCCAGGCGCCCCGTCTTCTTACTCAGTTTTCCTCCCCAGAGGCTACCACTTTTTCTCCTGTCTTATTATTTTGCTAGATTTTATAAATAGCTTTTTCTGGGACTCACCTAGAAGACACAATGGGTTAAATACTAGATTTTGAGAACCATTGGCTAGGGAAAAAGCCTTTTTTTTTTTTAATGTTAATAGCAGTGGGATTTAATGAAAGCATTTTGTTTGTTGAGTTAGATCATTTAATAAGCATTTGACCCTTAGATAAATCTATATGCTAGAGTTTTGTAGCCCTTAGTCCTGGGTCCTCTTCCGTTTCCTATCATAGTTTCTTCCTGGGTGATTTCATTTGTTTCCTTGGCTTTCCACAGTTTTAGTTACCTGTGGTCAATTTCTCCTTCTGACATATTGTCAGAAGGTCAGTAGTAGCCCAGCAATACCTCCGAATGCCTACATTATTCACCTCACTTCATCTCATCACATAACCATTTTGTCATCTTGCATTATCTACAGTACAAGATGTTTTGAAAGTGAGAAAACAGTCACATAACTCTTATTATAGTGTGTTATAATTGTTCTATTTTATTATTAGTTATTGTTAACCTCTTACTTTGCCTAATTTATAAATGAAACTTGATCAAAGGTATGTATGTATAGGAGAAAGCTTAGTATAGATAGGGTTTCAGGCATGTACTGGAGGTCTTGGAATGTTTTCATTGTGGCTAAGGGGGGACTACTATACCATTTGTGCTGATGACTCCTAGTGTGCCAGTGATCTCCAGCTCATCTTTTTTTTTTTTAAAAGATTTATTTATTTATTTGAGAGAATGAGAATGAGAGAGAGAGAGAGCACATGAGGGGGGGGAGGGTCAGAGGCAGAAGCAGGCTCCCCGCTGAGCAGGGAGCCTGATGCGGGACTTGATCCCGGGACTCCAGGATCATCACCTGAGCCGAAGGCAGCCGCTTAACCAACTGAGCCACCCAGGCGCCCTCCAGCTCATCTTTTTACTCTGACCCCTAGGTTTATATATTTAACTTACTATCCACTTGAATGTTGCATAGTGATTTCAAACTTACTATATACAAAATAGAAATCTTGATTTATTTTTATTTATTTATTTTTTGGCTAGTCCATTTAGCACCATTTACCCGGTTACTGAAGCCCCAAACCTGGGATCACCCTTCACTCCTCACTTTTCCTTTCTCTAATATCCAATCCCTCATTACATTTTATCCGTTTTACTTCTAAAATATATCTCAAAATCTTCCACTTCTCTCTGCAGCTACTACCATCACTTACTATAGGTTATTATTACTTGCTTTTTTTTTTTTTTAAAGATTTTATTTATTTGGTAGAGAGACACAGCGAGAGAGGGAACACAAGCAGGGGAGTGTGGGAGAGGGAGAAGCAGGCTTCCCGTGGAGCAGGGAGCCCGATGCGGGGCTCGATCCCAGGACCCTGGGATCATGACCTGAGCAAAGGCAGACGCTTAACAACTGAGCCACCCAGGCGCCCCCCCCTTTTAAGATTTTATTTTTAAGTAATCCCTACACCCAACATGGGGCTCAAACTCATAACCCTGAGATCAGGAGTCGAATGTTCTACTGACTGAGCCAGCCAGGCACCCATTGCTTTTAATTTATAATACTTTTCTAACTATTATAATCATTAAATCCAATTTCCATAAGGAGTCATAGTGATTTTTCAGAAATCTAAATGTAAACTTTTTATTGTCTTTCCTTTGCACTTAGGCCGTGCATAAGACTTTGACTTTTGTTCTGCCAGGCAGATCTGGTCCTTTCCTACCTACCCCTTTCACTATTCTAGTTACATTGGCCTTTTGCCAAACATAAGGCTTAATAAATATTAACATATTCTTGGGGCACCTGGGTGGCTCATTCGGTTAAGCGTCTGCCTTCAGCTCAGGTCATGGTCCCAGGGTGCTGGGATTGAGTCCCAAATCAGGCTCTCTGCTCAGCCAGGGGAGTGTGCTTCTCCCTCTCCCTCTGCTCCTCCCCCCGCTCGTGTTCTCTCTCTCTCTCTCAAGTAAATAAAATCTTAAAAAAAAAAACGGAAAGAAACTCTATGAGGATGAAGTTTTATTTGTTTTGCTCTCCAGTATATCTCAGTGCATGGCACATGATAGGCAGCAAATAAATACTTATGAAATCATTTACCTTCCATACATCTCATATTGTAAAATGGGGGTAATGATAAATAGCCCATCCTACCTCAGGAAGTCTATTTATAGGGGTGCCTGGGTGGCTCAGTCGGTAGGCGTCTGCCTTCGGCTCAGGTCATGATCCCAGGGTCCTGGGATCGAGCCCCACATCGGGCTCCCTGCTCAGCGGGAAGCCTGCTTCTCCCACTCCCCCTGCCTGTGTTCCCTCTCTCGCTGTGTCTCTCAAATAAATAAGTAAAATCTTAAAAAAAGTATTTATATTGTAAATACCTTAATATTGTTTCAGTTTTGATGTCCCATATAACTTTTGATAAATGAGCTTTCTTTTACTTTTTTTCAAAAGACATTAGAACAAATTTGAGAAAGTAAAAATTTAAAAATCCTGTCACCCTACATGACCACTTTTTATGCTTCCATTTATTTATTAGTTTAATTTTTTTTAAAGATTTTATTTATTTATTTGACAGAGACACAGCGAGAGAGGGAACACAAGCAGGGAGAGTGGGAGAGGAAGAAGCAGGCTCCCCGCCGAACAGAGAGCCCGATGCGGGGGCTCGATTCTCGGACCCTGGGATCATGACCTGAGCAGAAGGCAGACGCTTAATGACTGAGCCACCTAGGCGCCCCTCATTTATTTATTTTTTAAAGCACTTGTAACGATTAATATACTAACACTTTTCTAATTTTTCTGTCCCTAGCAGCTTCCAAACATTTTTCAAGGGATCACACCAGGTAGAAACATTAATTTTATACTTTTGAAGTCTTGTGGGTAATTCAAAGGTGTATTTTGATGCTCGTGTGAAAGGAGATAAATATAAATGGTTCTACATCATATTTAGAAATTTTACTGTAATAATCAAGATTAAAGTTTTTTTTTTTTATTTTATTTGAGGGGGGAGAGGAACAAAAAAGAACGCGCATGCGCAAACGATTACAAGAGCAGGGGGAGGGAGAAGCAGACTCCCCATCCAGCAGCGGCCCCCCCCCCATGTGGGGCTTGCTGGGACCACAACCTGAGCGAAGGAAGCTGCCTAACCAACTGAGCCACCCAGGCACCCCTTGATTATTAAAGTTTTTATGAGCATTTTGCCTGAAAAACTTTTCCTGAAACTAGTCTGTATATAACCAGCATTTCTTGATATGGCCTACAGTCTGATTTATATTTTAAAACAACTTGTAGGGGCGCCTGGGTGTCTCAGTTGGTTAAGTGACTGCCTTCAGCTTAGGTCATGATCTCAGGGTCCTGAGATGGAGCCCAGCGTCAGCTCCCTGCTCAGTGGGGAGTCTGCTTCTCCCTCTCCCTCTGCTGCTACTCGCTCACGTACTCTTTCTCTCTCAAATAAACAAAATCTTAAAAAAAAAAAAACAACTTGTAGAAGTTACTGTTTATCCTGTGTGGCAACTACAGCTCCTGCCATGATTAAAATATTACAACACTTGGGGCGCCTGGGTGGCTCAGTTGGTTAAGCAACTGCTTTCGGCTCGGGTCATGATCCTGGAGTCCCGGGGTCGAGTCCCACATCGGGCTCCCTGCTCGGCAGGGAGTCTGCTTCTCCCTCTGACCCTCTTCCCTCTCATGCTCTCTCTCTCTCATTCTCTCTCTCTCAAATAAATAAATAAAATCTTTAAAAAAAATATTACAACACTTGAAGACTTAGATTAGGTTTGGAAAATCATGTAGTGTGAAGCCCCTGGAACATGCTTTTGGATTAGAAGTATATTCAAGTGGGAGAACTACTTTTTTGAAATTTATTATTTTGGAATGTATAAAGAGAATACCCTTTGGAACTAGAGACTGTCTAATCATTTGGAACATCTAGTCTTTCAAACTAGAGACCTAATTTACTAGCAAATGGAATTTATAATACTAAAATATAGTACTGTCCACATATATTATCCCTGAGTCAATTGTTATGACTAATACCAAATGGAAAATTACCTTTGTTTCTTAGAATGATTTCAGCCCTCCTAGTTCAGGCATCACAAAGTACTCCTTCTTGTTCACCAGGTGTAAGTTGGAGCTGATTCAGGGACTCTATAAAAAATGGCAAGGTTGGCATGTGCCTTAATTTGCTGAATTCTTTTAAAAATAAATCCAAGTGATCTTAATTGTTCTTGCCACTAGAAGAAATGATAATTATGTGGGAATTGATAGTTATGAGGTATAGGTGTTAGCTAACACTACAATGGCAATCATATTGCAATATAAAAATTTCTCATCAATATTTTGTAGACCTTAAACTTACACAATGTTATATGTCAATTATATCTCAATTAAAAATAAATAAATCCAAGAAACTTGCTATCTAGAACGATGGCCTCCTAACCAGAAAATAATTTTGAGTACCCATCCTAAGTATTTTTATTTGATTTGTTACGTTACAAATTGCAAATTGTACCCCGCATTACTATCATTAGCTACTATATCAAGGCACAGTTTATACACTTACAGCAGGGTATATACATTATATATACTTTATGAATATAAATTATGAATAGTGTATATACATGCATATAAATAACATACATAAATTCATATTTTAGATGGTTGCTTTGATATTGTCTTTGGCTCATTTTTTTCGTGTATGGCTAGTATAGTATTTTTACCTTGTAAAGTGACTAATGAAAGGCTTCTGCAAGGAATTAGAGAAGCATTACTTGACAGTTTATTTAAAACTAGATTATGTTCTTAAATCCTGAGCACACTACAGTTTTTTGCAGTATGCCAAAAGAGAATGAATAGTTGTTGGGGGGTGCTCTTGCCAACCCCTTTGTGTTATGGACTCCCAGTCTTCTTTGAATCACTTGGTTCACAAGTGACATTTGACCATCTAACATCAGATCAAATGAGGGAACCAGTGTCAATCTATATTATAAAAATCAGAAAACATTAATTTCTTTTTTTTAAAGATTTTATTTATTTATTTGAGAGAGAGAGAGCACAAGCACAAGCAGGGGGAGGGGCTGAGGGAGAGGCAGAGGGAGAAGCAGACTCCCCACTGAACAGGGAACCTGAGTCAGGTCTTGATTCCAGGACCCTGAGATCATGACCTGAGCCAAAGGCGGATACTTAACCGACTGAGCCACCCAGGCACCCCTAATTTCTTTCTTAAACTAAATTAATTTGACTAAAAGTCTACTTTCCCTCCCCCCTGCATTCCAAAGGATCATCTTGCCTACCCCCTGGCATGTGTACACCTCACTTTGGAAAACAATTGGCCTAACACAACTAGCCTAGTTGTAGCAGAATTGAGTTCTTTGTCTTTTCACACGTTCTCTTCAAATTTCATCCATCATTGAAAGGCACTTGAATGAGAAAAATAATCCTTAGAACAAGCATCACCAGTGTAATACAAACTTCTTATCTGGTATAGTATGTCTTTATAAGACTAACTGTAAGTCTAAGAATTTGTATATAGGTTTTCCTTCATTCCAAGACTTTAGTAACTAAAGATTTTCTGGAATATGGACATTGTTTAGCGGGACAAAGGGAGATATTTTCATCTCAATTCTATTTGGAAGAACTTTTGAAATCACTGCATTGTATCTTGGAGCATGGGAGTACATATAGATCTCACATAATATATGAAATTCTTATGCTTTTGTACTTTTTTGCAGCAGGCAGCTGGCCTGGCTTGTGGATTCCACTTTGCTTCTAATAAGGGACACTAGTTTATTCCTGAGATAAGAGCTTTTGTCTGTTTAAACTTAGACTCAATTACCTAGTATCAAAAGTAAAGCTAAAAGCAGATTCTTCTAATCGCCTCTCCACAAAACACGTAGAGATCATAGACTTAGTTATGAGTAAAACAAAAGCAAACCACCTCTTACCTTAGAAGCAGAGAGGAGAAATAAGGAAGGCCCTAGTCCAGAAAGAGTAAGGGTTAAAATTCTTACCACTCCTGACAGGGTATAACACATTCCTGAGAAGAGTGGTAGGGGCTTGTCCCAGTAGCCTGTAAGTCCCTATGGAGTACATGGCTAGACATGTCAGATCAGGGCAGGAATAGCAATTCCACCAGTGAGTTCCAGCAGGTGTAACAGCGGTAGCACAGATCTGCATGCATGTCAGCTCACAGTCGACTGACCTGGAGATGAAGCTAGAGGCTTTCTTTTAAGGGATATTCTGGATGAGTCATAGCTTTTACCAAGAATGCCAGGCCACACACGCACAAATAATTCACTGATCCTGCCAGAGTGCATCACAAAAATCGTTTTGAGACACATAATTCGAACAGCATTAGCACCTAAATTCACATTATTGCAGTATAATAAAATTATATCATCTTGCTTACAGCCTCCGACCTACTGGCTTCAGCTAATTTAGAAGTCACTGCAAGGTAGTGCTTCCTTAGGGCAATGTAGGCTTTTCAGAGAAGGATTTTCTTGAGGTTCCCTACCAATACAAAATAAAGAAAGAAGAAAGGGTTGGAGAGAGATGGGGTTTCATACTTGATTTTAGCCCAGTTTGCTGGTTTAATTTTCATGAGTCTATCCAGTTTCCCTAGGATTGGAATCTATTTTGTGCTAGCCTCTCCTTTTTTCAGCACCTTCTATGCTGTTGCTACCCCTCCCTCAACCTCTCCTGTAACCACCCTATGTGCTCCAGTGGCTTTATTTTCATTATCATTGTCTTGGAGTTCCTCATTTTCCAATGTGGAAAGGATTCTAAAGGAAAGATCTTGAGCCAGTCATTTTTGCTCTTAACATTTGCAGACTCATCCCCTATAGTCTTTTTAAAAAAGGCTAAAACCAGATTGTTAAATTGTTCTTTCAGAGTTTGGATAATGAGTGGATTTTTTTCTTTGAAAAATGAACTTAAGAAAGTGATTGTCCTATGAAAGTTTTCTTTTGGTCTTCAGGTTTGGTTAAATAAATCATATTTTTCAGATCATTGCAAACTATAAAATTTATTAAATTATCTCAGCTGTGATAAACATTAAAATGTGTCTTGTTACATTAATATGCGAAAAAGTTCTATCCTGTTAAAATACTATAATATAATCTTTTATATGCCTATAGGGAACTAAAGGGAAATTTAGTAACATTTGCATATTTTCTCCTTAAATAGTAACATTTCCATGTTTTGTTTGTAAGCAATAAATATGTATATATATTCATGGATATTTATGCTGTGGGAGAAATTTTTACTGTATCTTTGTCAGCTGATCAAAGGGCTAAAAGATCTGAACTTAGTGATATAAGCTATTAAATTAAGATAACCTTTTGCATATACAAAGTCCTGTTATAGCAAATACTGGTACAACAAAAGATTATAACAATTGAGTTTTAAAAACACACTTTCGTGTCCCAACATGATGGTCCTAGTAATGGAAATGGTGGCCCAGTAGCCAAAATACTTTTAAAATTTTATACTAGAATAATAATTTAGAATAACAAATGCTTTTCTTTGATCTTTTGTATGAATGTGAATTTTTATAAATATTCAATTTATACTATAAGAGAATTTGAACTGTATAAACTTCTGCAGGATTCTACTATCATGGAAAACCTTCGATAAAAGGTAAAGATTTTCAAGTGTAGTTTTCATGGTATAAAGTCCACTACACCAAGCTGTTGTATTCATAACAAGTGATGTTGATTACCACAGCCAAGTATGTGGTGTAGAACTGTCTTCATTCTTGATTGTTCTACTTGGGACAGGTATTAATGGACACTTTCCCACAGCTCATAATCATGATGGTATTGCTGTTTTTTTTGTGGAAGTCTGTACAAAAGCAGTCACTACTAATGGCAGACAGTCTTTAGATTTTGGCAGATATCAGGGTTTTTAATGTTGTTTGTTTTTGTATGATGAAAGTCCCTATCAAAATAACTCTTCCCTCAAAAGATTTTTAAATTGGGTATTATTTAAATAAAATTCTTATAAATTCTATTATTCACTTTCTTCATGGGGAAATCTGTGTCCTTAAGATTACAGTCCTAAAATAAAGTTGTCACATATTGGAGGAAAGGCAGAATAATTGTGTTGTTATGGCAACTCAAATGGAGAAAATGAAAACAGCACAGATAAGCTGCATCCTGTTGTCATAGCAACCATAGTTGTGAAAATGATTAAAGCTGGTCTAGAAAGGATATATTGCAGCATTAGTCCATTGGAAGTAAATAGTGGAAGAAAAGACAGCGAGAATTGGTTTTGGACAAAAGTTAAATCCCTCTGGTGCCACATGTTGCTAGTACCACTGCATGTAGACAGATACCTGTCCTTTCTAATCATCTTTCAACTCTTTTATTGCCTTGGATCATGATGATGGTATGAAGGAAGACAAATGTAATAACTATATGAAAAGCTTGTGAATAAAGATTTTTTGGTAACAAATTTAGAAGTTGGAAGTCAAAATTTTGTTACTGAAATGGTTTTGAACAGTAGAATGTTTTCCTTTTCTCCTATTTCCTGCCCTCCCCCATTTCTCACCCAATGCTTTATTTCCATTCTTCCATAACCCCTTTCCGTATCATTTTAGTCTTGTGTTGAACTGTAAAATAAACACCTAATGTTTTGGCGGTTTGTAAAGCATCAAGTACAGCATTATGATTGTAGATGAACAGATGGTTTGATGATAAATGATAAGCATCCTGTAGGTGTGGAGAAATTTATTTTAGCTCTATCTTTCAAACTTTCTCTGTAATCAGAGCTTCTTAATTGTTATTTTAAATGCCATTATTTCTTTCCTAACTTCTAGTTGCCCACCATAGCAAAATATTTCATCCTGTTAGAGTGGAGACATGTTAGGAATAAACCTGAGGAAAGCCGTGCTCTTTGTTTAGCATCTGGCTGCTCACACAGGTTCTTGTGGTAATGGTATCGGCATCTCTGTATCAGAGTATGGATCTGCTGCTTGGTAGGTACTGTGTAAAAGAGGTATCTCAGTAACAATGTATTGAAGTGGCTTAGGAGCAGTTTATGTTACAAATGAGGTGGAAGAAGATGGAGTTCTGCAAGACTGGACATATGCTATAAATACCCGTAAAACTGAGGGGCTTATCTAAAAATTGCAGTGTCGAAATTCCCATATTTTTGTCTACATTTAATTGCAAATTGTCAAATACTACCTGAGCCTGAGTATGTGTGAATGCCATTACCCCTTGCCCTTTTTAGAGGTTTTTATATTTATGTTCTTGCGTTGTGGCGTGAACATAAGTCAGTTGTGAGAGATAATATTGACTGACCATAAGTAATCTATTGAATATTTTCAGTCACAATTCAAATATTAATGTTAATTTGCTTAAATATTAGTTTTCATAAATAAACTCTTTAAGCATCACCCAATTTTGCCTGACTCATCAAAATCTGTTCCTTCGTGTAGGCATAGGGAAGAAACCTCATTTTATTTTATTTTGTTTTATTTATTTTAAGATTTTTTTATTAATTTGAGAGAGACAGAGTACAAGCAGGGGGAGAGGGTGAGGGAGAAGCAGACTTCCTGCTGAGCAGGGAGCCAGATGTGCGCGGGGCTCAATCCCAGGACCCTGAGATCATGACGAGCTGAAGGCAGATACTTAACTGACTGAGCCAGCAGGTACCCCAAGAAACCTCTTTTTAAAAAACAGAAAAAGATGGCAGGAAAAAAGAGAGCTAGAGGGTTTATTGTTTGTTTTGAAAGATTTGTAAAATATGTGACATATATGACTCATGTAACTTAGATCAGACTTCAGCTATTAAGTGGTTCAGATACACAGCAAACCCTTCAGAGACTCCATCAACAAGTTAGCTAACATTTCTTAAAGGAGTTTGAAAGTGAAAATGGAGGATAAGTGCCTGTATCCCGTTGTACCTAGATACTGTAGCACGACTGGGAGGTAACACATGGATTTGAATCGCCCTTTCTCCTAACTTACCTTAGAACAGACATTTTTAAAGGTTACTTTGTAAATATGTATAAATGTTTTCCATTAAAATCTGACGAACTGATTTTTAGATTGGTGTCTAAAGGTGGGCAGTACCATCAGGTTATGCATTTGAGATTTACTAGTTTGCATCTTGGCTTGTGATAAATTGGATTGGAACATCAGGTACTTTATTTTCCTGGAAGAAAAAAATTATTAGATATATTCATCACTCCCCATTTCATAATTTCTTGTCACATTTCACTTCAGAAAACACTCTTTTTGGACCCTGCTTGTGAATATGTAATTCTTAATACTGATGTCCTGAGAGAAAGGAGAAGAATTTCTGATCTAACCTAAATAATAACCACACCATCACAGAAAATGTCCTCATAACATATCAAGCAATCAAATAGCCAATAAACCTATTCTCCTGCTAAATTCCATAAACTGGATGGGGAGGGTAGATAATGTTCATTTTTGTTACTTACCAGGGAACATGACCCTTGATCTTTGAAATGGTTATTTATTTTCCTATATTGTAGCTGCCAATCAGCCAACCATTTGCAAATAGTGGTGTAAACACACTGCTGAAGGGGCGCCTGGGTGGCTCAGTCGTTAAGTGTCTGCCTTCAGCTCAGGTCATGATCCCAGGGTCCTGGGAGATAGAGTCCCACATCGGGCTCCCTGCTCCGCGGGAAGCCTGCTTCTCCCCCTCCCACTCCCCGCTTGTGTTCCCTCTCTCGCTGTGTCTCTCTCTGTCAAGTAAATAAAAATAAAATCTTTAAAAAAAATAAATACACTGCTGAAAACAAGTTTCTTCTCTGCTGGTCTGTGGTGCCTAGGAAGTCAGATGTAATATGGTTCCATTTATTTATGTAGGCATTTACTCTCTTTCTAATGAGCAAGTAATTTTCTTTTCTCTACTCCTACACAAAAGTTAAATTAAGGAGTACCCAAGAGGGCTGGGATACTTGGTTTGCAGTCGTTGAAATACTGTTTGATATCCGGGGACCCTTTTCATGAGCAGAGATTCCCTCTCAGCTAAGAAGAAAGCTCCAGATAGTTCTCCTTTTAAACTCATTGTTACCGCAAACACATCTGTAGAGAGGGGGGATAATCTAGAAGTGTGAGGGTTTGTCTCCTCTCCCTTGACCTCCAAATCAAAGGATTTTACTCTGTGGCTTCTTTTGCTCTTTTTGCTTGGGAAGTGAAGGAGAAGAGCTCTGATTGCTCTTATGGCAGCCAGCCTGCCTTAATATGTGGATTTTTAACATGGCACCAGCCTCTGTTGAGTCATAGCAACTCCTGTGAACAAATGTGTAAATCCATACTGGAAAGGAAGTGATTACAAATGCTTTTCTTCAAGATGGCAGACTGCTTCAACTTTTTACATCTCTAGTTACAACCAAGCTTTTTCTTTCCTTTTTTTCATCACTTTCTTTTCCCGTCCCCTACCTTTCCTCTCCCCTATTCTTCTCTCCTTCTCTCTCAGAAATATATAAAGCCTAATCCTTCCAGTGAGCACTGCAGTCATTTGAAATTTGTGTATAGGCCACCCCCACATCATCAAAAATGTTGTTAACCTCATGATTCTAGGGCAAAAAAATAATTCGGACAGTCTCAAGAGTTTATTACAATGGGATTTAACTTGATTAATTCAGTGGAATTCTAGTATAACAAAATAATTTCTTTGTGGCATGATTTAAAAGGTCTTTAAGTACAAGTAGAGGAGATTGAGTTTGTAAAACCTAATCTGGGAAAATTACAGTTTTACTCTCACTGAGTAAATGAGCACTACAAAAATATAGGAATTCTTACTTAGCATAAGGTGATTTTTAATAATGTAGCAAAGAAAATGTAAGTGAACATCCTTACTTTTTGTTCTGTTATGGGGAGAATAAAGATACCACCTGGCTGCATGCATAAATTTGTTTACTAAGTTTATTGATTTCCTGTAGATGAGTATTAAAAATGACTTTCAGTACAGAAAACATGTGGCATCTAGGTATTATGATACCCTGCTGCCTGCTAATGCTGAGTATTTTATGTGATTTCTTTAAAAAAGAAAATTGTTCTTATTTCAAGTTCAACAGTCTCACAGTAAGATCACCTGTAGACCAAATATTTAGAATTTGTTATATTGATACAAATGAGAGAAACACAAATATTTGGTAATTAAGAAAACCAGAATGTCAGTGTTAGAAAAATTTGGTTATACTCTTATTCTCTCAAGCCAGTGACTTAAGATCATTTGTTTTGTTTACTGAAACAGACTAGGGACAATGTTTTATAGAAAGTTATGAAAAGAAGTCTATGTATTAATTTGCTTTGGGTCATTCTAGTCTCTCTGGTAAATTCATAATTAGGAAGGCCTTTTAAAGACAATGTTCTAGTCTCACAGGTACACAGCTACTCCATATCTGGTAAATCTAAATTCATATGTGAGGAGGTTATGTTTTTTTAAAGCATATTATTTACACAATTCACTGGAATGGCTCCTTTGGAAGTAGGGTGACTCTCTTATGTAATTATGTACTTAGTAACCCTGCGCTACACAGCAGTAGAAATTCAAGTAAGAATAATTTACTGCTTATGCATAGTTATTAGAATTTTAAAGCATTTGTTTGTTCAAAATTCTAGTTTATCAGTGTTTATATTTGACTAATTGCATACTTAATAGATAATAATGAATAAAATTTAGAAAGCAGACAAAATTCTAGTTATTAGAGTGTTATATTTGATTAATTGCATATTAATAAATAATAATGAATAAAATTTACATTGGAAAGCTTCCAAGTTTGAATTTTAACAGTTCTAAAGAAGCATCAGGAGCTACTTTCTTACCTCCCCCTTCACCTTACTGTTTAAAGGGATTTTGAACCCTTTATTCCAGATTTTGTGGCAGAAGTAATAATTCCTAAGAAAAATCCTTATACAAAAAAAAGAAATCCATATTAGAAGTGGTGTATATGGGCTTAAATCACAGAATTATGGAATTTTATTACTGCAGGGTACTGTCAGAAATATTTTAATCTACTCCATTTTACCAGTGGAGAAGCTGAGGTTCATAGGAATTTTAAGTGAACTGCTCAAGAACTTAAAATTGGTTTGAGGATAAATCTGCACCAGAACCTGATGTGTTATCTCCTGGGTCAGTGTCACATCTCCTCTCAGTTGTCATGATAATTCAACAGTTCATGTCACCAGGGATTTCTTGAATGCGTATTTGTACAGCAGTGGGCTAGGCATCCAGAGATTGTAAAAAATAGTGTGAGTTTATATGGTTTAACAGTAATGATATCAAACAAGTAATATTTTACATTTTAACTCTAATTTATTTAGTGTTTTCCAATGTTTATAAATATATAACATGGTGGCTAAACCTTTAAATATTATTCACTAGATTATAATCTTCTTAAAGGCAGGACTGGTTTGTTCTCATAAAGTTAATTCAGTTTCATTTTGGAAGGCTTAAATTTAAAAAAATTTTTTTCAGGCATTGATGTCATTGTTGGACTTAGTAGCATCCCCTGGTGTCTACTCTGGGTATACTCATTTCAGAATTGTATTTCTGGGGGCGCCTGGGTGGCTCAGTCATTAAGTATCTGCTCTCGGCTCAGGTCATGATCTGGGATTGAGCCCTGAATTGGGCTCCCTGCTCCGCAGGAAGCCTGCTTCTTCCTCTCCCACTCCCCTGCTTGTATTCCCTCTCTCGCTGTGTGTATCTATCTGATAAAATCTTAAAAAAAAATTGTATTTCTGTCTTCATCAAGTATTTTTGGTTTCAAGTAACAGATTGTATCATTCCCTCTTTAAGCAAGAAGGGGCAACTATTTAGGGTACAGAGATAACTCATGAAACTAAATGGCAAGATGTGCAGTCAGGTACCACAGAGAGCCAGGCATTAGAACACCTTTAGGAATCTGGGTAGCCACACTTGCATTCCTGGGGTAAATCCCCTTTGGTCATGATATATAAACTTTTTATATGTTCCTGGATTTCTTTTGCGAGTATTTTGTGTAGGATTTTTACCTGTATGTTCATAAGGACTATTAGTCTGTAATCTCCGTTCTGCTATTGAGTTCATTCAGTGAGTTTTGGAATTTCAGTTATTTTCAGTTCCTAGATTTCCATTTGGTTCTATGGTGTATCTATTATTTCTTTGCTGAGACTTTCTCTCTCTATATTTCTTTTGGGAGTGTTTGCTCTTAGTATTGGAATATTTTTATACTAGTTGAAGTCTTTGTCTCTAAAGGTAATTCCAACAATTGTGTCAATTTAGAGTTGGCATCTGTTGATATAAATTGAAATTTGCCTCTTTTTTTTTTCTTTTGTACCAAGTAGTTTTGGGGTTGTATCCTGGACATTTTGTTAAATCCTACTGAAAATGTAGATGTTTTTGTTTTATCAGGCTCACAACCCAGTTGAATTCAGCCTGCAAGTTTAAACAGCCTTATGTGGGAGTGTGATTTCAAAGTGTATTTCATTTTTAAAGCCTTTGCAGTGCTATTGATATCTCTTCTATGTGTATGTTAGTCAGTGGCCAGTCTGTGATCTGGATGATAGTCTATCATGCAGTTCAGTTCTCAAAGTCTATGGCTTGCTGCTTTGGGTCATATCCTCATATGTGAAGCTTGTGGGTGAGCACAGGAGTTCATGAACCACTTACGGGCTTGCTTTCCTGAGCTTCTTCCTCTCCATGATCTCCCCAGTACTATCTAGTTCCCTAAGACTCCCTATTTCACTCCTCCAGCCAGAAAGCTGGAGTTTTATTTAACCTGCTTTGCAACCTGAATATGCACTGTATCTGGGGCTAAGTGATAGGAGGATGAAGAGGGAAAAGCAGCAATGAGGTTTCACTTCAGCCTTTTAGGATTACAGCTCCTCTGATCAAAGAGAGTTTCCTTACTTCAGAGTTTTAGGCTCCCGTGGGCTCCTTTTTCTACAGTGGCTTTCATCATGCAATTGCTTGGAGGCAGCAGAGAGAACTTTAAAGAAAGATGGAAGTTTTCCACCATTTTCTCTGAGCGTTGGATACCCCTTTACACTCCTTGGGCCAAAACTAGAGGGCTTCTTCTGGATCTGTCTTTGCCAGAAGAAACTGATG